>NW_006399885.1:1599676-1606178 GCF_000299155.1 Elephantulus edwardii | reverse complement strand
TTTTGAATAATATTGAATGAGTTCCTTGTTTTTCAATGCAGCATAGTATTCCATTGTGTGAATATACCACAGCTTCTCTATCCATTCATTTGTTGCTGGGCACTTAAGTTGTTTCCAACTCCTTGCTATCATGAACAAAGTTGTGATAAACATGAGTGCGCATATGTCTGCTTGGGTGGCAGTTATGGTCTCTTTGGAGTCTATTCTCAGTAGGGGAATTGCTAGGTCAAATGGTATCTCTATTTGCAACTTTTTGAGAAAGCACCACACTGCCTTCCACAGTGGTTGCACCATTTTACACTCCTACCAACAGTGAATACGGGTTCCAGTTTCTTCACAACCTCAGCAGCATTTGTTGCTTCCTGTTCTGTTAAATTTTGCAATTCTGACTGGGGTGAGATAGTATCTCCTAGTTGTTTTGATTTGCATCTCTCTTAGAGCTAGGGATTTTGAACATTTCTTCATGTGCTTGTTGGCCATCTGAAAGCCTTCTATGGTGAAGTGTCTGTTCACATCTTGTGCCCATTTTTCAACTGGATTGTTTACCTTTATCTTTTTGTGGTGCTCAAGTATTTTGTAAATTCTAGATCTGACATGTCATTTCCGGATACTTTTTCCCAGTCTGTGGTTTCCCTTTTTACCCTGTTGGAGAAGTTTTTGGATGTACATAGGGATTTGATTCTTAGAAGGTCCCATTCACCTATTTTATCTTCTCCTGGTTGTAGATTTTTTCAGGATGCTTGGAAGACTGTTTATGTTGTGGATTAGGACTTCTAGAGTTCTTCCAAGCTTTTCTTTAATTAAGTTTATAGTCCTTGGTCTTAGCCCTAGGTCCATGATCCACCTAGAGTTGGTTTTTGTATATGGAGTGAGGTGTGGATCTTGCTTGAATCTTCTGCAGATAGTTTTCCAATTTTGCCAACATCATTTGTTAAAAAGGCTGTCGTTTCCCCACTTAACTGATTTCATCTCCTTGTCAAAAATCAGTTGACCATAGGTAGATGGGCTGATTTCTGGTTCTCAATTCTATCCCATTGATCTATGTGTCTGTCATTGTACCAGTACCATGCTGTCTTAATCATCATGGCAGTGTAGTAGGATTTGAAATCAGGGAGTGAGATGCCGCCTACCTTTTTTCTATTTTTAAGGAGTGCTTTGCTTATTTGGGGCTTCTTTCCATTCCAAATGAAACTGAAATTGCCTTTTACATCTCGTTGAAGAATGGGATTGGTATTTGTATTGGGATTGCATTGAATGTGTCAATTGCCTTTGGTAGTATTGCCATTTTCACAATATTGAGTCTTCCTATCCATGGGCAAGGGATATTCTTCCATTTCTCCAGGTCTCTATTTTATTTCTTGTAGCACTGTTTTATAATTTTCTTTGAATAGATCCTTTGTGCTTCTGGTTAGATTTACGCCCAAGTTTTTAATCTTGTGATTCACTGTTGTGAAGGGTATTGTTTTTCTTAGCTCTGGTTCTGTATTTGTCGCTGTAGAGAAATCCACCTGATTTTTGTATGTTGATCTTGTATCCTGGTACTTTGCTGAATAGGTCAATTATGTACAATAGTTTTCTTGCTGAGTGTTTAGGGTTTTCTAGGTATACTATCATATCATCTTCATAGAGAGATAATTTTGCCTCTGCAAATTTGGATACCTCTTATTTCCTTCTCTTGTCTTATTACTATCGCTAAGACTTCCAATACAATATTGAATAAGAGAGGTGAGAGTGGGCACCCTTCCCTAGATCCTGTTTTTTTTTTTCTTCACAGAACAACTGGTTTATTAGGATGACCAACTCTTTTTTAAAATGTATTATTAATTTCAATGAAAATTTACAGAGACTTTGGATTTCCATTCACATTGTTGCACTTTTCTCCCCTTTCAACCCTCCCCCATAGTACACTACCCTCTTGGAAAACGGAAAAGAAAAATTCTTTCATTGTTTTACAATCCCGCCCCCAAGGTCCACTCCACTATACAGCCTTTGCTCTGGATTCCTGTAATGACAAAAATCCCTAATATTTTCCCTCTTAAACCATTTTCTCCATCATCTGTTTCAATGCAGTATACATTATTGAACAAATCCTTCTCAGTCTCCTCCCAACTCCAAGGTCAGTCCTGCTTTACAACAGTGGCACCATGTAGTATTTGTCCTTTTGTGACTGAGATACTTCACTCAGCATAATGTCCTCCAGGGTCACCCATTTTTAATAATATTGCATGAGTTCCTTGTTTTTCAATGCAGCATAGTATTCCATTGTGTGAATATACCACAGCTTCTCTATCCATTCATTTGTTGATGGGCACTTAAGTTATTTCCAACTCTTTGCTATTGTGAACAAAGCCGCGATAAACACGGGTGTGCATATATCTGCTTGGATGTCAATTATGGTCTTTTCGGGGTCTATTCCCAGTAGTGGAATAGCATCAAATGGTATCTCTATTTGCAACTTTTTGAGAAAGCACCACACCGCCTTCCACAGTGATTGCACCATTTTACATTCCTACCAACAGTGAATACGGGTTCCAGTTTCTCCACAACCTCAGCAGCATTTGTTACTTGCTGTTCTGTTAAATTTTGCAATTCTGACTGGGGTGAGATGATATCTCATAGTTGTTTAATTTCCATCTCTCTTAGCTAGCTCCTGTTCTTAAAGGGAATGCCTTTAACCTCTCTCCATTGAGAACAATGCTGGCTCTTGGGTTTGCATAAATACTTTTTACTATGTTGAAGAAATTCCCCTCTAATCCTATTTTGTTGAGGGTTTTAATCAGGAAAAGGTATTGGATTTTGTCAAAGGCCTTTTCTGCATCAATTGATAGGATCATGTGGTTCTTGTTCTTTGCTTTGTTAATGTGGTGAATTACATTGATTGTTTTCCTTATGTTGAACCATCCTTGCATATCTGTTACAAATCCCACTTGGTCATGGTGAATTATTTCTTTATGTGTCATTGAATTCTTTTGGCCTGTATTTTATTCTGAATTTTTGCATTTAAATTCATAAGAGATATTGGCCTATAGTTTTCTATTTTGGTGGTGTCCTTTCCTGGGTTTGGTATCAAGGATATGTTTGTTTCACAGAATTAATCTAGGAGAATTCCATCTTTCTCTATTTCCTGAAACAATTTATGTAGAATTGGTGACAGTTCTTCTCTGAATGTTTGATAAAATTCACTTGTAAAACCATCTGGTCCAGGGCTTTTTTTGGTTGGAAGTTGTATTCCCTTTTCAATTTCTTCTTTTGTAATGGGTCTGTTCAGATGTTCAATTTCGGTTTGTGTTAGGTTAGGTAGGTTGTGCATTTCCAAGTATTTGTCCATTTCCTCTAGGTTTTCATATTTGTTTGAATATAGTTTTTCATAATACTCTTATGTTAGCTTTTTTATTTTAGTTGGTTCTTTTGTTATGTTGCCTGATTCATCTCTTATTTGGATTATTTGTGTCATCTTCTTTTCTTTTGTAAGTTTTGCTAATGGTTTGTCGAAACAACCAACTTTTAAATACAAAGACCCTTCCCAAGGTTGACAAGAGGCTTAAATAAAAACAACCAATATAGTATGATTTTGTTATTAGGTGATGTTGTGTCGCCTGTGATGTATAATGACCGTATGTACAGAAGCTTCGAACCCTTCCCTGTCCTGAGCCCGTTTCACTAATTCTGACACACCAACCCCCATTGCCCCAGACACTGACTCAATCCATCTTTCTCTCCTGTGCTGTCTCTCCACACTTCTGAGTATGATGTCCTTCTCTAAAGACCGGTCTCTCCTGGCCACACACCTAATGTATGTGTGATTGAGCTTCAAAATCCTAGCCTCCAAGGAAAGACTTGGTTTCACCCTCTCCAAGACAGACTGATTTGTTTTCTTGGCTGTCAATGATATGTTCAAGACTCTTCTCCAGTATCTCTCTCTTTTTTAATTACTATTTTAATGAACACTTACAGAGATTTTGGATTTCCATTCATTCATTGTTGCACTTTTCTCCCTGCCCACCCGTCCCCACCAGTCTACTCTTCTCTTTGAAAAGTAAAAGAAAGATTCTTTCACTGTGATACAATCCCCCACCCCCACCCCACTCCCCCATGCAGCCTTCATTCTTTTTTTTTAAGGCAAATGCAAACTCTTTATTAGAACTTTGAACCAAATCCTAAGCAGAAGTTGATGAACTGGGTTGAGTCTCACGGAAGAACACAAACTCCTCTTTGCACAAAGTGGAGGATTGCTCATGTTCACCTGGGTTTTCCTCCTGGTTTCCCACTTGTCATGCAGCTGCTGCTTTGGGTGAGGACAGCACGTGCAGAGAACACTTCAAGTGGAATGAAAGGCACCCAGGAGTATTCTCAGGAAGGTTTGTCCCAGTCCATTCTCTGAATGCAATTCTCCACGCCAAGAGAAGAAGCATCTCATCTCACTGTGGGTCTTGTCCACAAAATCTATTCTGGTTTCCATCCTTTGTGGACTTGAAAAGGCAATTCAAGGTCCAAGGCTCAAGTGGGAAGCCAGCACCCATCCCAGGACAGTGGTCTATCAGCCAGGCTGGCGGACTACCAGGAATATGCCGTCAATCTCAAGGATGAGGTCAGCAGAGCATCAGGAAAGTATTTTTCATTGCTCAGATGCCTTGCCTGGGATGAATGAGCTGAGCAGATCAGACTCGGTAGTCCTTTCATGAAAGTCTCTTTGGTGTTGTCCCCAGAACAGCATAAGGGGATCAGCAACTTATTTGACTTGTGCTGACCCGAAGGCCAAGCTACATACAAGGCAAAGACACCTCTGTTCAAATTAAGCCCACTCTTGTCATCTAATCTATTTATATTATCACGGGAACACTAGATAATAATGTCTAGCTCTAACATGAGCTAGGAAATCAATAGCTATTTTTAAATGAGTTACAGGGATTAAAGATAACAATCATGCAATAACTCGAAAATCGAACACCACCTTCTCCCACCCATCTTGAACTCAGCTATGTCTGTCTCTTCCCCAACAGGTGGATTAAAGTCCTAATAAGATGTTTCATTGGTTTGCTTTTCCCCAAAACATGTGTTCCTGAACATCCATTTTGCTTATTTCTTCATAGTCATTTCAGCTCCAGCCAGTTGAGGTCTCACTGAAGTATAGTCTATCCAAAGTCAGGAAAGGGCATACTTCGTGAAAAACATATCTTGCAGGCCTGAGCTTCTTCAAGATGGTGAGTATGGACATGCCATGGAGAACCGTGCAGGGTATGAATAAGGGTGTAAGACAATGGCAAATAGGGATTTATGCCCCTTGCCCAGGGCCTCGGGGCTTCTGACTGGTAAAGGTGGCCCTGATTTGCTTGTTTGCGCCCAAGCACCACAAATGCCCTTTCCCCCAACAGCCACCATCACGCCTTGCTCCATGCTTTCATGGGGTGACCTGTTGGTCCACTGCTTCTTGGCTTGATTCTCCCTAACGACTCCCTGGGCCGACTTCCCGCTCTCAAACAGGCGCCTAAGAATCACCTGGCGCTCCTCCAGGGACTGCTGCAGGTCGTCCAGGGTGTGGCGAAACTGCACGGTCAACTCCTCCTGCTCCTTTTGCATCCTCTGCAGCTCCATGGCCAGGGTCCACTCGCTCTTTACCACTTGACTCTCCAGCTTCTTGATCCGATGCTTCTGCTTAGCCTGCTGCCTTGCAGCAAATCGCACCCCCAGAGCAAGCGTGCTCCAAGCGCACACCCTCTTGGTGGAGCGGGGCAAGCGCGGGTCTCCCAAGATGGCCTGGAGCCTGTTCTCCACCTCTGGCCAGTGCAGTGAGCGGCAGGCCGAGTAGAAGTCGGACCTGCCGCCATTCTTGAGGACCTCCTCATTGATGAACATGACCACAACCATGTGGCGGAAGCCGCTGCTGGTGTCCTTGAGGTTGATAGCCATGGACACTGTGGCCTAGTCTGCAGGCCGTATCTCAAGAAGAATTCGTCACCCCTTAAGGAAGCAGCCACCGAGAGGTTAGGCCCTCACCTCGTTCCTCAATTCAGACCTGGTTGGGGGGAGGGGCGGCGGGTAGCTCTGGGTGCTGCTGGGCTCTGGACCGCACAGTTCTCTGCAATCACAGCCTTCATTCTTATCCTGCATCTCTTATACTGGCCTACTTTTCCAAGCATTTGGGTGACTAGATAGAGAAACCAACCAGCACCAGGTGGTAGACACACCTCTCAGGGCTCAGGGCAGATGTTCTCCCAATATGCACTGTACAACCTCTCTCCAGAAGGCAGTCCCACATTCCTGTGTGATAAAAAGCTGTATATCTGAAAGGCTTCTTTGCCAATAGAGTGACATGTTGTTGTTGTTGTTATGTGCCGTCGAGTTGTTCCCGACTCATAGCGACCCTATGCACAACAGCCCTAAACCCTGCTCTGTCCTGCGCCAAACGCACCGCCTCTGACACACCCATCCCGATTACCCCAGTCACAGAATCAATCCATCTCATAGAGGGTCTTCCCCTCCTGCGTTGTCCCTCAACCCTCCC
>NW_006399885.1:1593341-1597726 GCF_000299155.1 Elephantulus edwardii | reverse complement strand
AAGCAATATTCTGCTGAAGATCATCCAAAAACGATTAGAACAGCACATCAGCAGAGAACTGCCGGAAGTCCAGGCTGGGTTTAGAAGGGGTCGTGGTACTGGGGATATTGTTGCTGATGTTAGATGTTAGATGTTAGATGTTAGAGTGACATAGTTAAACTTAATGATTCCATGCAATTTAAGGGCTGAAAAACTACTTACTATGTTTTAATATTTTTCTTTTAAAACAAAAGAGATTAAGCACTTTTCCGTGACTATTGATAACTTGTGAAACTTTTCCCTCATCTACTTCTCTTTCCTTGAGCCCCATGCTCGACATCAGTTCTGCTTAACCAAGTACTCATGGCAGTGACATTTCTCTTCCACTTGTGCTGTGTCTTAGTTCGTGTGTCTCAGTTCCAGAAAAAAGCTAGGCGTCAGGGCACCACATTGCCTTTTCTTTAAACAAAGAGTTTTGGTTTTGGTTTGGTTTTTTTTCAGTTTTGCCCCTTGAAGGAGGAAGTGCAGGTAAAACAGCTGACTCATCACAATCCCACTAGCACTATCGCAGGGAACTCAAATGAAAAAACAATTCAAATTTTTCCTTTTTTGCTGTAGCAACATTTCCTTCCAATCCCATAGTTGTCATCTGTAAAGCAGTGGCTTTTATCTTTCTAGAAACAGATTTGCAATCTCAGCAACACATGCATTTAGCTTTAATGCCTGAGAGATTACGTACTGCAGAAACAGTTACGTACTGAATAGGAATTTCTACGGTCTCGGTATCGAAAACTTTTTTTAAAATAAAATTTTTATTTTATACTGGCTTATTTACAAAGTTCGTATACATTGCTTTTCACACTGGATATTTCCAATTTCCTCTACCCACCCTCTCTCCACCCATCAAATTGCGCGACCCAATGATTAACCCCTTACCCCCATTCAAAACTTTTAATCGAGGTTTTTCAGTCAGTTTCACGGGGTCCAGCAGGGGGTAGGGGGCGGTGCTATCATAGGTGGGGCCCAATCGCCGGGCCACTCCGCGGCTCGCAGACTCCTCCACCCTATCAGAAACGTTTGTTCAACGTTCGTGCGTGGTGGGGGCGGGGCCTCTGACGCAGAGCCAATGAGTGCAAGCCCCGCCCTCCTGCGCTCCCGCCCCGGGCTCGTCCTGGAACAGCAGTGCAGGAGCAACGTCCCCAGGTCTCAGAGTTCGGACGCGGCTCACGGGGGTCAGGCATGGCTTCGCCGCGGGATGGCGATGTGGTGATTTTGGGCAGGTAAATAGTCGGATGCTGCGCACCTGTGCTAGGCGCCGTGGCAGAAGCCTGCTGTGCGAGCCCTGTTGCATTAGGACCCCGTAGTACCCGGGATGGCGAGGGCACTTCTTTTTCCCCGGAGCTGCTGTGACCAGGTGTGCCCGCCGCCAGGACCGCGGGGACCGGGCAGGTGTGGGACACTGGCTTCGTGGCGTGTGCCTCAGCTGGTGCTTATCTGCAGACAGGTGCAGAAAGCCAGCGGCGCGTGCACACTTAAATGCATACTTTATGCCTTGGCCGCTGTCATTTGGCAGTAGTTGTACAAGAATTGTGTATTTGTCATTTCCGTTTTACGAACTTGGAAAGCTGAAGGCATGGTCAGTAGGTGACAGGGCGGGGACTCGTGCCTTTAGGCCCAGTCTGTGCTCTGGAACCTGGAAGAGACATTTCTTGCCCTTGGGTGTGGACAGCAGCACTCAGACTACAGGGCTGGGCCAGGTGCCCTGAGAACATGGAGAAGTTTAGTGTTTCCAGAGGGGAACACTGGCGCCTCGAGAAGTAGCCAGAATAGCCTACATTCTATCGAAATAGATTCCTGCTCCCACCCTTTTTTACAAATTCCCATTGTAAAACAAAAACAAAACCCATTCACCTGCACCTTTCAATTGTTAAGACATCCCAAAATGTTTAACTGGCTATATAGATGCCAGGTTTTGGTGGCACCTTTATGAACTTTTATTATAGTTTAGGTGGAAGTTTGCAAAGCAGTTTCCCATGAAACACATTTTGTTTCATCTCATTGATTGCAATCCCTTCCACATGACAGCACTTTCCCCACTCCCTTCCTGAGTTTCCTCTTTCCAGTCAGCCATGTGAACTTTGCTTTTGGGCAAATGTGTTGTCCTTTTGGTTCCTGAGCCCCCTCTTTCTAGTCACCCATCTGAAGTTCTCTTTGGGGCAAATACCGCCCTTTTTGGTCTTCTGTGGTTGGTGGTTCTGAGGAGTAGGTTCCTCGTGTTTTTGTTGATGATTGCCATCAAGTCGAACACAACTCATAGCGACCCCATCAACAAAAAGGCCTGAAGCCCTTCTACAACCATCACCATTTATCAAAGTTCACAGCTTCCAGAGGCATGTTTAGGAAGTGGATGCTACTCCTGCTTCCAAATAGTTAAAATTCACTTTGTAGACGACTAAAAGGTGATCTTGGAAGTTCCACTTAAAGGGTGGGAAGTAGGGGGTGAACCGGTCCCTCTCAGAGCAGTAAATCTAGTCCCTTTAAAAAAAAAGACTTTGAATTTTATTTTACACTTTATCCAGGACCTTGTGTTGTGACCTCAGTCAGAGCAGTTGGTGATAGTGGGCACCACCTAGGTCTTCTGGTCTCTAGTTTTTGGAGGCTGTGGCTCATGTAGTCCCTCTGGACGTTTTATTGACTCTTTGATTTTGTTCACCCTTTTTTGATCTCGGGAGCTAGGGTGGCCTATTCCCAAGGGCATGCAGTTTGAATCCACCCACTGCTCCATGGGAGAAAGATGGGCCCTCTCCTCCCATGTAATTTACTGCCTCTGAAATCCTGATGGGGCGTCAGATTCCAACTCAACACCACATAACAACTTCTTTGCTCTGGACCAAAGCTGGGAAATTCCAGTGGTTGCATCTTAGATAACTACTCACAGGCTTTTAAAGACCCCAGTTATTACTAATAAAAAGAGAATATAGAATAGAGCTAATTATCTCCCAGGAGTGTGGCCCTAATTCCCCAAGTCTGGTGACTCAGTCCCTCAAGGTGTTGGTTGTAGTTAAGGGATTTTCATACCTTTGTCCTCTGTAAACAGTACTGTGTTTAGTAACTTTTATGCCACTGAGGCTTGGGCCTGCCTGGCTTTGCCCTCACAACCAACCTTCTTTAAAGGACAATTCCTCAGTCACAGCTGTTTTGGTTTGTTTTTTTAAATTTGATGACACCTCTGGAAGGGCCAATCTTTTTGGCTCACAGAGAAGTAGTAGTAATGATGCCTTTGTCTTTTCTGGGCAGGTAGGTGCCTGGAGCTATGTAGCAAAGGAAGTTTGGTTTTGGTTTTTTTTGTGTGTTTTTTTTTTAATGCACTTTGCACCATAGTTGTAATTATATCTGCCTTGTATCTTGTTGCCAAGGGTCAGCTAAAGTCCATTATTGTATGATGAAAAATTTAGTGTGCCTAAGAAGTTTGAGATGGCAATTAAAGCTACTGAAAGGGGGAAGGAGCCAGTGAGAGTATAAAATAGAAAGCCACTATCAACTCCTCTATTGGAGGGACCCCCTTCCTCTTGTAGCAACAGCTGGTCAGCTTCACATCTCTGTAAAGTCACCCTCCCTCCTGCCCCATTAAAAAAAAAACATACTTAAGTACTCCTTCTCCTTCTTCAATTATTCCCAATCATAACTTTTACTGCAATTCAACTAATCCTATTCGAAGTCGCCCTTACTCCAATCCTTATCATCCATTCTCCCCTAAGGCTTGATTGGAAGGATGAACAGAGGGTGGTCACACTATCAGTGGAGTCTGCATGTCTTCCCTCATACCTGAGAGTAGAGCTCTGCACCTACTAGACATTCGATTTTACATTAATTCTGTTTATCTCACAGGTTAAAGTCCCAACCAGAAAGAGTGCAGTCGCAGTCGATAAAGACAGGGCTACGTGGCACAATCGAGTTATCTGATTCTTTGAGTGAGGCTGCCAAGAAATTAAATGGATCCACAGCCTTTAATGATGACAGAAATGGTGGAGGCTGGACTTGTAGCACTGTTTTCTAGTAAGAAAGCCTCACAATACCTCAGCAGACTGTAATCTCCACTGGAGTAGTGCTGGTTTCATCCGTGTCTTTATCCTTTTCTCCCTTGCACAGGCATGCATGCATGCAGAAAACAACCACACAGAGCAAATCCTAGGATGCTCCAGTCGCCCCTTGAGTTGGCTCAAACAGGAAATATTTCCTTTCTCAGAAATAATTAATAGCACTTATGGCAACTTTCCTGTAGTGGACACTGATTGTGTAGGAATGTGTTTCTTCAACCTTTAGCCAGGAATAAGTAACTGCCCAGTAAACAAGTAACATATCAATATATTTTTTTTAAATGTAGGTTGTTTATTTTTCATTTCAAT
>NW_006399885.1:1586078-1587749 GCF_000299155.1 Elephantulus edwardii | reverse complement strand
GTCAGAGCTGCAGGGGTGTGTCCCGATTCAAGTCCACCATCAATATATTTTTAAAAGTAGCTTTGGTTCAGTTGTATTGAGCCTGATAATCCCCTCTGTGTCAGGGTAGCACTGTGCTTCACAAAGTCTTTAATGGCTGATTTCCACATCCTGCACCCAAAACAGAGTGGATTTATTCAAAGTGAAGTGGCATTAATAACACATTTAGAGTGGAATTCATTTTATTACCTCATTTTTCTTACATAACTTGTTGTTACTAGAGATCTAAGAGTTCCTGTGAACTATCCTTTTATAGTACTCAGATTTGTAAGTTTAGAAACTGGGAGGCATATCCAAATTCTCATAGGTGGTAAAGGCCATAACTTATCAATCACATTTGTTCCCTTTATACTATTCTCAGGTGCCTAGGGTTCAGAAAAATGAATGTCTTGGCTCTAAAAAACTAGTCATATATGTAATATAGTTTTGGGAATAAGAAAGGATTAAAGTGGTTAGCTTTCAAATTATGGAGGCGTCTATATGCTATGTGTGTCTCAGCTTATTTACAGCCCTCTCCTGTCTTTCCCTTAGCATCCTTGCTCACATTCCTCGAGTGTAGCTTTAACTTGCTGCCTACTCCAGTCTTGTAATGTTTAGGCTCCATGCCTGAAACATAGTTACAATACTGATTAATTGTGAAAACAGTGTAGCAAGTATGTGGGTAGCAGAATCTACCTCTACTTACTTGTCAAGGGGTAAGAATTCACATCAACCACCAGACCATCTCAAAGACAATTCACATTAGCTCAGGAATGCTCCTTACACTTCAAGCTGCCTTTTGATTCACCCATCAACCATCCTTCCCAGAACACTTACTACTTTTCCTACAGTGTTCAGGACTTTATTGAAGTGGCCCCAGAGGATTCTCTGATAAAGTTCATAATTAGGAGGTTTATTCCAGAGCCAACAGGCTACAATCCAGGTTGTAAACACTTAGGATACAGTTCTTCAACCAGAAGCGGCTTTTCTCTGGTGTGCACACAGGCAAACTGCTCTCTGACTTTGTGGCCTTGGCCCCTGCCGTGCATGGGCAAGGATTCCAAAGCTCTTTCAGTTAGTGCCACCCCCAGGCGCTAAGCCTGAAGGTGCCTAGCCCTGGCTCTGTGGGTCATCAGTCCTAACTCAGCTGTGTCTAGTTCTCCACTTGTCATCACTGAGGCCACCTGGACTGCAGTATGGGCTGCCATGTCTTGGTGTCACATAGTGTGATGATTCTACAGGGAGGATGGAGGAGAGAAAAGTAGAACAATCGTATGAGTCAGCAATTCCATTCATAACAATATGCCCATGAGATTGAAAGCAACCACATGAACAGATGTGTACACCAACATTTGTTGCAGCATTATTCACAGTAGCCACCAGATGGAAACAGCAATGGAGTACTACTCAGCCAGAAAGAGAATGAAATCTTGATATGCACTTGATAACGTGGATGAACCATGAAGACATTGTGCTGAGCAAAGTTAGTCCATCAAAAAAGGACAAATATTGTGTGACCTCGCTTATATGCAAAGAAAAGAAAATGTACGTAGGGAGAACTCTGTGGGCCTGGTGGATAGAAAGTGATGCTACCAAGTCAAAGGTGGTTGTTGTTGTTGTTATGTGCCGTCGAGTAGTTTGCGACTCATAGCG
>NW_006399885.1:1578992-1584459 GCF_000299155.1 Elephantulus edwardii | reverse complement strand
AGTTCAGCCCTTTTGATTTTCTGACTCTAGCTCCTCACACATTTCATTGTAGTATTTTGCTTTGTCATTCCGAGCTGCCTTTTGGAATCTTCTGTTCAGCTCTTTAGTATCTGATTTTAATCTGTGACCCTTTGGCCTGGTTTTAATTGTTTTTGTTCAAACATTCTTCTGCATGGTATATAGCCCGGTCCTTTTGCTGTACAGAGGTAACTCTTGGTTGCTGTGATGCTAAACACTGTGACACTGATGTGCCAAATGCAATAATGGCTACCCATGGTGGACAGTGTTTGATGGAGCTTCCTGATTAAAACAAGCTTGGAAGCAGGATGGTATCTACTTCTGTAATAGCTTGCCTCTGGAAACTCTGTGAACTTGGAGAAACCATGAAAGTTATACAAGTATTCATGTCTTTCACGCATAGGATCTATGAGTCATCTATGACTTGATGGCACTTAACAACAACAACGAGACCAAAGTTTGTTAGTAGTTATACCATGGGCAGGAATGTGTGGGAAAGGAAGGGATATTGTTTATGGTGCACTGAATTTTTGTTTATTGTGATAAAAAAGTTCAGGATAAGGGTTGCATAATTGAGAAAAAATCAATTGTACACTCTAAAAAGTTCGTTGACAAATGTGTGATAAATATATTTATGACAACAGAAGAACAGCTGCTGATGTTACCTGTGTATTTATAACCAAATACCTCATAAGATTTAGTTTCCTGGTTTGGAGGCTGAGGGTGATGGTTTCATGAGACATCCCAGTTAATTGTGTAGTATTGTGCTTAGTGCTTCAACTTGCTAGATTGCTCTGTGCTACCTAAGGTCTTAAAAGCTTGTGAGTAGCACTCAAGGTAAAACATTTGGCCTCTGTGAGGAACAATAAAAGGAAGAAAAAGTCGAGTAGGAAGAGTAAATGGCTACTTGGCTTCATGGGCAACTGCTTCTTTGCCATGAGACCAGAAGAAGTGGATGGGTGCCCAGCTCCCGATACTGAATATTTTTTTATCTACAATTGTATAGAAGAATCCCAATCAAAAGATGAAAGTTACTAAACAAAATTTCAGATTTCACTGCAGACTTTCTAGAGCCATGGACGTGGAACAAATCCCTGAAACTATGTTCCAAGATAATCTGTAAATCTTAAATCAGAAATATCCTGTGATGACGTCTTTAAACCAAACCAGAGTTTAGTTGAAGATATCTCCTCTGGCCATTGTTCTCTTTTAACAGCTATCTACAGGGATTCTAACATCAACATCAACTGAAAAAAATTCCTTATAAAATTGAGAGGGCAGTGAGTTTATGTTAATAGTGAAGGGATAATTCTTAAAAGGATGGGAATGTCTATATAACATGAATATAATTACTGTCACTGAATTATACATGTAGAAATTGAATGGATTTATGTACCGTGTGTATATTCTCAACAGTGACACAATTATATATATCCAATGTTATATATATATATGTAATATATATGCGTGTGTAAAGTGTAATGGATCATTCTCAGCTATTACAAAACTCCCCTCTTTGTCAGTGCTGTACTGTGTTGACTCACTTGTTGCTGTGATGCTGGAAATTATGTTGCCTGTATTTCAAATACCACCAGGGTCTCCCATGGTGGACAGACTTCAGCAGGGCTTCCAGATGAAGGAGGATCACTGGCCATCCACTTCTGAACTAACTGGTCTTCGAAAACCTTATGGGTAATGGATGAGCGTTGTTGGGTTTAGTGCTGGAAGAAGAGCCCTTCAGGTTGGAAGATACTCAAAATGTGACTGGGAAAGAGTTGCCTTGTCAAAGGAGAGTCTGCAGCGGTGGCCTGAATGGAGCAAAACTTTCATCCAGCGAAGGACTGCCATTTGCTGATGTGGCAAGTCTTAAAATGAGGAGGCATAGCCACAGATAGCCATTAATATTTGGAACAAACACTATAAGAAGTAGGGAGCTAAGACAATGAGAAGTTGTCAGAAATGAAGTGGAATGTATGAAGAGTAACATCTTAGGCACTATCCAGCTGAGATAGACTATTTTGAATCAATCACAGGATCGTCTATGTTGAAATGACATATTGAAGAGGTATGGTGTGACACTTGTTGTTGACAGGAGAGTCTCCAGATCCATCCTGACATACAATGCTGTGAGTGATACTGTCCATATGCGTACAAGGAAGTCCTATTAAAACAACTATTATTCTAATATACACATTGAGTACAAAAGCTAGAGCTGAAATTGAGAATTTCTATTACAGTTTCAAATTGAATATGCACCAAGATGCATTAAAAAGAATTGGTGACTTGACTGAAAAAATTGGAAACAAAGAAGTACTGGTAGTTGGAAAATATGGCCTTGGTGACAGAAATGAGGCTGGAGATTACATGATAGCATTTTGTGCAATAAATGATTTGTTTATTGTAAATACTTTAAAAAAAGAACCCCACAAAACCAAACCCCACCTCACCATAACCGGTGACTATACACATGAGCTTCACCTGCTGGGCTTCATAGACATCAGATTGACTACATTTGTGGAAAGAGACCTTGAGAAGCTCAGTATCAGCAGTCAAAGATAGGCCAGAGGCCACGTGTGGAGCTGACCACCAGCTACTCATATGCAAATTCACACTGAAGACATGAAAACAAGTCTTTGAGAATATGACTTTGAATGTGTCCCCAGTGAACTTAAAAGCCATCTTAAGAATAGATGTAATGCCCTGAACACTCAAGGCTGAAGACCAGATAAGCTGTGGAATGGCAGCAAGGACATCATGTTTAAAACAAAAGGTCATTATGAAGACAGAAGATTTCAGAGAGCCAACATAGACTAAGAAGCAGTTGTTCAAACAAAACAAGGGAACATGGGAACACTTCATGGTTTAAAAATCAGGAAAAGTGTGCCTCAGAGTTGTAGTCTTTCTCCACATTTGTTCAGTCTATATGAGGGATAATTCATTCAAGAAGCTGGACTGTATGAGGAAGAATGTGGCATCAAGTTGAAGGAAGACTCACCAACAACCTCCATTATGCAGATGACACAACCTTGCTTGCTGAAAGTGAAGGAGACCTGAGGCAAAATTGTAGAGTTTGTGATTATGAAATAAAAACCAGACCAAAAAAAAAAAAAAAACCCAACTAAAAATGGATCTAATCGAAGCCATAGTATTTTCAGTTGCTTCCTGTGCATCTGAAAGTTGGACAATGAATAATGATGGCAGAAGAATTGACGTCTTTG
Organism: Elephantulus edwardii; assembly: GCF_000299155.1. Taxonomy (NCBI): domain Eukaryota; kingdom Metazoa; phylum Chordata; class Mammalia; order Macroscelidea; family Macroscelididae; genus Elephantulus; species Elephantulus edwardii. The sequence goes on along the minus strand of NW_006399885.1, from coordinate 1,581,223 downwards.
AATGGTGGTGTTGGCAAGAGTATTGAATTTCCCATCGTCTACCAAAAGAACAAACTTAAAGGGCATGTGCCTAGAGTACTCCTTGGAGACAAGGCTGGTGAAACTTTATCTTACTTTGGTCCTGTCCTCAAGAGGAACCACTCTGTGGAGAAAGCCCTGATTTTTTTTTTTTTTAAAGACCTGATCTTAGAAAAGTGGAGAGTCAGAGAAAGAAGACTCTGAAGATGGTTTGACACAGTGACTACCATAACGGGCTTGAATATGAATGAGATCCTGATTTCATAAGGTTCCTTTAAGTCAGAGTTGACTCAATTGCATATAAAAACTACAGCGATATTAGAAAAATGCCCACAGCATTCTGGTGAGGTGAGATAGGTAATAAGCCTTACCTCAAATTTTAGCAGTGTAAGTTAAGTGTTTATTTTTTAAAAAATGTTTGTTGTTGTTTTTAGGTGCTGTTGAGTTGAGTATGGTCCATAGAGACCCTATGAACACCAGCTCTGAACCTGTCCTATCCTGTGCCATCTTGATCATCTCTGAAATACTTGAGCCCCCATGGCTGCAGTTACTATGTCAAGCCATCTGGTTGAGGATCTTCCTCTTTTTTCTTGACCCTCCACCTTTCCAATTAAGATGTCCTTCTCCAAGGAATAGCTTCTTGCAACAGCCCAAAGCATGTGAGACAAAGCTTTGTTTTCTTTGCCTCCCAGGAGCACTGTGACTGTACTTTCTTCGAGGTATAATTATTCATTCTTTTGGCAGTCCATGGGATATTCAGTACTCTTCCAAACCCAGTTTGAATTTATGACACTTCTCTGTGTATTATTCTAGCCGTTTTTGAATGATTTTCAGCAATATTAATGATATTGCTCTATAATTTCCACATTCTGTTTGATCACCTTTCTTGGGAATGGGAACAGATATGCATCACTTCCAGTCAGTTGGGAGATGGAATATAAGATAGGAAGGTGTTAAATATAAGTAGATGTTCTTCATACGCAGAGTTCGAAATGTACAATAAATTCTGAAGGGGTGTGGTTGTTAGCTTGTGTAATGTCTAGGATAATTCTCGAACTCCATATGTCCATATTATTGTATATCAATCTTGAGAAAGTTGTACTTTATTCTTTCCTTGTGAGATGAGAGGTAAATGCAGAGGTTTACTTGGATGTAGGTATACAGTGGAAACAGCAATGGATTATGGTATTAAGACAAGCTAGATTCAGTTTGCAGCCAATCCAAGCCAGCCTTCACGTTTACACCACTTGATAGTAATCTAGGCCGAAGATGTGTTACATGAGGAGATCTCCTTTCTTCACCTCTGATTAAACACTCACACAAACACAAGAGGCAAGTCCTTAATGGCAGGGATTATAAACACAATTCATGGCAACTTCCTGCATTACATCAAATATAGTATTTGTTTTCTAAATGGGAACACTTTCTAGGTAGTACTGCTTTATATTTGTCAGGGGTTGGTTTTCAAAGCATAATCACATACTTTCATTTAAATAGTTTTATTGAAATATAATATTTGCACATTCATTTTAACAGCTTTGTTGAAATGTAATTCCTTATATAATCCACCCTATAGAGGTGCACAATTCAGTATGTTTCAGGGTATTCAGAGTTGAACAAGCATTACAAGAGTTAGTTTTAAATGTTTTCATCACCCTGAAAAGAAAACCCTTGCCCATTAGCACTCGATCCCCACCCCTCCCTTTCCTCAGTCCCAGGCAGTTATTGGTCTACTCTGTTTCTATGACTTCTCCTGGACATTGCATAAAAAGGGAATCATAATGTGTAACCTGTAGTGACTGGCTTTTCCCCAGTTAGGGTAAGGTTTAAAGCTTCATCCATATGGTAGCGTGTTTGAACCCTACATAGTCTCTTCAGAGGAGAAAATTGTGGCAGTCTGCTTCAGTAAAGAGCACAGTCTTAGAAATCCTTTAGGCCAATCCTGATCTTTTCCACAGGGTTAGTATGAATAGATAGTGACTTGATGTCAGCTATGTTTTTTGTGTGAGTTTAGGCGGTTGACCACATTTGTTTGTCTGCATCTCTTAAAGGTGCACTTGGGTTGTTTTCCACTTTTTGGTTCTTTTTAAGAATACGGTTAAGGAACAATTATGGAAGAATTTTTTTTTTCTATAATTATATTTTATTAATTTTCATAAACATTGACAGAGATTTTGGGTTTCCATTCATTCATTGTTGCACTATTCTCTCTA
>NW_006399885.1:1567840-1576686 GCF_000299155.1 Elephantulus edwardii | reverse complement strand
TTACCTCCTCGTTGCCTATTTGGATACCTTTTATTCCCTTCTCTTGTCTTATTGCTATTGCTAAGACTTCCAAAACAATATTGAATAAAAGCGGTGATAGTGGGCATCCTTGCCTAGTTCCTGTTCTTAAAGGGAATGCCTTTAACCTCTCTCCATTAAGAACAATGTTGGCTCTTGGGTTTTTAGCGTGGACATCTATTTCTCTTGATGAAGGAGTGGAATTTATGTCCTGTTTATTTTTTTAATATAAATTACCTTTTTTTTTTATAAATTACTTTTTACGAACCATTTTAGATTCAGAGAAAAATTGCAAAGATCGTATTGACAGTTGACATTTATTTTCTGACCAAGTTTTCCTGTTACTTGTTACTATCTTGCTCTAGTGTGTGAAATACTTTGTTGCAATAAAGAAACAAACCAATCTCAATATATTGTTATTAACTGCAAGCTATAGTTTATTCATAATTCTATAGTTTTTAATGTCATCACCCAGGATCCCAATTAGAACTTCACTTTACATTCATCCTTGGCAATGACAATTTCTCAGATTCTCTCTTTTTTTAAAGCTTTGGCAGTTTTAGGTAGCTCTGGTTAGCTATTTTGCAAAATGTCTACTCTGGTAGTTTCCTAATGTTTTTTGTTATGGTTAGACTGGAGTTACACCCTATCCCACACCACCCCCCCCAATGATGCGTGCAGTCGACATGACATATCGCTGATACCACTACCCTGATTACCTAGCTGAGGGAGAATTTGTCAGTTGCTCCAAGGTGAAGTTATGCTCCTTCTCATTCTCATACTGGACTCTTTGGAAGGCAGTCGTTATACATAGTACATACTTACAGGGTGGGGAGTTGTGCTTCTGCCTTCTTGAGAGCAAATATCTACTATATAATTTAGAATACTCTCCAAGGGAGGTTTCTTTCTTCTTTCCCATTCACTTATTCAACCATTTACATGTATAATGCTGGCCTTATAGATATTTATTTTCTACTTTGAGCTATAATCCTGTATAACGGAGCTCTGTGCTCGCTTCGGCAGCGTATATACTAATATTGGAACAATACAGAAAAGATTAGCTTGGCCCCTGCGCAAGGATGACATGCAAATTCATGAAGCGTTCATATTTTTATTGTGTAGAATCACAAGACCTCAGGGAGGGCCTTTGTTTTTAAAAGTTGGTTGTTATTTTGGAGGAACATTCTTCTAAGTGGTACAGCACTCTCTGTCACTATGCTGTGCTGAGATAACCTGGGGTTGCTGTGATGCTGAACCTTGTGCCATTGGGGTGTCATATGCCACAACGGTTGTGTTTGGTGGAGCTCCCAATTTAAGACAGGTTTGGAAGCAGGACTGGCATCCACTTCCTAAATAACATGCCTCTGGAAACTCTATGAACTTTGAGAAACGAGAGTTATAGAAAGACTTTAGGCCTTTTGTTCATAGGGTCCTTATGAGTTGTGCTTGACAGCAATCAACAACAATAACAACTGGTGGCCTAGTGGTAAGAAGCTGTGCTGCAATCCTCAAGGGACATAGTTCAAATCCACCATCTGTTCTGTGGGAGAAGAGTGGGCAACCTCATCCCATGCAATTAAGTGCCCCTGAAAACCCACTGGAGGATCAGCTACTAGTCTTTTCCGACCCAATGGCACACAACAGCAATACCAGAGACTAACACTGATCCTGCCAATGCATTTTATAATCCAGTATATTTTCTTTGTTATGTTGTTGAAATTTTTCTAGCTTTGGGCACCACTGGATTCATTTGGCCTATGTCTCTGTTTAAAATAACCTCATCAATGCAGGTGTGTGTTTTATTTTTAAGCATTGTTTTAGCTTCCTGACACTATGATTGTTCTCAGCTCATTTTGGACATTTCCCTCTCAGTCCTGGAATCAGCTTGATCTCCAAGATCTCTGGTTCCTTTCATTGGAGAATGTATCAGAATCCAGCCAAGATCAATCTAGGTGATAGGTGTACTTTATACATTCATGTTAACTTCTTTGAACAACCTCACTTGAGGGCTTCATGTACTTTATCTTTTCCTTTTTCTAAGAAACAAACAATGTCCTAGTTAAAAGTAAGGGCTAAAATGGCAAAGAATGTCTACTTTGAGAATTGTACTCTTTGAAGAGTACAACCTGACTACAGCAGCTTGAAAGATTGAAAACTTAAGAGGCAGTGAGCTATGTTAATGAGGGAGGAGCAATTTGAAAAAGCAAAGTGAGAATGATTGCACGACTTGAAAAGTGTCACCAATGTCGTTGAATGGTTCTTGTAGAAATTGTTGCATTGATATACTTTCTATATACATTCTTAACAAGGGCAACAAAAAGAAAATATTTTTTAAAAATCAGACTGCTGGATGTATATTATAACTTATGTCCTATGTGACTTTAGCTCTCTGTGCTGCAGCTTTCCTGTGTATGAAATGGAAATAATAACAGTGCCTATCATATTGGGTTGTTATAAGGATTAGCAGACATAATGCATGTTTAATTGTTAAAATTGTTTAATGAACAATTGTTAATGATGGCTGACCACCTTTGAGTCATGGCAGTCTTAAGTACAATAGAATTAGACATTGCTTGGTCCTGCCTGAGTTTCCCAACCACAGGCATGCCTGTGTCCATCATGTGGCTGTTGTGCCAGTTCATCTCACCAAGGACCCTCTACTCTACCAAACTTGATATCTTTCTCCAGAAATTAATCCCTCCTGAGGACTTGCCAAAGCACGTGGATCTGGAAGTGCTCATTTGTAATCCATAAAGTTTTCATGGACAATTGTTGGAAGGAGGAGTGGCATTCATTTCCATAATAGCTTGCCTCCAGAAACCCTATGAACCTGGAGAGAGGATGAAAGGCACCCAACCGACTCTCCTTCATAGGGTCACTATGAGTTGCCTGTGACTCAACGGCACTTAACAACAACAACGTTTTCACAATTGTCGACTGCCTCTGAGTCGAGCACGACTCATAGCAACCCTATGAACAAAAGGCCGGAAGCCCCTCCACAACTATTGACATTTAACAAAGTTCATAGAGTTTCCAGAGGCATGTTATTTAGGAAATGAATGCCACTTCTGCTTACAAGCTTTTCAAAGTATGTTATTGTTGTTATTGGCCATTGAGTCGCCTACGATGTGTAGTGGCTCTATGTGCATCAGCTCTGAACACCTTCCTTGTCCTGAGCCAATCTCACCAACTCTGACACACCAACTCCCATTGCCCCAGTTTGTGTCAATCCATCTCATCCAGGGTCTCCCTCTCCTGCACTCACTGTCCATCCACCCTTATTATCATGATGTCCTTCTCCAAGGACCCATCTCTCCTGGCCATGTACCCAAAGTAAGTGGAGTGGAGCTTCAGAATCCTAGCCTCCAAGGAGAAACTTGGTTTTATCCTCTCCAAGACGGACCTATTTATTTTTTTGGCAGCTCATGGTATGTTCAAGACTTATCTTCAGCACCACAACTTGAAGGCATCTATTCTTCTGTCATCCTTAGTCATTGTTCAACTCTTTGAAGCATAACAAATAATTGAGAGGACCATGGCCTGGATTAGGTACACCTTTGTATCTAGACTGATATCGTTGCTCTTCAGCACTCTGGAGAGGTCCATGACAGCAGATTTCCCCAATGCAATTTGGAGGACTGTAGCCTTTAATATGAATTAAAGCTCAACACCAAGAGGACAAAGATTCTCACTGCTGGACCAATTGGCAGCACCATAGTAGATGGAGAAGAGATTGAGGTTGTTAGCAATTAGGCTTGCTCGGATCCACAATTAATACTCTTAACACCAGCAGTCAGGAAATCAAAAGATGAATTATTTTCATAGAACAATGTTCATTAGGTCACTATAAGTCATAATCAACAGCACTTGACATCAATCATAAGTGAATTTAACAGCAATATTGGATCTGCAAGGCCTGCCTCCCTAGTCTGTCTTACTCTGAAAGTTCCACTGAAATCCTGTTTTGAAATGCTGTTTGAAATAGCTGTGGCATAACTTTCAGCATCACAGCAACATGCATCCTACAAACTGACAGATGAATCATGATCATGGTACCTAGCACCTGATAAATGTCCAAATCTTGCTGGTTGTTGTAGTAATTGTTTATTTGATGAGAAAAGGACATATACTCTCTCAGTTCTTCAAATTAAATGACTTTTTTAATTAAATTAAAAGACGGCTATCAAATGAGAGTTCACATAGGGCTTTTTGCTTTTGTGGCACCCAGCCAACTCTGTTAGGACTTTTCCCCACCATGTGAGCATTTGATGACTGCCTGGTATCTGGTGGTGCTTCATGTGAACTATTAATGCTGAGGCTTGAGTTTAGGATTCAGAAATGCCTATGTGGAATGGATAGCTTTTCAAAATGACTAGAATTACCAGAATATGTAATTTTAAGATGTAAAATAGTTTAGGAATAGGATGCTATAGAATTTATTTTTTTCCCCTTCAGGATTAGGAATGAAATATTGTTCGGCTGTTAAATTAACCTGACACTTTTAAAATTTTCCTTTCTTCTTAGTGGCCTCATTGGACGAAGCTGGGCCATGTTATTTGCCAGTGGAGGCTTCAAGGTGAAACTCTATGATATTGAGAAACAGCAGATAACAAATGCCTTAGAAAACATCAGGTAAGCCATCTGACACCTTGTAAGAGCCTGTGATGTGATTATTCTTCTCTCACTTGGGCTTGTTTATCATATTCTTTGCAATTTCACACATTCCCTCGATGGAAATACCAGTGCTTCTGAGCTGGGAAGCTGAGGTAGTTGGGCTCTGAATGCACACTGGATGAAGAAGGGATTCACTCTGTTGGAGAAAACTCTTATAATTGTGGCTGATTTAATGGAAGAAGAGAAACAGCCCAAATTTTAGGTTCTTATTTGTAGCTGTAGTACTTTTATTTTCACACCTGTATAATATTTTATCACATGAATTTGCTATAATTTATTTATGTACTCACCTCTTGATGAACTTTACAACTCTATTCAGTTTGAGGCTATTTGAAACAACATTAACGTTAATATTCTTACATATATTTCCTAATTAATAAATGTAAGGGTTTCTATAAGCTACAAATACAAGAGTGAGGTTTCTGGGTCTATGTTCCTCATAAAGATCGGATCAGATGTATATTGGACATCTTTTGTACCCTTCATATCTTTTAGCTTCTCATTTTTTTCTTCTTCATTTTCCCATAGCTTTTGAATGTATCCAGCTCTTCATTCCAGTTCACAAATTCTGTTTCTAGCATCATCTCTTTTACTATTTAAGGAGCTCTGGTGGTGTAATGTGCTATGTGCTGGACAACTGAAACATCAGAGCTTCAAATTCCCCCACTTCTCCATGGGAAAAAAGATGTACAGTCTCCTGTCATTAAGATGTACTGCCCAAGAAACATAATGGAATGCCATATTATTGGAATTGACAACAGTGGATTTTTTCCATTTATTCAGCTATATAAACCTTTCAGACTTTGTTTCAATAGTTTTGCCTTCTATTTTAAAAGTTCTTTGAATTCTTTTCCATCTGTATATTCCTGTTCATTTTTTCCATAATCCTTCTCTTTTCTTGCTATCTGTGGTTCCATCTTTCAGTTCTTTGAGTGTTTAGCTCATAAACATCTTGTTTATGTTCTATGTATGATAATTATAGTATCTGAGGTTGTCTTAGATTTGTCTTCTCGGAATCAGATTCTTTCATGATTCATGGGCAAGTGAGTTATTAAGGAGGTACTGTTGGGAGAGACTAATGAGAGAGACAGGATAAAGGAGAAGAGGAAGCCAACTATGAGTATGGTTTCAAAAGGGCTCGACAAGGTTCCATGGACATGTGGAGCATTAAGTCACTGCAAAGTTTGTCATCCCTCAAAGCAAGGGAGGGGCACTTTCTAGTTCCAAAACCAGCTGTTGTCTTAGGTCTTCCCGAGTGGATATAAACACTCCACCCCCACCCCATCCAGTACTTTATGTTCTCTGAAGAATGATGCAGGGACATGCTTCAGGGACAAAAGCTTGGGACCTAGGAGGTGGGCACACAGTACTGTAAGAGCGATCCAAGGGGACCAATGGCCCCTACTTCAGAAATCCTTGGGGCTTCAAGTAAATTTATTTTTTTTCTGACACGTTGATCTAGATTTTCATTAATTTTAAAAAATTTGTTGGACATATTTTAGGCACTAGGATTTTAGTGACCCAAGTAGACTAAGACTTCAAGGAGTTCACATTCAGTAGGGAAAGAGGACAAGAAAAAGCAATAATTTTTAAAAAATCAGTAAAATATATGATATGTTCACTTAATCAAATGCCACCAGTGACCTGTTTTGTGTGGCCCACCAACTCAGGTAACTGGTTCAACCACTCATACTAATTTTGTTTTATCATGTTAATTACAGTACCCTTGATGAACTCCCTCTGATTCATTTTTATTAATCCTTCTACCCTGCTTCTTCTTGCCTTCTTTCTTTTATCTCTGAGCAAATGTTCTCCTTTTGATTTTACGTGGTTATTCTGTATGGAATGCTGTTGTATCGACAATTTCAAAAGAGTGGACACAGATCTTTCTCAGAGGTAGTGATCTTTTTAAATAACTTTTATATGTTTAAAGCAGGGGTCTCTGGTGGCCTGCACTGCAATCCCAAAGGCACAGGGTTTGAGGCTACCAGCTGCTCCAGGAAGAAGGATGGGAAATCTCTTCCCATTTAAATAACTGCATCTGAAAACCCACCAGAAGGTCTGCTATGAGTCAGTTCCGACTTGATGGTTCACTACCACCACCACCACCACCACAACATGCTTAAAGTGAGTTAATGTAAACATACATAATTGGGGGTATGACTCTTTTTTAGCAAATTGTGGCTGACAACTTCAGGAAAATCGGGCTGAACTATGCCCCTTTTCTCCCTCTTGTTACGTTCCATTGAGTTGACTGTACCTCCGAGGGAGTCCATGTTTGACAGAACCAAACTCGGCCTGATTCTGTGCCATCTTCACAATCTGCTGAGTTGAAATCCATTGTTGCAGTCGTGGTACCATTGAGAATCTTTTCTTTTGTGCTGACCCTCTGTTTTTCTGAGTGTGATGTCCTCTGGAGACTGATCCCTGCTCTTGACATGAGGATGGCTTGTTTCACCAGCCTCACCTTTAAGAAACAGCCTGGCTGAGCTTCAATGACATAGACTAATAAGATTTGTTCTGAATTTGGATCAAGAGTGAACAGAATGAAACTGCCTGATATTGCAATCATCCTCACATTCAAGCCATGCCTGAGCTCATGTGAGGGTTTTACTCTTCTTAGTTGACCTTCAGCTTTTCTTAGCATGATGTCTTTATTCTGGGCCTTACCTCTTCTGATAGCATCATGTAAGTAGCTGTGCATCAGAGAGATGGACAATGACTGGAAGAAGAATCAATGCCTTTGAGTTGTGGTTCTGGAGAAGAGTATCAAACATACTATGGGCTAATATGAGAACAAACAGGTCTGTCTGGGAGAGGGTGAAACCAGGTTGCTCTTTGGAGGCAAGGATTTTGAAGCTCTCACTGACACACTTTTGGAATGAGGTGGATTGACACAGTGACAGGGACAGGTGTGTTGGAGACAGTGAGATTGGCTCAGGATAGGGCAGAGTACAGAGCTAGTGTGCATAGAGTTGCTATGAGTCATAGTCGAATCAGTGGTACTTAACTAACAAGATGTATGTGAAATAAAGTCTCACCGCTTTGCTTCTAAGGAATATGCTGATTGGACTTCCAGAACAAATATGTTCATTCTTTTTTGAGTTTTAGAACTCTTAGCTGACCTTCCTGTGGGCTTTCAGAGGCTGTAAATCAACATGAAGAGCCTATGCCAAAAAGGGCTTTGGCAGGGAACATGACAAGTAGAATCCAACCATGGAGCAGCTGGTAGATATGAACCATTCACTTTTGGGTTAGCAGAGCAGCATCCTGCCCACACTTTCGACTTTCTTTGGCAGCACCACAATTCAAAGGCATCAGTTCTTTACTCTTTGGCCATTCCTCCAGCTTGGGGTCCACTGTGTGCCTCAGGGCATTATCTGGGTCATATTTAAAAGCCACCTCTGTGGTTGGGTTCCACTTGGCATGTTCCTTGCCAAAGCCCTTTTTGGCATAGACTCATAGTCTCAGCTCCTGCCCCTTTCTGAGTTTGACAATAAAGATGTCATCCTGATGTCATTGTCTTGATTCTGGGATGTGATTGGAATGACCTACGGACTGTTGGAAATAAGGTCTCGGGATATGATGTGCCATGTCTGATCATCATAGCACCGCACGTCAAGGGTGAACTCAACCTAGCACTCAGGGCAGAACTCTTCACATATGTAGTCCTGAGAGTACTGTAGCTTGTCCACAGTGTCATCACAAATAAGAGGAATGAATCCAAGTCTGTGAGCAATGAACCCATCGTGAAGAACTGAGGAGTTGGCATCAGTCTGCACCCATTCAATGGCTATTATGGGCACTTCAGCGATGAAGACCCTCTGGATAGAATTGGACACCGCTAGGTCTGTGTTCTCTATGATGAATTGACATTCTCGACCGTAAGCTCTGTGATGCACACCATAGGTTGGTTGGCATACAGCATTTCACAGCTCAACCAGCCTGACCTCCACTGTTAGCTTTGCTCTGTTTTTTAAGACTATAGTCTAAGCTTTATCAATAGGTGCTTTTCTGCAAGTAAGGTTATGTTATCTGCATTATTGTTGTTGTTGTTGTTATGTGCTGTTGAGTCGTTTGCGACTCATAGCGATCCTATGTACAACAGCCCTAAACCCTGCTCTATCCTGTGCCAATTGCATTGCCTCTGACAC
>NW_006399885.1:1556241-1561542 GCF_000299155.1 Elephantulus edwardii | reverse complement strand
GAGAGTTGGACAATGACTAGGGATGATAGAAGGAGAATTGATGCCTTTGAGCTGTTTTGCTGGAGAAGCGTACTGAATGTGCCATGGACTGCCAAGAAAACAAATAGATTCATCCTAGAGGGGGTTAAACCAGGCTACTCCTTGGAGGCAAGGATTCTGGGGCTTCGCCTGACATACTTTGGACATGTTGTAAGGAGAGACAGGTCTTTGGAGAGGGATATCATGCTGGGCAGAGTGGAGGGACAGTGCAGGAGCGGAAGACCCTCTATGAGGTGGATTGATTCAGTGACTGGGGTAATCGGGATGGATGTGTCAGAGGCAGTGAGATTGGCACAGGACAGAGTTTAGGGCTGTTGTACATAGGGTCGCTATGAGTCGCAAGCGACTTGACGGCACATAACAACAACAACTTACAGTTTGCACAGAACAGAAACTAAAATACTTCAGTACATGATTAGGTCATAAATGCAATCCTCAAGGTGTTTTTGTAAGGTACCCAGGAAAAACCGGCGGGAAGAGGCCCTTGGGGACAAGAGGCCCTTGGGGACAATGTGCTCCTGGGCGAAGGGAAACTTGGGAGTGGCGCACAAGGGGAAGTCACCTCAGACAATAACGAAGAGGCATCTTTCAAAGGTACCCAGGAAAAACCGGCGGGAAGAGGCCCTTGGGGACAAGAGGCCCTTGGGGACAGCGAGAGCGTGCTCCTGGGCAGAAGGGAAGCTTGGGAGTGGCGCACAAGGGGAGGTCACCTCAGACAATAACGAAGAGGCATCTTTCAAGGGTACCCAGGAACAGCCGGTGGGCCCTCGGGCACTAGGGGAAGTCACCTCAGACAATAACGAAGAGGCATCTTTCAAAGGTATAAGATGATTAGGGAATATAAAATGCTTCCATGGTTTTATTTATATGTACATTAGAAGGAACCTCCAGATGTTTCTGTAAGTCCTCCATGTGTTGTTTTAGCATTACTAATTTAATGCTGTTAAGCTGTAGAGAAGGTTTTCCATTGTTATGCTATCACTGTTTTCTTGGGGACCGAACTCTTCTTTGAACACTTTGGGTTTGACATTGCATTGGACTTTTTATGTAGTTGACCAGTGTCAGGGGATGATGGATTGGAATGTACCCGAAATCAAAACATAATGAGTAAATTTTGCTTATACATTTATAAAGTCATGGTAAGCATTTCACATCACCTATTCCCAGTCAACAAAATATCAGATTCAGTGAGCTAAACTGATTCCAAAGAGTAGGAAGTACATTGACCTAAAAGAATTTAAGAATACTGCTTTTCATTTCTGTGTATGTTAAATACTTTCTACAATTTAAAAATTCATCTATCTGAAGGTCAAATACATACATACATACGTACATACATACATACATACATAAAAAGGAAGAAGGAACCAAACATGTTAAGAATTTGGGAAGTGATCAATGAAAGCTAATCTTCATTAAATACACAAATTTTTGTACTCTTTTTGTGTACTTTTTTTTTTTAAACTTTATGAATCAGAATAGTCACATTTGAAACACTTTCTGTACTAGTCAATATTGTTAGATTGTTAGAACCTGGTCTTAAGGTGGGCTTGATTCTGGGAAGTAAATCTTTTACAACTGCCTTGATGCACAGAAACCTTTTTAAAAAATAGACACTTGATGAAGTCTTTTCTTCGCATGGTCACAAACTGATGCTTAGCTTGGAACAGTTATCTAATATGAACACAGTAGTTTTGATAACTAAAGTCATTCCCCTCCCCCATGGTTAGAAACCTCCATATGGAAACAAGAAGATCCAACAAATCTCAAGCTACTGTGTATGTGAATGAATACTTCCTTTTGCTTCATATCTGAATGTTGTACATCTGTTTGGATTATATATTGTGTTTGTGTATTTATGCTTTGATTCATAGTAACTTCTCATGTTTTGAAATTGATTTGCATTGAACACAAACTGTAAACAAATGGCTGAAAGCAACCCCCCACCCTGAAAAAAAAGAAGCAAAACCAAAACTCAAGTAAACAAAGTTGCAGTAAGGACCAAGAAACAAGGGGTGATTTGTTCTTTATAGTTGGGAGCTGGTTATAGTACACATAGCCATGACCCTTGGACACTAAAATGTCCTGGCATAGACAATACTGCCATCCCCTTGATCACCCCCATTCCTAGGCACATCACAACCTGCCTTGCCTTGTGTTTTTGGTTGAGTTCTCTAGAGAAAATAAAATCAATAAATATAACAAATGTACTGCCCTCCCCCAACCCCAGGCTGAGAAGGAGGGAAGAAAGGGGGGAAGTGGGGTGGGAAGGCAAGGGAGTCATGTTCAAAGAAAGTGACTCACATTTGTAGATGCTACAAGTTCCAACTCTGTAGCTGTAGAGGCTGATGAATTCAAGATTGTTGGATAAGTAAGGCGTGCTGTTGGACCAGGGAACTAACGACAGGAGTGAGGAGCCAGATGTATTGTGGAGATCAGCAGGACAGCTTTGCTAGACATTCTTATATACTATGCTGGTCAGACCCTAGCTAAAACTTCCCTTCAGCCAGCTGGTGGCTCATAGCAAACCTCATCAAAGAATGATGTTCTAACATCAAACCGATCAAAGGAATGACTACATCACAACTGACAACACCAGAGAATCCTAGGCAGCCACGTCGATGTGCAACCTTAACTATCATGCCTGGCTTGAGCCCCAACCTAAAACTGCTGTCTTTTGGTATGTGATTCCGCTCTGTTTCCATGTGGATATCTCTCTATCATCTCTAGAGGGTCATTCTAGAACTCAGAGCCACCTGAAAAATTTCATAATGCCAAATCAGTCCAAGAGGCTAAGATCACCCACCTTCAATGCTGAATGTATTGTAACTATTAAATGCCATTGATTTATGTATGACTCATAGCAACCCTTTGAATAATAGATCTGAACTCTGTCCTATCCTGTACCATCCTCACCATTTCACATGCACTTAAATCCATTGTTGTACTCACTGTGTCAGTTTATCTTGTTGAAGGTCGTCTTCTCTTTCTGACCCTCTACCTTTCCAAGCATGATATCCTTTTCCAAGGAGTAGCCTCTTGTAGCAACATAGCCAAAATATGTGTGATGAAGTTTTGCTGTCCTTGCCTCCAAGGAGCACTCTGACTGCCATCAAATCATGTCTGACTCACAACGACCCTATTTATGACAGAACGAAATGATTCCTGAACCTGCACCACCTTCACAATCTGGCCATCCTGAGCCAGTCATTGTGTCAGCCCATTTGGTGACTGACCCTCAACTTTTCCAAGCATGACACTAAAGTGCACGTATCTTGTTCGCTAATGCACAAGTGTTCATCATCCTTGCCTTATGGGACACTCTCTGGCTTTGCTTTTGCCAGGACAGATTTATTTGTTCTTTTGGCAGTCCACGGTACATTCAATATTCTTCACCAACATCACAATTTAAAGGCACCAGTTTCTCTTTAGTCTTCCTTATTCATTGTCCGATTTTCACATGCATGGAGCTATTGAAAATACCTTGGCTTGGGTCAGATATACCCTTGTGGTTAAACTGACCTTTACTCTTCAGAATTTTAAAGAAGTCCTTGACCACAAAATTTCCCACTGCAACATGTCTATTGATTTCTTGACTGTTGCTTTCAGGGGTGTTGATTGTGAATCTGGGTTAAATGAAGTTACTGACAACATCATTCCAATCTTACACCACAGATCAGTTCTGTCTTGTACACATCTCACTTTTTTCTCATTAGTCCATCTAGGCACCAGCTGCTCAGTTGCAGCCCTTCTCTCAGCACTATTTACTGAGGGCAAGTCTCATTCTCCCCGTCATCCTCATTCACCTGGGGCCTGGTCATTAGGTACTAGCCCCAACCCTTTCATGCCATTCCACTGAGGCCTCGTCAGCTGGTATCAACTCTGTCTCTCTTTCCCCCCTCTTGTAGGTCTTGGTCAGCATGCCCCCCTCTGCTCTTTTGTTGTGTGTGGGCAAGTTGATTCTTAATGATAGTGACCATATGGGACAGAATAGGAGTGCCCCATGGGCTCCCAAGTCTGTCATCATTATAGCAAACAGATTGCTACATCTTTCCCTCAAGAAGCAATTGCTACAGCAATAATAACAAAATTCAGTAGGGCAGAAAACAATAGATACTGGAGAAGATTGGAGAGACTCTGGAATCCTTATTCACTGGTGGGAGTGTAAAATGGTACAGTCACTATGGAAGGCTGTCTGGCTCTTTTTCAGAAAAGTTGGGAATAGAAATATCATTTGACCCAGCACTTCCATTGCTAGGAATAGACCCTAAAAAAAGAGATCTGCCACAACATAAACAGATGTATGCCCACACATGTTTTTTTGCTTCATTATTCACGATAGCAGAGAGACGGAAGCAACCCAAGTGCATAGAAAAACTATGGTACGTCTATACAATGCAATACTATACAACATTGAAAAACAATGAACATTATATAACAATGTTGTAAAACATTATACAACATGGGGGGGGGGCCTTGAAGACATTATACTAAGTGGAATATTCCAGTCACAAAAGAATAAATACTGCTTAACACTGCTGCTGTAAAATAGGATAGACATGGGGGAACTGGGGAAGGAATGGGGAAAGAATGGATAAATAATGAACACTGCTTTAGAACAGAGGAGAAGAACTGTCTGAAAGGAGTATGTTGTTGTTATGTGCCATTGAGTCACCTGCGACTCATAGTGATACTAAGCACAACAGCCCTAAACCCTGCTGTATTCTGTGCCAACCTCACTGTCTGACACACCTACTCCTATTACCCTAGTAATGGAATCAATCCATCTCTTCTAGTGTCTTCCTCTCCTGCACTGTCCCTCCACTCTCCTAAGCATGACATCACTGTTCAAGGACTGGTCCCTCCTTGCAACATGGCCAAATTATGTCAGATGAATCCTTGCTTCCAAGGAGCAGCCTGATTTCACCGTCTCCAGGACAAACCTGTTTGTTTTCTTAGCACTCCATGGAATATTCAGTACCCTTCTCCAACACCACAGCTCAGAGACATCAATTCTCTTTCTGTCATCCCTAGTCATTGTCCAGCTCTCTGATGTATAGCAAGTGATTGATTGCAAAGACTCAGGCACACCTTAGTCTCCCTCCAGACTGACATTGCTGTTCTTCAGTACTTTGGAGAGGTCTCTAAGAGTAGACTTTCCAATGCAGTACATCTTTCAGTTTCCTGGCTGCTGGTGCCAAAAGTGTTGATTGTGGAGCCAAGCATACTAAAGCTGTTAACAATCTCAGTCTCTTCACCATC
>NW_006399885.1:1554059-1556141 GCF_000299155.1 Elephantulus edwardii | reverse complement strand
AGTGCATGAGGTCCTCCTCAGTTTCAGCGAGCAAGGTTGTGTCATCTGCATAACACAGTTTGTTGATATTACTGGTTGTTAATGAGTCTTCCTCTAATCCTGATCCACATTCTTCTTTATAGAGTCTAGTTCCTTAGTTGATTTGCTCAATATGTAGATTGAATAGGTAAACTAAAAGAATATAACTTTGATACCCACTTTTTCCAATTTTAAATCATGCAATAACTAAATAACACAAAATGTTTGAAGAACTGCTTCTCAGTGTATACACAGGTTCTGCATGAGCATAATTAAGCATTCTAAAATCCCCACTCTTCACAATGCTGTTTAAAATTAACGTGTCATTATCCATACAACCGAGTACCAGTGCATGGTCAGTGACACGCAGGTAAATGTGTTTCTAGTTATCATTCCCACATCAAGTGGATCTTGACTGAAAGCAGAGAATATAAGAAATATTGCTCTGGCTCCCAGAGATTCTTAAATTCTTGTGTCTTGAGTGACTTTTAAGTAAAACTACTTGATTTCTTTTCTTAAATATCTTCTAAAGTGTTGCTCCTGCTCCCATGTTTACTAGACACCATTTAGAAAACCAGTGAGATCAACTCTTTTCATATGTTTTCTAGTTAAATGAACACTAGATTTTGATTTGTATTTTTTAGCTGAGAAAGCATTATTGCGGTTTCTTTCAGGAAGTAAGTTATGCCAGTTATTAATAGCTTAAGGAGTCCTGGTGGCATACCATGTTATATGCCAGTATGATAAATGTGTTTTTTCCTGTTACTTGTTCTGGTTTGGTTTACTTCTCGTATTGTGATTCTTCTCAAAATTTTATGCAAAAAGTAATAATGTGGTTAAAATTCTGCCACTTATGCAGGAAAACTTTCGTGAATATGAGAACTGGTAATTTTTTCCATGAGTGGAAAGAATGTATTTCAATTCTGGACTTCTTAAAAAGAACTTAAAACTAGGAGAAATAGATTTCACAATATTAAAAAATTAAAAGACTAAACAAATTATTAGCTAGTAACTCAACAGAAGTGTTAGTTTTAGCATCTAACATTCACCAACTAGTCTGTCTTCACTTTTTCTCATACCATGCCAAACGATCTTATTCTTGGGCAAGCAGGGTGGAAAAACAAGAAACTTAAAACGTAATATATTTAAATCTCAGAAAAGAACTTCAACCTCATAAAATCCTATTAGGAGATGCTTCACTGCTTCGTTTTTTGTTTTCAGCAGTCCTTGGTACATATTTGTAACCTGGAATTTGAGAGAATGCTTGCAGTGTTTTAAAAAGCAAAACCAGACCTCGCTGGGCCTGTCTCTAGCGGCAATTCTGCGCTCCCAGCTCCAAGAGACGTGCTCTGCGCACGGACAGAGCGAACATGGGCAGAGCGATGGTGGCCAGGCTTGGACTGGGGCTGCTCCTCCCCACACAGATTTATTCAAATACTACAACTGCCTTGCCACAACTGAGTAATTCCTCCCAGTATACCTCCGTTGCCACACGGTCACCCAACACCACCACCAAGGGAATTGGAGATCCCCTGCAGTGCACAGCCTGTCTCCTTGGGGTCTCTCTCTCCCTTCTACATCTCCACTGTTAAGTCTTCAGGCCAAGAAACGCCTCTCCTTCCCCATCTTCTCAACTCAATCCAAAAGGCGCCTAGAAATCCAGTGTGACGAGAAAAACCAGATCTCCATGGAATCTACTGATTCTACACCTTGTTTTACTGACCCAGAAAATGTTGAGAATCTGTGATTTCGCTGATCTGAAGAATATGTGAAGAGCTCAACAAGATGATGAATGCCAGGATCGTATGTGGTGGAGTTTCCTGCACCAGATGAAGAGCAAAAAGGTCCCCAAGTCTAGAGATGATTTCCTTAAATGAGGCCTAGGAAATGTGGACTCTTATAACTACTTAAAAGAAAATAAAGAATAGTTTTATCTAGAAATAAAAGATGGGGTGTGGAATGCTGATTCACATTTAATTTTGTTCATTAAATCTATATAAGACCATAAGATGATTGTTGTTGTTGTTGTTGTTATGTGCCGTCGAGTCGTTTGTGACTCATCGC
>NW_006399885.1:1535742-1545059 GCF_000299155.1 Elephantulus edwardii | reverse complement strand
ATATATAAAGAATTTGAAACAAGGGGTACATTGTGGGGTGGGCTAGGGGAGGGGGAAGGGAGGAGAAAATGTGCAGCAATGAATAAAAAAGAGAAAAATAAATCCCATTTTATTTATTGTTATCCAGGAGTTTTAAAGCATGGTGTTACTAAATTTCCATGAATTTCATATCTTTTTTTCCTGAGTTCCCTTTTAGTGTTCTCTAATTTTATGTTGTTGTGATCAGAGAAAAGGCTTTGTGTTATTTTGTTGTTTTTAGACTTTGGAAGGGCTTCCTTGTGGCCTATGCTGGAGAACGAGTCACGTGTACTGGATTCCATGAAACCAAAAAGAATGTATACAGGCAGGCTCGAGCTGCCAACCTTTGACTTAGCAGCCAGATGTTTAACTGTGCCACTCCTTTTCCTTTTGTTTCTTAGGCTTGGTGATTTGTTGAAAAGATTATAAAAAAATGTGTAGGGAAGGGACTATTTAATCTTTTCGAAAAAAGGAATACAAATAGGACTAGGTCTGAAAGAGAGAATTTTGTGCATACCTAGTGGCATTTTCTCTTCCTGGGAGACATCACTGTTTTCCAGAGCCTTCCATCAGTGTCACATGTCAGCATGGGGCCTCCACTCATTGGCCTTACTCTTGGTTCAGCACTTAAGAACCAGGACCAGTGGCCAATTAGTTCTATACTTCAAAAGTTTTCTGAGTAGACTGTGATTTATTAAATTACCAAGATCTGTCTCTGACACTAGGTGACTGCCCTGTATTCCATATCCTGTCACTGAATATGTGTTTGTTTACTGGTCTGCCCAGCTTGCTCTGTTGGTGAAACATAAGACTCTTAGCTGGGATTTTGGACCTGCCTTCCTCTTATTAACCACATCTCTGTCCTTGCTCGAACACTTTGGACTCAGTTTTTATCTGAACTCCTCTGAGCTGATCTGCTGTTCTGGCTTGGAATTTGCTTTTAGTTTCACCACATGCCTTTGTCTAGAGTAGCGGCATGGTCAATTGCAAGACGACCACACATTCCTCCCATCCTTTGTAATGTGCCTTTGCTGCTCCCCAAATGGGAAGTGGAGTGTATTTTTCTATTCCTTGAACTTGAACTTTGCCATGGACTTACTTGGCTGTGGGACATTAGCAAACATGATGCAGGCAGAGACTTTAGGTTTTGTGTGTTAAGACTTTCCCTCTAATGTTGCTGGAGGGGACATGATACCAGCAAGCTCAGGACCTCCACTAATGACAGGACTCAACTGTCAGCCAGCGCCTACTGATAGACAGAAGAGTGGAGCTTTCCAGACCATTAGTCCCTAGTCTACCTCCCACTGACAGCACATCCACAAAGGAGCCCAGATAAGTGTATGTAGCTCAGGTTACTAGCACACAGGATTGTCACTCAGCCAGTGGTGGACAACTGATAGCTGAAGCCTTGGCCAGCTTCCCATGGTTAGAATGCTAGCCTCTACTGCTTCTAGGAGCTGGGGGAATTTCTGACTTTGACCTTCCCTGGCTGTCCAGGGAAATTTCACTTCTCTAAGACATGATGTGTAGGTGTTAGTCAAAATCTTTGTCTTCAAGAAATCCTCTTCAGAAAGGGGAAATAAGATCCGTGGTCTGTGAATAAACAATTAACATGTAGTGAGGTCTCAGAAGAATTTTAATAGTTCCAACAAAATGGATAGTTTTTTTTTTAATTTTATACTGGTTTACTTACAAAATTTGTATACCTTCTTTTACACACCGAATCTTTCCCCTTTCCTTTACTCACCTGTCCCTCCACTCATCAAATTGTGTGAACCTATGATTAAGCAGCCAACCTCTCCTCCTTGGATCTTTGTACTTGTTTTACAATACTGGTCTTATACAGTATTTGTCTTAGACTGAGTTAGTTCACATAGCATAATGCTCTCCAGTCCCTCCCAAAGAAATTCCATATGACCCAGTTATTCCTGCTTGGAATATACCCTGAGAAAATGAGAACTGAGGCACAGAGACTTGTACACCAGTGTTCATAGCAGCAGCATTCATTTACCATAGCAAGAACATGGAAACCGCCCAAATGCTCAACCACAATGGAATGGGTTGAGAAATTATGGTACATTTCCACGATGGAATACTATGTGGCGTGCAGGAGCAATGATTTTCTGATAGGCTTTTTGAACAAAGTGAAATTTGAATGTAGAATCTGTAAATAAAAATTTAAAGATGAGAGCACATTCTGGTAGGATTAAAAGCAATCAATATTACACAGAACATAGAGTAAAAAACAAAACAAAAACCCACTATGTTTATAAAAATGTAACTTTAATTTACATTTGTGATTAGAAATGTCATAAGTATGATGTTGTTGTTATTATGTGCCATCGAGTTGCCTGCGTTAATGGGGAAATTTCTTCCAATTCTTTTAGAGGATAGTTAATAAGACCTAAATAAATATAAATACCAGTCCTTGGAGAGTGTTGTCATGCTTGGGAGGGAGGAGGGACAGCGTAGGAGAGGAAGACCCTCGATGAGATGGATTGATTCAGTCATTGGGATAAAGGGGGTAGGTGTATCAGAGACAATAATATTGGCACAGGATAGAGCAGGGTTTAGGGCTGTTGTACCTAGGGTCACTATGAGTCACAAGCAACTCAGTGGCACATAACAACAACAAAACAATGTTCTCCTAGAAGTAAGTACAGAAAATCATGCTGACTGTTAATAAACTGGATTGGCTTAGAAAGTTCAAGTCTGTTGGCAACTAGAGAGGTGCTTTTACTGCATGTGAACGGAACTAAAGTTCCTAAAGAGCCAGGGGGGCAGATGTCTGCTCCTCGCCTGTGTCGCCTCACCCAGAAGAGTAATAAACCACTTTACTAAATGTGAAAAAAAAAAAAAAAAGAAAGTTCAAGTCTGACGTCCTGTTAAGGGGAAAGTTCATACCACTGTTGAGGTGAGGTCAGCAGGTCATTTACCTCACTTATCTGTGTGTTCATAGATCAGGCTGTCATTTAGCTGTCATTAGGACAGTTCAAATGATTGCTTAACTTTATTTACTTTTTCTTCCCAAACAAAATCAGCTGTGTTTTCTTTGGTTTGTAAAAGAGATATATACTTATTGTATATTTAAAACATTTGGGAACAAATGTGTGTATTGACTTTCTCTAACTAGTGGGCTTAGGAGTGACTTGTTTAGTATTTTGAGGATGTAAACTTGTGTTATGGTGCTGCATACTTCAGTACAAATGGATACACATTTTAAAAGTAAAAGAAAGAGGCTCCATCCACAATGAGATACTGCCTTGCAACTATTAGTGTGGCTAGAATCAAAGAGTCTGATAATAACAAGTGTTGGTAAGGATGTGGATAATTCAGAACCTTGCTTGTAGGAATGAAAAATGGTGCAGCCACTGTGGGAAACAGCAATTCCTCAAATGATTAAAGGTGTAGAGTTACTGAGTGACTCAGCGATTTCACTCCTGGGCATGAACTCAAGAGAAGTGAAAACATGTCCACACAAAACCTTCTACAAATATGTTTATGCCAACATTATTCATGGTAGTTGGAAGATGGAAACAACCCAAATGTCCACCAGCTGCTGAGTTTATGAACAAAATGTGATATCGGATCCACCTAGAGAACAGTCCTGTCAACTCTGTACATCTGGGTTTACCATAAATCAGAATCGATTAGATCACAGTGGATGTTTTTTTGTTTTGTTTTAAGGCAGAACCTTGGCATGAACTATGTTCATAGGATGTTTGTTGTTGTTGATTGCCATTGATTTGAGCACAGCTCACAGTGATCCTATGAACAAAAGGCCTGACGCCTTTCTATAACTATGGTTATTTATCAAAGTTCATAGTGTTTCCAGAGGCATGTTGTTTAGGAAGTGGATGGTACCTGATTTTTCTTCAGCTTTCCAGACTTTTTTCCCTCTGAGCCAACTCTAGGTCATCTTGAACCTCCAAATCTTTTCTTTCTCTTTATTGTGATTTTTTAAAATTAGTTTACTTACAGAATTCAAATACATTATTCTCCAGACCAGACCTTTCCAATTCCCTTCACCTCCCCACCCATCAAACTGTACAACTCTATGATTAATCCCCCCTTCCCCGCACATCCTCATCTCTCTGCTTCCACCCTTCCACCCACTCCTTGGGTCCTCATATTTGTTCTACAGTAATGGTTCTATAGAATATTTGTCCTTGTGGGGCTGAGTCAGTTCACTCAGCATAATGCTCTCCAGTCCCTCCCAAGTTAGGTTATAATTTACAAAATCATTGCTCCTGCATTCTGCGTAGTGTTCTGTTGTCTGAATATACCATAATTTCTCAATCCATTCAACTGTGGTTGGACATCTGAGCTGTTTCCATGTTCTTGTGATGGTGAATAATGCTTTTATGAACATTGGTGTACAAGACTCCATTTGTGCCTCAGTTCTCATTTTCTCAGGGTATATTCCAAGTAGTGAAGTAGCTGAGTCATATGGAATTTCTGTGTTCAGCTTTTTGAAGAAATGCCAAACTGCCTTCCAGAATGGTTATACCATTTAGAATACCACCAACAATGTATAAGAGTTCCTTTCTCGTTACATCCTCTCCAACATTAGTTACTTCCTTCCCTGTTAAACTTTTCCACTGTTACTGGAGTGAGCTGGTAGCAGTGTCTGTTTTCCATTTGAATATCTTCCTCTGTGAAGATTCTTTCCATGTACTTTGCTTTAATGAAAGTTTACAGAAAAGTTGGCTTTTTCATTCATTCATTTTTGCACATTTTCCTCCATACCCTACTCATCTTACTTTTTAAAAAATAAAACAAAACATTCCATGTTGCATAATTCTCCCCCCCCCCCGCCCCCAATGCTATGTACCTCTTATTCTGGACTTCCAACCTTTTGAATAAGAGCTGAGCAAGTTATTCATCTAGCTTATTCACTTCCATCAAGTTGATTCCAACTCCTAGCAAAACCTTCCATCATATTTCTGAGGCTGTCAATCATAATGGGAGGAGATTGCCCGTCTTTCTCCCCAGAAGCCACTGGTGGATACAGGCCTTTGAGTTAGCAGCACAATCCCCTATAGGGCAGGTTGTAGTGATGGTGGGGTTGTGTGATAGCTACAAGATTTCTTTTCAAAGGTGATGAAAACGTTTCAAAATTTTATTGTGGTGTTGATTGTACATGTCCCTGTATACAATCCCCCCCCCCTTTTAATTGTATACTTTACATGGAGGAATTGCACTAGTAAATGAATTCTATGTCAATAAAGTTGTTTAAAGGGAAGAGAAAGGTTATGATTTACCTTTTTTAAAAACAAATTTATTGACAGAATTCATATGCCTTGCAGTTGAAATGCATGTCAAAAGTTCATGAGAACGAGAAAAAGAAAAAGAAAAATAAAATAAAAGGAGAAAAAGAAAAGAAAGGAAAAAAGTCCATGAGAATTTGGAATTGCCTTCTTTAGGGAAATGAGTTAGACTTGCCTGGAGCTAGTAATTTTCTCACTATGAGATTTGTGATACAAACAAGAACCTGAAATACAACTTTGACTAACTGGCTAAAAGGCCTAAGCAGACTCTACCACTCTGTCTCTGTCTCCTCAGCCACCATGTCCAACTTTACCACCAGTCTGAAAGGACGCTGTGGCTGTGTGCCATCAAGTCAGAACGCATGGCTTTCCCTCCAGTGGATTTTCAGAGGCATCAAATTGCATAGGTGGAGATTGTCTATCTTTCTCCCACTCAGCAGCTATCTGGTGCATTTGAATTGTGTGCTTTTGAGTTGGCAGCAAAGTTCCGAATCACTGAATGTCTCAGTGTCTAAATGCATAAAAGGGAGGTGGTGGGATGGTTGGCCTAGAACAGGCTCCACCTCTAATTATCCACTGGGCAGCTGCTGGGGGCTGGTGGTTGGGTAGGAAGCGAAGCTTCAAGGTCCATGAGTCCATTTGTGGACATGAGCTCTGGAATCACAGGGCCTCTGCTGGGCCAACTGGGGCCTTGGATGCAACCCTTTAGGTCAGCAACCCTCTTAGGGGATGGGTGGATAGGGGAGCTCTCCTCCTCTCTGCAGTCTGTTTTGATAAACTTCATAAAGGTTTGCACTTTCAGGTGTGTAACAGTCATGGTGCAAATGTGTGATGATTTTAGTTTAAGGCTTAAAGATTATCTAAGGACAGTAGTTATGAGAGCTTGCCAGTATTCATGGCTTCAGAAAGTCTGGAAGCCCATGAGAATTTGGAATTCTGAACCAATTCTCTCAAAGCTACGTTCTTGGCCGTGTACAGCTACCAAAGTCTATGTTCCGTTTGCTTAGTAGTTAGCAAATGGTTGGCTAAATAGTTCTTTAAATGCATGAGTCAAAAAATATTTCAACCTTGACCCAAAGGGATGTGATATTGTTGAGCTATGTTGTTAATTCTCCATTGGCAGTTTCTAATTCTACTTTAGCTTTTCTTTCCCATTTTCTCATAGCTTCAGGATCAGCCAAAGGTGAAATATTGGGACATTTTCGGGTCTTTTCAGGGCATGTTGACAACCATGAAAATGTGTGTGGCTTTCTAGATTCCCATGATTATGCTGAAGCTTTTCAAAGCTCCCCATAGGCATATCATTCCTCAGCTTTTCCTTTTAGGCTTTTTTGTTCATCTTTTGTCTGGTGGTGTCATTCCTAGGGAGTTACACTATTCACCCAAAGGGAGTGTGCTTCTCTATTCTCTAGTAGCTTGAATCTACCAGTGACTCGTCAGGAGAAAGATAGGCAGTCTCCTCCTGGGAGATTCACAGTTTCCATAAACCAACTGTAGGATCAGCTATGAGTCTGTTCTGAATTGACTGCAATGGGAGAGAGAGAGTTGTTAGACCCCATAGATATCCCTTCTTTAGGAAGCTGGGAAGTTTTTATTATTTCTGAGGTCATTATTAGAGGGATGTTTACCTAGGGTCAGCTCCAAGTCAGATCAACTTAAGATAAAGCCTGAGAATGAATCCTTTCCAGTAAGCTGCCTGGCAGATATTATGAGTGTTCACCGGGTGTGAGGCTTTGTGGGGATTTGCAGCTCCATCTTCTTCCTAAATAATATGCCTCTGGAAATTCTATGAACTTTGGTAAATGTCTATAGTTATTCAAAGGCTTCAGGCCTTTTGTTCATAGGGTCACCATGAGTCACACTCCACTCAATGGCAGTCAACAACAACAACAATGCTGAGGGGCTACTGATCTTTGCAGCAACATGATCTGCAAGGTAGTTGGTTAAGGACAATGCAGGGCTGGGGGGTGGAGAATGTGAATAGGGGATGTTAAAATGTCTTCATATGCCAGCCACTGTTCTTTTTTTAAAAAATAATTTTAATGAGCATTTACAGAGATTTTGGTTTTCCTTTCATTCATTGCTGCACTTCTCTCTCCCCGCCCATCCCCCCCCAAGTTCTCTCCTCTCTTTCAAAAGTAAAAGAAACACTCCTTCCCTTTACACAATCCCCCTGTACCCCTCCCCCCGCCCCAAGTACATTCCACTATGCAACCTTAATTGTGGACTCTTGTGATAACCTTAAGACCCTATCATCCATCACTTTTAAATTATTTGCTCCCTCATCTGTTGAGATTCAGTAATTTTTTTTCTTGGATAAATGTTTCATGGGTGTTGTAAACCTTTGGATAACTTCCAGAGTTCTGGCAAAGTAGGTTTTAAATTTTCTCTTCCAATGTTCTCATTGTTTTTATGGAAGAGTTGATCTTTAGAGGTCCTTATTCTGCCATTTTAGGAGCTTTCCTACTATTGGAATATTTCAAAACAAATTCTTGATCATCACATAAACATCTTCTAATAGTACATAATAACATTAAATAGTCTCATTTAATCATAAGGGAGTTCTGGTGGTATAGTTGGTAGGAAGTTGCACTGCTAACTCCAATATCAAACCTCTCTGGTGATTCAAATCCACTACTAGTTCTGTGGGAGAAAGATGGTCACTCTCTCCTCATGTTATTGACATCCTCAGAAACTCATTAGAGGCTTTACTATGAATCAGTTCAAACACGACAGCAATGAGTTGAGACTTTTTGGGTTTTTTCTTGACTCAATCACAGCCATTTCTTTCAGGTCCTGTTCTGGTAAACCTCAGGGCAGAGCCCTCAATGCTAAACTCACACTCCAATAACTTTCTTTTCTTCTCTAGAGGCTCTATGAAAGAGAGAAAAGCAGAAGGCCAGGAGCATGCCGTTAGTAGAGGCCTCTAGAAGGGAGATCATTAAGGAAAGAGTCTTTTTTAATGTCAGGGGCTCCATGTTAGTTAAGAGCAAAGAAAAGGCATTAACTTGGCAAGAAGTAGAAGGGAAGCCTGGCCTCTAGCGTCACGGAGGAAATAGTAATAAAGAAAGGTGGATCAACTAGCCGTTTAGAAGCTGATAATGTATTAGAGAAAACTCGGGTACTCACTAGGGGTTCTGATGTCTTAATAGCAAGCAGTTGAGCTGCCAACACAAAGTTAGGCAGTTCAAATTTACCATCTTCTACATGAGAGAAAGATGATGAATCTCCTCCTATGTGATTCACAACTTCTGAAAACGTATTGGAGGATCAGCTATGAGATGGCACATAACAATAACAACAACAACTGGGTTTCACAATGAGATTGTGTGCCTGTTGGATGAGTCACTGAGGGGTTGGAAGATGCTATGTGCCATCAAGTTGGCTGTGACTTGAAGTGACCCTGTGAGCAATAGATCTGACCCTTGTCCTATCTTGTACCATCTCTGCTATCTCTGACATACCTGAGCCCTTTGTTAGAGTCACTGTATCAATCCCTCTTATTGAGGGCCTTCTCTTATGCTGACCCTCCCATCTTTGGAAGCATGATGTCCTTCTCCAAGAACTGGCCTCTCCTTACAACATGGCTAAAGTATGTGAGACAGTTTAGTCATCCTTGCCTCCAGGGAGTACCTTGGTTTTACTTTCTCCAGGATGGAATTGTTTTGTTTTCTTGGCAGTCCAGGTTCAATACTCTTCTCCAGCACTACAACTCAAATTATTGATTCTTCTTTTGTCATCCTTAGTCATTGTTCAACTTTCAAGTTCATAGAGAGTACTTGAGAAGATATGGCTTGGATCAGGTGCACCCCAGTTTTTAAGCTGACATCATTGCTCTTCAGCAGCCTGGAGAGAGGTAGCTGACAGCTAATATTCCCAGTGCAACATATATTTTGATTTCTTGGCTGCTGGTACCAAAGGTGCTGATTGTAGATCCCAGAAAGCTTAAATTACTGACAACTTCAGTCTTTTCTCCATCTATCATAATGTTACCTATTGGCCCAGTGGTGAGGCTTTTAGATTTTTTTT
>NW_006399885.1:1511322-1523592 GCF_000299155.1 Elephantulus edwardii | reverse complement strand
ATTTCTACAGTGACAAAGAGAATACAGAACTGAAGCTAAGAAAATCAATACCCTTCACAATAGCTAATCACAAGAATAAATACTTGGGAGTAAATCTAACCAGAAGCACAAAGGATCTAGTCAAAGAAAATTACAAAACATTACTACAAGAAACAAAAAGAATGTATACCATGTTTATCACGGCTTTGTTCACAATAGCAAGGAGTTTAAAACAACCCAAGTGCCCATCAACAAACGAATGGATAGAGAAGCTGTGGTGTATTCACACAATGGAATACTACGTTGCATTGAAAAACAAGGAACTCATGAAATATTATTCAAAATGGGTGACCTTGGAGGACATTATGCTGAGTGAAATATGTTAGTCACAAAAGGACAGGTGCTGCATGGGGCCACTATTTCAGAATCGGACTGACATTAGGGTTGCGATGAGACTGAGAAAAATTGGATAAATTATGTGTATTGCATTGAAACAGATAAAGGAGAGAACTGTTTGAAAGCAATTTATGATTGGGTATTATGACAAGAGTCCAGAATGAAGATTGCATAGTGAAGTATACTCAGGGCAGGAGGGGGGAGATTCTGTACCAATGAAATAATTTTTCTTTTACTCTTCAAAGAGAGGAGTGAACTGGGGGGGAGGGTTGAGCAGGGAGAAAAGTGCAACAATGAGTGGATGGAAGTTCAAAATCTCTGTAAATGTTCATTAAAATTAATAAAATAAATTTTTTTTAAAAAAGAGACCTGGAGAAATGGAAGAATATACCTTGCTCTTGGATAGGAAGACTCAATATTGTAAAAATGACAATACTACCAAAGGCAATTTACATGTTCAATGCAATCCCAATACATATACCAATTCCATTGTTCAATGAGATGGAAAAAGGCAACCTCCAATTTCATTTGGAATGGAAAGAGGCCCCAAATAAACAGAGAAACAAGGTAGGAGGCATCTCACGCCTTGATTTCAAATCCTACTACACTGCCATGGTGGTCAGGACAGCATGAGCATGGTACTTGTGCAATGACGGACACAAAGGTCAATGGAATAGAATGTAGACTCTAGAAATCAGCCCATCTACCTATGGTCAACTGATTTTTGACAAGGAGATGAAACCAGTTAAGTGAGGAAATGACAGGTTTTAAACAAATGGTGTTGGCAAAATTAGAAAACTCAAGATCCACACCTCACTGTGTACACAAAAACCAACTCAAAGTGGATCAAGGACCTAGGACTAAAACCAAGGAGTATAAACTTAATTAGAGAAAATCTTGGAAGAACCCTAGAAGTCCTAATTCACAACATAAATAGTCTTCCAAACATCCTGGAAAACCTTCCACCAAGAGAGGATAAAATAGATGAATGGTACCTTCTAAGAATCATATCCCTGTGCACATCCAAAAACTTCTCCAACTGGGTAAAAAGGGAAGCCACAGGTTGGGAAAAAATATTTGGTAATGACATGTCAGATAAGGGATTTATATCTAGAATTTATAAAATACTCAAGCACCACAAGATAAACAACCCATTTGCAAAATGGGCACAGGATATGAACAGACACTTCACCAAAGAAGACATTCAGATGGCAAACAAACACATGAAGAAATGTTCAAAATCCCTAGCTCTGAGAGAGATGCAAATCAAAACAACTATGAGATATCATCTCACCCGAGTAAGAATAGCAAAATTTAACAGAATAGCAAGCATCAAATGCTGGCGAGTTTGCAGAGATACTGGAACCCTTATTCACTGTTGTTGGCTGTGTAAAATGGTGCAACCATTCTGGAAGGCAGTATCGTGCTTTCTCAAAAAGTTGGAAATAGAAATACCATTTGAACCAGTAATTCCACTACTGGGAGCATATGCTAAAGAAACCATAACTGCCACCCAAGCAGATATATGCACACCCATGTTTATTGTGGTTTTGTTCACAAAAGCAAAGAGTTGGAAACAACTCAAATTCCCATCAACAAACAAATGGATAGGGAAGCTGTGGTATATTCACACAATGGAATACTATGCTGCATTGAAAAACTCATGAATTACTATACAAAATGGGTGACCTTGGAGGACATGCTGAGTGAAATATCTCAGTCACAAAAGGACAAATACTGCATAATGCCACTGTTGTAAAGTGGAACTGACGTTGGGGTTGTGGGGAAACTAAGAAAAGAGGGGATAAATAATGTGTTACTGCATTGAAACAGAGGAGGGAGAGAATTGTTTCAAAGGGATAAATGATTAGGTATTATTGTTATGACAGGAGTTCAGAATGAATGCTGCACAGTGGAGTGGACTTGGGGGAAGGGACTGTATACAATGAAATAATTTTTTTTTTTTTTTTACTTTTTAAAGAGAAAAGCGAACTGGAGGCAAGGGGTGGGCAGGGAGGAAAGTGTGCAACAATGGAAATCTAACGTCTCTGTAAACTTTCATTAAAATTAATAAAAAAAGATAAATGTGGTCAAATGATAACAGTATCTGGCTCACTGAAAGCTCTTGCAGTAGAAGATCAAAGATGACAGCCTTCAATTTGGATAGAAGGCAGATAATGTTCATTGAGGAAAGTGGGAAGAGGATTTTTTGACATGGGAAATGGGATTCAAAGAAAACAGAAAGATCCGTTTCAGGAGCTGTGTCAGTTTCAGGCAGGGCCTCAAGTGTGCTCATGTGATTACATGATGTATTGTTTCTCTGCCAAAGATGAGGAAGGGGGAGATCACATAAGATTATGGATAGTACCTTAGTGCTCATAGCTAAAGGCTAACATTGTGATTTTACTTTTAAAATTTTTGTTCAAGTAGTACCTGCCTTAATATTAATACTACTACTCTTGACTTTGATAAAGTCTTCGCTACCATTTTTGATGCCTTTGAGGTGTAGTGCCGGAGAAAAGTACTGAATATCCCATGGACTGCCAGAAGAACCAACAGACAGGTTTTGGAGAAGGTGCTGCCAGAGTGCTTCTTGGAGGTAGAGATGACAAAACTTCATCTTTCATACTTTGAACACATAGCTAGGAGAAGCTATTCCTTGGAAAGGGACATGACTGGGAAGATGGAAGGTCAGCAAAGGAGAGGAATACCCCCAGTGAGATGGATTAACACAGTGAGTTCAGCAATGGGCTTGAGTGTGTCTGAGATGGTGAAGATGGTACAAGATAGGACAGGGTTCAGGTTGGTGTTCACAGGGTCACTATGCGTCATACTTAACTTGACGACACCTAGCAACCATAACACCATTTTCCCCTTCTATTTTTCCTACAGCTCTCACTACACACATTTGGATAACCCAAGAAATCTTTCCATTTTCATTTCCATTGATCATCTTTGTTCTCTGTCCTTAGATTTCCACAAAGTTAACCTCCAGACTTCTTTTTGTTGTTGAAACTTCCACTTTCCTTTAGATATTTAGATCCCAGCTGCTTTTTCTCTGTATATTTCTTTCTTATAATACCCTATTGTTGACTCCTGGGTATAATACCTTTTCTAATCTTTCTGAAGATATTATACTTTCTTAAGGGTTTCGGACAGTCCGTGTTTTGCTATTTCCTCATGGTATTGTTGTTTGGTGCCATTAGGTTGACTCTAACTCCCAATATGGAACAGGACACAGCACTGCCCGATCCCGTGCTGTCCTCCCAACTGCTCATGTGCTTCAGGTCACTATTACATCCACTGTGTCCTTCTATTTTCTGAGGGTCTTGTTTTTCACTGTCCCACTAGTTTATCAAGCATGTTGTCTTTTTTGAAGGACCGCCCTTCTTCATGATATGCCCAAAGAGCTCTGGTGGCGTAGTCCATAGGGAATTGTGCTGCCAACCCAAAGCCTATGCCTCTCTGGTGGTTCAAATCCACCAGGAGCTCCTTGGGAGGAACATGGACAGTCTCCTGTGCAATTTATAACCTTAGGATTCCAATGGAGGGTCAGCTCTGAGTTAGTTCTAACTCAACAACA
Source organism: Elephantulus edwardii (assembly GCF_000299155.1). NCBI lineage: Eukaryota > Metazoa > Chordata > Mammalia > Macroscelidea > Macroscelididae > Elephantulus > Elephantulus edwardii. The sequence goes on along the minus strand of NW_006399885.1, from coordinate 1,519,634 downwards.
GTGAGAGTAAGGGAGTAAGGTTATACAAAGTTTCACCATCCTTAGTACTAAAGAGGGTTCTGGCTACACTTTTTCCTATGCCAGATTAGTTTATTATTTTGGAAATGCATGGTATATTCAAGATCTTTAAGTTAAAATTCAGGGGGCTCAATTTTTCTTTGGTTCCTTATTCATTCAGTTTTCAAATGCATGTGAGGGTGATTGAAATGACTATAGTTTGGGTCAGGTGCACCTTAGCCCTTAAAGTGACATTTTGGCTCTTGTGACACTTTAAAGAGGTCTGTTTGCCCAATCACAATATTTATTTGGATTTCCAGACTGTTGTTTCTATGAGTGTTGATTGTGGACCCAAGAAAAATGAAATCCTTTACAACTCCATGATGATCCACTTTATGATGTTGTCCAGTGGTAAGAAGCTGCACTGCAATTCCAAAGGCATGTGGTTTGAATCCGCCAGCTGCTTACAGGAAAAGGATGGACAGTCTCCTCCTGTGTGATTAACTGCATCTGAAAACCCACTGGAGGGTCAGCTCTGAGTCAGTTCTGAATTGACAGTAAATATCCCCACCCTCCCCCAGTAGTCCACTTATGAGGATTGACACAGTGACTTCAACAGTGGGCTTATGCAGAGCACACTGTGAGGATGGTGCAGGTCAGGCAGGGTTGCCAGTCAGTTGTACAAAGAGATTCACAGGCAAGTAACCACAACAAATTGTTGTTAGGTGCTATCAAGCTGACTCTGATTTGTAATAACCCAGTGAACAACAGATGGAATCAACAATTAGGAACCAAACATTTTGAATCCTAGTAATGATATCAAGACTAAGATATGCTTGATTCAAACCATCCATGGTATTTTCAATTTATGGCTTTCTATGCATTTGAAAGTTGGACAGTGAATAAGGAAGACAGAAAAAGCGTCCACACCTTTGAATCGCGATGTTGCCGATGAGTACTGAATATCCCAGGGACTGCCAAAAGAACAAACAAGTTTGTCTGGGAAGAAGTACACCAAGACATCATGCTGGGGATGGTGGAGGGTCAGAGAAAGAGAGGAAGACCCTCAATAAGAAAGGTTGATGCAGTGACTGTAACAATGGACTCGAGCATATCAGATTGTGAGAATGACACCGGTCAGGGCCAGGATCACGGCTCTTGTTCTAGGTTCTCTGTGATTGGTCCACTGGATGGCGCCTAAGAACAACAACATGGTGTTTGACCGACCTCCAGAGGGATATTCATGTATTACAGACAGTGACTAATGCAGAGTGCCAAAGGCTTGCTAGTGTAAATGCTACAAAATCCTACTTTGTGCGAGATATTTAAAAATCCCGAGTGGTCTTTAAATATTTTTCAGTTATTTATGCATGTGTGTCTACAAAAAATGGAAACAGGAGGTCTTTCAAAATACTTATTTAAAATAGTATTGTTATTATATATATTACTATATTGTATATTAATATATATAATAACTATTGTTATTATATGTCATTGAATCGTCCACTTCCTAAATAACATGCATCTGGAAACTATGAACTTCGATAAATGTTGATAGCTGTAGAGGACCTTCCGGCCTTTTGTTCATGGGATTGCTATGAGTCATGCTAGACTTGAAGGCAACCACCACCAACAACAGTTAAAAAGAAGAGAATTAATCTAACAAGGAGAAGCACTCAACTGCTGAGTAGAAGGTTGGCAGTTCGGACCCACAAACTCCTCAAAGGACAAAAGATGTGCCAGTCCATGTCTGTGCTGATTTACAGCCTTGGACACCATGTGGTGAGTGTCCTACTCTGCCATCTAGAACGAATGTAACTGACTTGACAACAGTGGGTTTAACATGAACAAAACACTGCCAAACAGCTGCATGTGATTTGTTATGTATAATTTGTTGAGCTTGAAGAGCATACTGGGTATCTGTCTTAAATATCTTTCAGACCTTTCATTTGGTTTGTCTGGCAATACCTGTACAGGAGGACCCTGGAACTTCATCCATCTACCAGATTATTGTATGTCCAGGTCTCCCCTTGTGTCCAAGCTTGTCTCTTCTGTGTCTCCAGAGGAGCGAGAGCTTTAAGACTAGAATGGCTGTGTAAACTTTTTATCCTGAGTCTGAGCTGAGGGACCCACTGGTTGTGGCTATTCCTGCTGTTCTTTCTGTCCTTCCCCTGGAGAGGATGACCGGGACCAATCACAGAACCAAGAAACAAGAGTCTCTTGTAGTCCAACTGATTTTATCTACTCTGACCTACTAGCACTTTTAGAAGAAAGCCCAGAAGTTTTCTTCAGATTAATGAAGTTTTGAAGTCTCACAGCTGGCCTACTGAAGCACAAAGGAGGTGATTTTGAGTACACTAGCTACTCTTGATGCAATTCCCTAAAAGACAAAGTGCTTAATTACGATGTCACTTAGCTACACCAGTGTTCATAGCAGCCTTATTCACCATTAAAAGAGCATGGAAACAGACCAAATGTCCAACCATAATTAAATGGATTCAGTAATTATGGTACATTCACATGATGGGATACTATGCAGTACACCATGATGGAATACTACGCAGCATGCAGGAGCAATGATTTTGTAAATTACTGCCTAACTTGGGAGGGACTGGAAAGCATTATGCTTAATGAACTAACTCAGTCACATAAGGACAAATACTATGTAAGACCATTATTGTGGAACAAGAATGAGGATGTAAGGGTGGAAGCAGAGAGTGAGGATGTGTTTAATGATAGATAGGGTCGCACAATTTGATGGGTGGAGGGGTGGGGAAGTGAAGGAAATGGGAAAGATCCAGTCTGAAAAACAATGTATATGAACTTTGTAAATTAACCAGTATAAAATAAAAATTTTTAAAAAGACATTGGAAGATGGTTGTGTGAGGTGGAGAGCGTGTGTATGTCTATATAACTCTTTATCCTGAGTATATACATTTGTATGCTAAAAGAACTTGAATGTATTTGTTTTTTAATTTTTATTTTTATTTATTTTTTTTGTGCATGCAGTGTCAAATCGGATCTCACTGGTACAGGAGGAGATTGTCCCTCCTTCTCCAGTAGGGCATCTGGTGGATTTGAACGGCTCACCCTCTGGGATTGCAGTGCAGCTTTTTGCCACTAGGCCACCAAAACTCGCCAGAACTTGAATACATTTATTAAGAAAGATAAAGTAAATGGATGATTAATTATGGATGGTAGAAATAGAATGATGTTTATTCTCTTTTCTACATTTTTTTAATATCTTAAAATAAGTTGGTGATGATATTGATTCTGCATTTAAAAAAACAATTATCTTAACATGTGAATAGGAAATCATTCTAGAAAAAGTATATAGGCATTGTGTTAAGTTTCTTACTTATTCTTTCATAAAAGCTAATACTTTTAATAGATCTGATACTTTGTTAGCTGCAAATAGCTCTTACGCTATATGGACATTTTTATTCTAGTTATATTTATAGTTGTTAGTGTAGCTAATTTTTACCCATATTATTGATTCTTAGGCTTATAATCATTGCTGTGGAGCTAATTTATACGACTTGAGACTCCAAAACTGAGTATTTCTGATATGTTATAGTTTCCTTTGGCAAAGCATAGTAAAAATGCCATTACTCTTGAGTGGGAACTGACTCTTAGCTGTCACACCAACGGGTTTCTGAAACTGTAGCTCACATGGGAGTAGATTACCCATCTCATCTTTCTCCTGAGGAACTGCTAGTGGATTCGAACATCCAGAGGCACTGCCTTTATGTCTTATCTAATTTCTGAACAAAGCAGGTGCAGGGCCCTTTCACATTATAAGGGCTAGTAATCTACATGTTACCTTCGTTGACAGGTTTATTGTGAAGCTACGGAGGGAGTAAGTGATACAGGAAACCATGTCTGCAGCTACATATCTGCTGTGGAAACTTGGACGTTGTTCAGGTACAGCTGAGACTCTGTCAGACAGAAACCAAACGCAGTATCACTGAGTCCATTCCTACTTGGGATGACCCTCCATTGAGTTTCCAGGGCTACAGATCTTTCTGAAAGGAGACTACATCTTTCTCCCTCTGAGTGCCTCGGGGACTTGAACTATCAACCTTTTTGTTTAACAGCTGGGCAAGTTACAAATTATGTCACTGGAGTTCCCTGAGATTCAGACCACAGCTCTGGTAACTCACAGCTATTCTTGAGGGAGCTATTTCTGAAGCAGGATTTTGGGGAAGGTCTCCCCTTTTTAAAGCCCTATGTGTGGTGGCTTGACTTCTGGCTCATCTTGGGTCCAGTGTTTTGAAGCTGTAGAATTCAGCTCATGTGGAACCCAGCACGATGAAACCCTGAGAGGAGATGTTAGGATGGTCAATACACTGGGGCTCTTCAGTGGGATCACAGGAGTGATGTGTCTGAGAATGCACTAGCAAGGCTACCTACGAAATTGTTAGCAGCATTCCTGAAAGAAGAAAGACATGAAGACATGAAAGCTCCTTTGCCTCTATTTTCTTTAATAGATGAGGTACTTTAAAAATTAATCTTTAGAAATTAATACAATAAATTGTGCAATTTATTGGGCCAGTAAGTTCAACGTAAACTCCCCCCCCCCCCAGTGAGAGTCAGTGTAGTTTAGGGAGAGTAAGGGGGAGTAATGGTCTAATAGAGAAAGTGGTAAGACTGGGCCCAGCCCTGGTCTTGAAACAGCTTGCTGCCATTGAGTGAGTCTACAGCCATTATCTGGCTGTGGTGCTTTTGTATATCAATGAATAAAATAGATTTAATTTTAAAAAAGATTCTGAATGCATTTTATAGACATCATTAGTAGGATTTTTGGTTTAGTTTTGTGCCTGAGGGGATGAATGAAGAGCCCTGGTTGCAGAGTTGATAGGGAGTTGCATTAAACCCAAAGGCCGTGAGTGCCTCTCTGGCTGTTTGAATTCACCAGTGACTCCTAGGGAGAGGGATGAGCAGACTCCTCCCAAATGACTTACAGCCTCTCACACCCATTGGAAGGTCAGCTGTGAGTCAGTCCCCACTCAACAGCAATGAGTGCGAGTGGTCTTTAGAGGAGCTTTGGTGATGTCGGCTGTATCAAGCTACCCTGGCTAAGCTTCTCTGTTCTTTGGCAATTCACATTCACCAAGGCTTCTCCCAATGTGATGTTATTCACAGTCTCAGCAACCTGGTGGAGGGTGACTGTGTGAATTTGAACTGACTCACTAGCAGTGATTTTGAGAGTCAAAAGTTTAGAGAACACAGGGAAAGAGGCCAAGAACACTGAACCCAGTTTGTGCAGGCTCAGGAGTATACCTGGTGGGTTTTGATTGAAGGGCATTGACAACTTACAGATGAAAACTGGTGTGAAATAATGTAAAAATATTTGATACAATGGAGGAAAAGACATAGAGATTTATTGGAATACATGAGTGTGTGCTTATATGTGTGTTCTGCTTTGACTACTTCCTAACTATATGGACCATCCAAAAAACAAAACAAAACAACAAAAATCAACAAACCAGAAAACCCAAATCCATTGCCATCGGGTAGATTCAGAGTAACAGTGATCGCGTAGGACAGAATAGAGCTGCTCGTGGGTTTCCAAAGCTGTAATCTTGATGGAAATAGATGGACCTCATATTTTTCCTTCGGTGGATTTGAACCATAGACCTTTTAGTTAGTAGAATGCTTTTGCCCATAGTGACACCACAATGCCATTTCCAAACCCAAGCCCTCCATGGCCCCAGTTAGGGAGCACTCCTGGTAACCATCCATCAGGATTTTGATGCTGCAAATCTTTACTGAAGGAGACTGTTCATCTTTCTCCCCTGATGCAAATGAAAATGTGCGGCCCTTGCTCAAAGTTGGATTTTTAGAAGTTTATTTTTTTCTTTTTTTTTAAATTTTATTTTATTATTTTTGTGTGCGTGTACCGTCAAATCAGATCTGACTGGTACAGGAGGAGATTGCCCCTCCTTCCCCGGCAGAGCATCTGGTGGATTCGAACCGTGCACCTCTGGGATTGTAGTTGCAGCTTCTTGCCACTAGGCCACCAGAGCTCCCCAGAAGTTTATTTTTTTAATGTAGATTTTTTTTTCTCCACTCTTTCCTTCATTGTCATTATGTTTTCTACAATCACTTGCATACATTGTGCTATACAAAACTAATCACCATTGGACAATGCCCACCCTGTCTTTTCAGGTACCCCCCAAATCTTTCCCGTTTCCTTTACCCACCTCCCTCCACTCACCAAATTTCATAACTCTGTAATTTCCCCCCACCCATCCTCATCCCTCTGCTCCCACCCCTTCTCCATTTGGATCTCCATGCACATTTTACTAGTGATTCTTCTATTTTTACAATAATGCTCTTGTGTAGTATTTGTTCTTCAGAGATTGTGTTAGTCAGCATAATGCCCTCTATTCTCTCTCAAGCTGTGTAGTATTTTTCAAAATTGTGGCTCCTGAGTGCTGTGTAGCGTTACTGTGTGAATGTACTACAATTTCTCAATCCATTCAGTTGTGGTTGCACATTTGGGCTATTTCCATGTTCTTGTGATGGTGAATAACTGCTGAAAACAAAAAATGAAGTGGGAAGCACATCACCTCCTGACCTCAAAACCTACTACACAGTGGTAGTAACCAAAACAACATAGTACTGATACATAGACCAATAGAACAGAATCGAGAACCCAGATGGCCCTGTCTATCTATGGTCAACTGATATTCAATGAGGAAAGTAAAACCTATCCAGTGGGAAAATGGCAACCTCTTCAACAATGGTGCTGGCAAAACTGGACTGCTCCCTGCAGAAAGCTGAGGCAGCATCCACATCTCACAGTATACACAGAAATCAACTTAAGGTGGATCCAGAGACCTGGGGGTAAAGCCCTAAACCATGAATATCATTAGAGACAAACTGGGACCAAGGTTAGAAGGCTTAAAGAGGCTGACAAATACAAGCAGAAATGCACAATCTGGAGAGGATAAAAATTGATGAATGGAACTTCTAGAGATTAAATCCCTGTGTATATAAAAAAACCCTTTTCCAACAGGATGAAAGAAAACCTACTGACAGAGAAAAAGTTCCCCACAAAACGTTTGACAATACCATCTCATACAAGGTTCTCATAACGAAAGTTTACAGAATACACCTGCCCCTCCACAAGAAAAAGACTGATAACCTAATTACAAAATGGACAAAAGACATGGAAAGAATTTTCATATTCAGATGGCCAACAGAAACATGAAGAAATACTCAATATCACTGGCAATAAGAGATGGAAATCAAAGCCACAATGAGATGCCATCTCACTCCATTAGCAGTGGCAAAGTTTAGCAGGACAGCAAGCAATAAATATTGGAAAGGATGTGGAGAGGTGGGAACTCTCATACACTATTAGTGGGATTTTAAACTGGTACAACCACGGTAGGAAGCAGTTTGACATTTCCTCAAAAAGCTGACCATAGAAACCCTGTATGACCCAGCTACCCCTCTGCTAGGAATGTACCCTAAGGAAATTAGAACTGAGACATAAACAGAGATTGGTTCACCAATGTTCATAGCCGTGTTATTCCCTTGTTCAAAGTTTATTAATGCTTTTAAAACGGTATAGCCTCACATGGGGCTAATTTATTTCCTTGCTTTGAACCTGATGGTTGATACTCACAGGGTCCCTGTCTGCTTTTCCGCAGGAAGGAGATGGAGGTACTAGAGCGGTCCGGCTCCCTGAAGGGGTCACTGAGCCGACAAGAGCAGCTGTCCCTCATCAGCGGCTGCTCTGACATAAAGGAAGCAGTAGAGGGCGCCATGCACATTCAGGTGAGTCAGCCTTGTGCCTCAGTCTTGTAGGGACCCAAGAGGTGGCTCCCAAAATCTTTGGAAGAAGTGGTAGATAAAAGGCAGGGAAGCTTTGGGCATTTGGTACCTTCAAAGCCAGAATTACGTTTCATGTGATAGAAAATGCCAGTCTGAAAGCATCCTTTACACAGGCTGTCACCAAACTGCTGTCGTGATGTTTTATGTCAGGAGTTTTAGAATTGAGAGCAAAATGTACATGTGTGGGTACATTTACAACTAACACCTAACACTTTTTATAAAAATAGGGTAGGTTTTTTACGAAAATAAATTCTTTTTGTTAAATACTGATTGTACTTATTGTGCCCTAAAAGTCCCCCAGAATGTTACTCTATTGACCTTTTTTATTGGTTTCACTATTTTGTTTTAGTATCCCATTAAATAAGAGATTGTATTCTTGTTCTTGTTAGATAGTTTGAGCCTAAAGAGATTATAGTAAAGGAACATTTCTTATAGCATTTGTATTTAGTCTTTTTTTTTTTTAATTT
>NW_006399885.1:1490732-1505131 GCF_000299155.1 Elephantulus edwardii | reverse complement strand
GGGGTGTGTCCCGATTCTGTATTTAGTCTTTTAAACAACTTTGTTTAAAGAGCAAACAAAGCACTAGAGAAAGAAATTCCCATAAACATGATTTCCTGGCTGACCTGGGCAGATCTCTGTGAGGTCCCTGAATTGTGACCGTGGCTTCGTGCTCTTTCAGTCCCCCTTCCCACCTGGGGTTGGAGAGTCCACAGACAGCCCCTGTCCCAGGCAAGACCCTTGAGGTGGGAAATTGTGTAAGAAATTGTAACTAAAATGGAAAGATTATTCCTGTATTCCTTCCTGAAGGCTTGGTTTCTCACACTTCAGCTTCAGATGAAATTATAGTACGCAGAAATGTTTGTACCATCAATACTACAAAAAGGAATGGAGGCAACATGGTATGCCGACGGGGAAGATTTAGGAAGGCTTACTGAAGGTGGCACAGAACAAAGTCCTGGTCATCTGCTTCAGTAAATATTATAGCTGAGGAAATCCTATGCAGCAGCTCTTCACTCTAACACTTTGAGTCACCATGCATCTGAATCAACTCTGTCACAGTGGGTTTGGTTTCTTCTTACTGAAGGTACAATTTGAACTTGTCTTGGCCTTTTCACAGTGAATTAAGGGGAGACTGGGGGACAGGAATCACTGTCTCAGAAGAACATGAACAGAGAATGGGAAGTGAAACTCAAAAAACAAAACCTACCTAAAGCTATGTTATTTTTGTTAGATTAAACTGTTGTTGTTATGTGCTGCCAAGTTGCCTGCAACTCAAAGCAACCCTATATACAGAAGCTCCGAACCCTGCCCTGTTCTGAGCCGGTCTCACTAATTCCAACACAACAGCCTCCATTGCCCCAGTTACTATATCAATCTATCTCACCTGGGGTCTTTCTCTCCTGCTCTGTCCTTCCACCCTTCCTAGCATAAAATCCTTCTTCAAGAACTGGTCTTTTGAGGGAGCTCTGGTGGCCTAGTGGCAAGAAGCTGCACTGCAATCCCAGAGATACACGGTTTGAATCCACCAGATGCTCTGCTGGAGAAGGAGGGGCAGTCTCTTCCTGTACCAGTCAGATCTGATTTGATGGTATACACACACCAAATAATAAAGTTTTTTTTTTAAAAAAAGAGCTGGTCTCTCCTGGCACGTGCCCAAAGAATTACACTAGCTTTTCTAAAAGTCAGAGTTTTAATAACGGAAGTCTCTGCATATGGTGAAAAAAGGTTCAGTACATGCTATATGAAAGGTTAGGTGTTCAGATGTACCTAAGAAGTATATTGGTAGAAAGGCCTATTGATGCATTTCTTACAAAATTAAGCCATTGGAAACTCTGTGAAGCACCCATATAGGGACTGTGGATGGGAATTTATCGAGTTGCAACTGGTTTGCTTTTTGTTTTCATTTTAATTGTAGAAAGAGACTTTTAGGAAAATTCTGTTTAGGCCCATTGTCCCCAGGATATCTAACACTTTTGTGTGTGTGAATTTCTTTCTGTTCTATATATTCTTTCTTCATTCCTTGAACATAATTGAAATGATAGTATAAACAGAATTTTGTGTCATGGTTTGATTTAAATCTTAGAAAATTTCTTGTTATGTCATTTCTGAATCCAGAACTTTATGACATAGAAGAAGTGTAATGATTGGACTTTTGTGTGGAAAAAAATAAAAATGTTATGTGATGTGCTTACTATTAGAGATCTAACCTGAGCCAGAGGAACCCTAGTGGCTTAATGGTGTGGAGTTGTGCTGCCAACCTAAAGGCATGTGGTTCGAATCCACTAGCTGCTCCGTGGGAGAAAGATGGATGTTCTCTCTCCTCCCTTGTGATTTACTGCCTGCTGAAGGGTCAGCAGAGAGGTCATTTCTGACTTGATGATACTTAACAACAACAACAACAAACTAAGTAAATATTTCATTTGAGAACTTGGTTAGAATTGAAGGCCCCTGGCATTTTACAGCCTTTGCTACTGTGGCTATTTTTTCCAACCTGTATTCTCACTGGTTGAGCCCTCCTGTTAATTCATGGTGCTGTGGGGTAGATTTCACTGGAAATCTGTAGGAAAGAGTAGAACTGCCTTCGAAAGTTTCCAAGGCCATAATTTTGATGGGGATAGGACTGCCTCTTCTTCCTGCCCAAAGAGTGTCTGTGGGGGTTCAACTGCCAGCCTTTCACTTAGCAGCTCAAGGCTTCACCCACAGTACCACTAGGCTTCCTTTATCAACTCTCACAATACCTGTTTTTGATTTAGGAAACATTATCATTATAGACAAATTCATCTCAGCCATTTGGAGACATTTGTCTCATGAAGACATTCTTTGCACCACTTTAGGGATTAGTTCAAAGGCAGGAGGTTGAAGCTGGTAGAAATTCTCCTTCTCTCATATAGAACCCCTTGCTTGCCTCAATTCTTCAACTAGAAACAATCCAGCCGTCAGAGTTGCTGAGCCCCCGAGGATGACAGCTATGGAACTGTGAGTGTGGTTTCTGGTGGTGACCGTGTCTTGTCCGCAGGCCCCAGAGGCGGGACATGAGTTGGCTGAAATGTGAGAGTGTGTAAGAAAGAAACCTGAATTTCTAGAACTAAATGTAATTTTGAAATCACATCTCACCTGGCAAGAAAATCAACTGTGCCGGAAGATAGATTTATTCTGCAAAGCTTGTGTAAAGCATGGACTGCTAAGGAGCATTAAAGTCTCTGTAGTCATAATACACAGCCTTCATCCAGGCTCTGGACTTGAGGACTTGAGCAGATGCAGCGAGCCGGGGGACTACTTCATAGAGTTAGCACATTTAAGTGGCGTCTCCTCACACAAAATCAGGACAGCAGCTGGAATGAAAAAGTGCAACCTATTTTTGTTGTTATATGCTACTTTGTTATCTGTGACTCATAGTGACCCTATGTACAACAGCTCTGAAGCCTGCCCTATCCTGAGCCAGTCTCATTGACTCTGACACACCTGCCTCCATTACGCCAGCTACTCTGTCAATCCATTTCATCCAGGGTCTTCCTCTACCGTGTTGTCCCTCTAACCTTCCAAACATGGCCCCTTGGAAAGGGACCTTCTCCAAGGATTTGTTACTTCTGGCTACATACCCCAAAATATGTGATAAGAGCTTAAAAATCATTACCTCCAAGGAGAAACTTGGTTTCACCCTCTCCAAGAGACTTATTTGCTTTCTTGGCGGTCCATGGTTTGTTCAAGACTCTTCTCCAGCACCACAATTCAAAGGCATTGATTCTTCTTCTGCCTTTTGAGTCATTGGCAAGCTCTCTAATGCATAACAAGTAATTGTGAAGACCATGGCCTAGATCAGGAGCGCCTTAATCTCTAGAATGATATCATTCTTCTTCAGTACTCTGGAGAGGTCCCTGACAGCAGATTTTCCTAGTTCTTTTTGTCTTTTGATTTACTTACTGCTGGTGCCAAGAGTGTTGCTTGTGGAGCCAAGCAAACTGCAATTGTTAACAACCTCAGTCTCTTCTCTACCTGTAGGCATGTGTATTTTCAAAATTTACGCCTAAACTTAACCTGACTCCCAGACATATCAGTTGGTACAGGGCTATTTGCTAATACTTACACCCTTTCTTGAAAAACAAAAAAAAATTATACTGATTTACTTACAAAATTTGTATACATTGTGTTTCACAGTATCCTTCACTCCACTTGTATTTCATGTAATTGTTCCCATTCATTATATTTTATAAAATTAATCACCACTGAGCTAAATCTACCATTACCCTGTCTTTCCAATTTCCTTTACAAGCTCCTCCCTCCATCCACCAAATTGTGTGACCCTATGATATCCCCTCTGCTCATCCTCACCCCTTTGCTCCAGTCCTCCCTGACTTGGATCCTCATGCACGCTCATTTTGAAAGTTAGATGTTTTCAGAAGGAATAGAAAAATTGAACTTTAGGTATTGGTCTACTGAAGTTGGGAAGAGTCTTTTTAGAAGACAGAGGGATAGGCTCAGGTCTGAGAATATACTAGATTGGAACAGTCGGAAATTTTACTCTTCTTATTTATGTTTTGTAAAATTACATAAAATCATATCTTTGAAGGTGTAATTTACAAATACTAAAATCCCCCTGTTTTTGTATACAATTCTTTTTTTAAAAAAATTGTATTTTATCATGTTTAGTGAAAGAGTAGTATAGTCCTTAGTGAGTTGAGCTGTTCACACAAAGACTGCATGTTCACTGTGGTTTCAGTCTTAGAGCTGCTCTGAGGAAGGCAGATGGACCATCTCCTTTTGTTGTGAATAATAAAAATATTGTGAATTTTTATTTCATACTGGTTTACTTACAAAGTTCATATACATTGATTTTTCATGCCGAATCTTTCCAGTTTCCTTTACTCAGCCCTCCCTCCAGCCACCAAGTTGTGTGACCCTATGATTAACAACGCCCCTGTCCTCCTCCCCTGGTCTCCTTAGATCCTCATACATGTTTTGCTAGTTATCTTTCTATTTCTACAATAATGGTCTTATACAATATTTGTCTGTGTGGGACCAAGTTCATTCACTTAGCACAATGCTCTGCAGTTCCTCCCAAGTTAGGTAGTGATTTAAAAAAAAATATTGCTCCTGTGTGCTGTGTCGTATTCCATTGTGTGAATGTGCCATAATTTCTCAATCCATTCCATTGTGGTTGGCCATTTGGGCTGTTTCCTTGTTCTCTCCAAATTACTTTTGCATGAGAATGTCAGTTTCTATGTATTCTTGTCAGACTTTGATGTTAATAAGGTGAGTTTTACCTTTTCCATATTTCTAGTATATGTGAATCACTTACCATGTCAAGTCATTTTCAACTCAGAATCACTCCCTGGCCCCTAACTTGGGTATCTGAGGTTGTAAATCTGAATGGAAGGAGACTGCCTATCTTTATCTGGGAGGCTGTGGTAGAGTTGAACTGACAGGCACACTGCGTTTTTGTTAGCAAAGCACATCCTATGGACTGTGCCACCAGAGCTCCTTAATATGTATGTACTGGTGTATTTTTTAAAAGACATCAGTATGTCTCTCCCCTTACCCTAGACTCGGAGTGAAGTCATATCTGACCCTCCAGTGGGTTTTCAGAGGCTATAAATTACATTGGAGAAGTTTGCCCATGTTTCTCCCACAGAGCAGCTGGTGGATTTAAACAGCCCACCTTTGAGTCGGTACACTACTCCCTAACCACTAGGCCACTGGAGCTCTGGTGGCCTAGTGAGGAGAGAATTGTGCTGCTAACATAAAGGTGGGACCTCCTCTTTCTGCAGTCTTCTTTTTGATGTCTTTGGTTTGGAAGTGTAGGCTTCATGCTGTACTGACTTGCAGCTAGGTTTTAGGCTCTGTTGTTTGCATGACATTGACTCGTGAAGGCCTTTGTGCTTTCTTGCTGTCAAGTAGAAGGGTGCTGTTCTTGGTGGCCTGTGCCTGTGGCCCTGGCTTAGCGTCCATTGATGTGTTCCGGGGCAGCAGCACGCATCCCTCCTCTATCAAGGCGGCTCTAGGAGAGGGCAGGCAGGTACTGTGAGAGGAAGGTGGAGGGACAGGACTATGGCCACTGTGTGCTGGGAGTGAACCCTCTAGAAAGCTAGCTTGAACAATACAGCACCATCTTTCCGGTGTGCCATCCCACAACCATTCCTTTTCCTTTAAATGTTTAAAATTGTAAATGACAAGAGTTTGGAAACTAGAAAGGGGAATTTGTACATCATTTGATTGCTCTAATACTAATTTTTGCATATTTACTTCCAGTCTTCTCTCATGTGTAATTGTTTTTTATAGTTATAATTGTAGTGTGTCTTAATATAGACAGTTTTACATGCTGCTGTTAGTCAGTATGCCACACTTTACATTTAGTCTGCACTTTTCAGTATCTGTATGAACCTGTGGAGTGGCTGTGTTACAATTTAGGAAACGTGATCTTGGAGCTGCTTCCAGCTCTTTACTGCTATAGGTCACATTGGGCTGCCTCGCCCCTTTGGGCTTTGGGGTACTTTTAAAAAAATTGTGAGTTGACTGAAAGTTGGCAAAGCTTATTGTCTTTTCAATCACTTATGCACATTTTGTTTCATAACATTGTACATTACCCACAGTATCTGATCACCCATTCACATTGCCCTTCCCTTCACCCATATTAGTAATTATTTATTGTCTAGTAATTAATTTTCTACTCCCCTTTCCCCTTCCTGGTAACTACCACACAATGGTGTACTGTGTAGCATTGAAAAACAATGATGAATTTGTGAAACATTATCTAACATGGATGAATCTAGAGGACATTATACTGAGTGAAATGAGTCAGTCTCCAAAGGACAAATACTGTTTAAAACTAGTATTATAAAAAGGTAAAGGAATGTTTAGGTTACATTTTAAGGTTAGGTTCATGAAATGGAATTTCTTGGCATAAGTCCTGCATTGTCCTTAAGTCATATTATAAATCTTTCCTATTCTTATAGGGTCAGTTTTTTCCTGTAAGGGGCCGTCTGTTAATATTTGAGAGCATTAGTGTGTTATAAGTTTGCCAGAGTAGGGTATATAAAGTCCTGGGTGGTGTACATGGTTTTGCAATGGTTTTGACCAATAAGTGGTCAGTCATCCAAATCCACCAAAGAAAGAGCTGGCTGACTATATTGGAACAATTAGCCAGTGGAAACTTTTTGGAGCACAGTTCTGTCCTGACACATGAAGGTTCTGTGAGTTGTAATTTATTGGAAGGCCATTTAAAAAGAAAAATTGTTTTTTAGTGTGAGGTATGTTAATCTTTGAAAGTTTTAATGAAACTGATAAATGCAAATAGATACATGAGAGTCCTAGTACATCACAGCTAACATGTCATTGTTAAACATTGATTTTCTTAGTTTTGGGTTTGAAATAGCCATGACTTAGCTTTTCCCCAGACAGGGAAATGGGAGCTTCAGAGTTTGATTGCTGTTGCTGTGTGCTGTGAAGTTGGAAGGACTCTTAGCTGACCCTTCAGTGGGTTTTCAGAGGCCATAAATTGCATAGGAGGAAATGGCCCATCTTTCTTTTGTGGAGCAACAGGTGGATTAAAAACGTGTGCCTTTGGGTTGGCAGCCCAACTCCTTAACTGCTAGGCCACCAGAGTTCCCTTAGAGGTAGATTAGATATTGTAATTAGGTATATTAATCAGTGGTATTTAATGTTGTAAAACACAATGTGAGTATGAAACACCAGTGGGATTTGTAAGCCTTCATATACATGAAAAAAAATCAACTGAAAAATAAAAATTTAAATTTGTATCTAGAAGGATAAGATAGAGATCTCTTTGGAAAAGATGAGAGATAGTGATATTAAAACATATTAGAGAATTGTCTAGATAGGAAGTCCATTTAGAAGTTGCAGGCAAATGTCTTATATAAATGTTTTTGTAAAATTTATTAAATTGGACAAGTATCAGGCACGGAAGGAATTATTTGATCTTATCACACAGTTAAAAGTATGGTAGCACTTGAGAGTAGCCTTGTACATACCCGTAGGTGGGAAATAGCAAATACCTCAGCTAATGTACCATTTTTAATTGTTGCTGAGTTGGCACCAAAACATTGCTTCTGCATAATTTTTATGACCATTGGAATGCTGTTTTGGCCACTGTGTATTTTGAATCCCTCCCACCTAAGGCTCATCTTACAGCAATGTGTTAGGTAATACCTGTTGTAGTCCATAGGGATTTTTTTTTTAATAGAAAGGACAGAGTGAATTATTCTTGAATCTCTTATAGATACTCTATAAAGCATTAGGGACTTCTTAGAAGAATTATGTCATTTTTAAAAAAAATTTTCATGTATATATTGTTGCACCTTTTACTTCATCTCCCTCCTACCAGTCCACTACTAGTCCACTTTTTTTTTTCTTTCAGAATTCCATTCATTCATTGTTGCACATTTTAATGGCCCTTTTTTGGAAGTAGACCACCAGACCTCTGTTTTCACTAGCCTGGAAGGTGTCCTGAAACCTGTCTGTCATGAATGACATAAGTGGTATTTTAGTTTCCAGCATCGTAGTAACACATTTACCACCACAATATGACCAATTGATAAACAGGGGATGGATTGTAATATTTAGTCCCTAGTTGTTTTCCTCAAAGAGTTTTTTCATTATTTAACAGGGGTAACCTATAGCTTGTCACCTTTTGAGGAGTTCATATCGTGAAGCATATAAGGGAATTTGTCTGGGATTTTGGTATAAATAGAGAATGAGAAACCCCTGTGGCAGAGTTCTGTGCTGATCCAATCCACAGGCCCCGGGGTCCACGAGTGGAGGGCTGGGCAGTGTCCTGGGTTGTTTGCTTTTCCTCTGTCTCGTGGGCTCCACACTGCTCTCTAGTGTAGATACACCCACACCCCTTCCTCTGGGATTCAGTCTGCTTGCTCTGGACTGCATTGCTTGTGTTTCTTTTCATTTGGAAGTCAGTATTCAGAGACTGTTTGCCCAGCATCTGTTCGAAGCACTAGGGGAGAAGAAAAAAAAAATAAAAGCATTTCTTTCAAGTTGGTTCCTTACCCCTACCAGGAGCTGGGCTGTGCTGCTTGGGAGAACTTCCTGCTGCTTGGGGAGCCCTGGCCACAAGCAAGTGCTGAACGACACATTTGTAAGAGGGACTGACTGCATCTTGGACATTTGAGTAGCTGTGGCTGTCGTTTTGATCCAGGGCATAGCTACTGCATGTTTCCTCTGACTAAAGGAAGAGTTGACAGTGGAGGCCAGGAAGCCTTCTGTGTGCCTGTTTCAGCATCTGCAGAGTGCCCAGAGCAAGGACCGGGAGGAGACTCTGGGATCTTCTGGTGATCACATTGTACCTCTTCTCCTTATTCGTGACATTCATGAGCCTTCCTTAAACAGGCTCATGGCCTGCTATTTGTCAGTATGTTATGTGATAACATTTTCCTTTCAACATTCTTCATTATCTATAACTTTAAATGAACTATCTACAACCTGTTTTGCCATATAAGTTTGTAGGTGATGGATGAAAATCTTATGTCCAAAACTGAGGTCCCTTGGGCCTTGGATCCTCTAGCTATAACTCTGAACATTGCTGGGTCTGACCTGTGTGGCACCGAGTGGCTCATCTGTCTCCATGGACTCCGTAGGCCCATGTGGACCTTTACCCCTCCTGGCTAGTGACCCTCTTCTTAGTATCACTCTCCTTGTTTCTTAGTGTGCTGTAACACGAATACCCCAAGGGTATTTAAAGACCAGCAATTTATTTTCTCACACCTCAGGTGCCTAGAAATCTGAGTTCCGGGTCCTGATTATGATGCTTTCCTCCTTGCTGACAGCTCTGGGCTTTCCTTGGTTCTGTGGCTTTTTGGTGACCCTCATGGGTCTCTGTCTTCTCCCCTGGGTCCATTCTGCTCTTTTTGCAGCTTAGAAATGATTGGGTTAGGATACATGGGTATAAACTCATCAGCACGACTTTAGATTTCCTTATGGAAGGTCATTTTTCCATATCACATTCACTGATATGAGTTACCTAAATTTCATGAGGGCATAATCCAGTCCTCAATAGTAACTACCACATGTTTGCTCACGTAAAGATTTATATTCTTGAAAATTCCTGGGAAATTCTACTTTTTTCTGTATGGTTGCTCTGAATCAGTATAAATTCAATGGCAATGTGTTTGATTTTATTCTTTGGGGTTACCATATACTTTACACAGAGTTACTTGATTTCTTCCTCACAGTGTGAAGTAGATGCTATTATTTATTATTGCATTCTGTCCCCACCCTAAATTGTAACCATCTCCAGATTTCAGGGTATTTTTGCTTCCTTTTGTATCCCCAGTACCTACTTGTCATGTAGCAGGAACTTGGGAAAAATGTGATGACAGAATGGATTATCCACTTATGAATGAGGAACAGTATTTCCAAGAGCACATGGTTAGTAAGTGGTGGAGATGCATTTGGATTCAGGTCTCTCTGATTCTACTTTTGACCTTTCTGCTCACCCACCCCACCCAGGGTTAGAGGAGACATCCAGGGCCCTGCTAATACTGAGAGACACCTCTCTCACCATGTCCCAAGGCAGGGGACATGGTTTCTTGGCCTCTCCTCTCCTGTTATCTGGATCCCCTGTAGCTCTCTCTGTCTTAGCCCTGAGCTAGCCATCCTGTTGGCAATGTGTTCCCCCCCACATCTCTCTCAGAAAGGGCAGCATACAGCACTGAAGCGGCTCTGTGCGCCTTCCACTTGGACGCTGGAGAAGCAGGCTGGGCTTCAGGGGAAGGAGTCTGAGAACCTCCTGACGGTAGTACAGGGGCCCAGCCTCTTGAATGTTAGGAGCTTTGGCTGATTGAACCCTGAGTTAACCTAGCCGGAGGAGCTACACTGTTCTGGTGGTGAAGAATTGTGCTGCCAACCTAGGGGCATGTGGTTCGAATCCACCAGCTGCTCTGTGGGGAAAAAGATGAACACTTTCCTTTCTTATAATTACTACCTCTGAAAACTCACTGGAGGGTCAGCTGTGGGTTGGTTCTGACTTAACGGTACTCAACACGTCCCTCATCTTGTGGGAGGTAGAGAGCACAATCCAGAGTTGAGTGCATAAACATTATCTTTAACTGAGCTTTCCCTGCTGGTATAGTGACTTAAGCGTTGGGCTGCTTACCAGAAGGTTGGCAGTTTGAATCTACCAGCCTCTTTAAGGGCAAAAGATGTCAGTCTGCTCCCATTAAGATTCACAGCCTTGTTTATCCTTCCATCACTTTACTGAGAAGAAAGAAAACCTGGTAAGAAGCTGGTGCCTGAGGGTCCTGGGCCAGAAAGATGGATGTGAATGACTATCATAATTCTGGTCACTGCTGAGCCAAGACTGCTCCTCATCTGAGAGATGAAGTCAGACCATCCAGGGCCCCTTTTGCTGTTTGGGTTGAGAGTTTGCACCTGATTCTTCAAAGATTTGAGTTGTCTGAGAGGAAATAGTACTAATTATAGTTGCCTATGTGAACTGTGATGTCATGGAATAATTATGTATATTGTAAAGTATGGGCTGGGCTAGTTTTTGTTAAATCTTTTGAATGCAACTCAAGTTTGCATGTGTTTTAGGTTTTTACTACTGTGATTTGTGGGCTGTGAGCCTCCTTCATAACTTAGGAATTAGAGGGGAAGATGTGTCCCCTCGTCTGTGTCCCCTGGAGAGGAAGAGTGGAGCAAGTGAGTAATCAGAGACCCCACTGCTTGGCAGTGGTAGAAGTGTGTGACATGCTGAGATGCCTAGCAGGAGCTTCAGGACCCATTGCTTTGGATCGTAGCAGCTCTGGTGAATGCAGGCCATACCAGGTTACCATGTTGTGGGGCTAACCAAAGACGGCTAGTCTCGAGTGGTTCAAATCCATCTGCGTCTCCTCAGGAGAAACATGGGCAGGCTCCTCTCACTAAGATTTACAGCCTCATTATTTGTATGACAACAGTCCAGAATAAGAGGTGGATAGGGAAGTAGACTGGGAGAGGGGCGAAGTTATGCAACCATGAAATGAATATATACATTTTTAAAATGAACTGAAAGGGAGGTAGGGAGGAAAATGTGCAACAATGAGAGTGAAAATACAACTTTTCTATAAACTTTTGTTAAAATCACCATAAAAAAGAAATAATAAAAAAATAAGATTTACAGCTTTGGAAACCCAATGGAGAGTCACTGAGTGGGAATCAACTCGACAGCTGTGAAGTTGGTCTAGTTTTGGTTTATTCTGGATGAAAGGATGTGGCAGAGAGCATTACAAATTGGAGAGGTCTGTGATTAGAATTCTCCATGGGAGAAATATGGGCAAACTCTGTCTGGAAAGATATACAGCCTCAGAAACCTGCTAGTGGGTAGCTGTGAGTTTGAATCAAGTTGGCAACAGTAGGTTTTTTCTTTTTGTTATTGAGGATAAAATAAGAAATATGAGCAACACATTCTTACATCCCACCACTGATTCAAATTGTTGTATGTTCAGAAGTATAAGTTTCTCAACAGCCATGGTAGAGACATACCTGCTTTTCTTTCTAGAACTCAGGAGCAAGTAGTCTTCCTTTTCTATACATGCTCGGATAATTTATTAAATGCTCTCTCCTCCTAACTGGTAAGTGGGAATTGATTTCTTTGTGGGTGAAGAAAAGGGAACAGATACCTTTCATTAGTGGTCTTGTGGACAGTCCACACCCAAATCGCCCTGTGTCTGATTCTCAATTAGCTTGACATGTTTTTGGTACTTTCCAGAAATGTCTGGCTAAGCTGTGGGAGTAATTCAGTCATTATTTTATTTATAGAAACATTGATCAAAAGGAAAGTTGAGATATCGCGAATCCTTCTTCCCTTCTTCTCAATTTCACTTAGCAATTTTTACTCTGTCTCCTCACCCCCACCTTCATGCTGAGGTCCTTACTTCTCAGTAGACTCTTACTTTGTAATAGATGACATTGACTGTGATAGCTGGGAAAGTGACTTCTGCAGCCCCAGGGGACATAGACTATTCTTTCATCACTGATTGGAGGAGCCCTTATTCTTGTGTGTTTTCCCATTGTAGAAAGAGCAAGAGCCATGTGTGGATGGTGACATCTGACCTTTACTAACTTCAACAAGGGGAACGGTCACCGTCAACAGCGTCAGTAACACAAAACCAATTCCCATGATGTCAGACATGTCCCCCATGCTCCCATACCTCTTTCTATTTGTTGGGTTCAGATTCTGAAGCAAAAGTTCACAGGCCACACAGAACCATGTTAGGGGAATCCAAAGTTATAATCCAGGTTAGGAGCAGAATACAGTCAGGACAGCTTCTGAGACGTGCTCACAAGCACTTTAGCCTTAAGCCTCGTGGCTTTAGGCTGCTGTTACAAAGTTTTCAGTCCTGCGAATTATGGCCCCTCACCCCAAGCTGTCCAACAAAGTTAGGCAAAGCCTGTTAGCTTTTAAGGATGTAGCAGTCCCAAGGTCCTGTCTCATATCAGGTCTCTGGTTCTCTGTCTCATGTCAGGTTTGTTTTTCCTGTGTCTGCTGTGGCTGCTATCTATGGTGGTGGTCTTACAGACCCTCTTGCTTGCTTTTTTCCTTGTGGTGAGGTTTCTTCACCGGTCTTGGGGAGAGTTCCTTCCCCTGCTGCTGGATTGCTGCATTTCAAGGTGAGACTAGCCAGTCCTCTTGTGGACTGGTGAGACTGACTAATTTCCTTGTGGCCAGGCTAACATGCCCCATTTACATATTGCTGTCCATCTATTTGGCAAAGTCAATCTGTGGCTCGGAAAGTCATAATGAAAGATAAACTTCACACCCATTCTCTGTCATCAGCTGGGGCTGAAGTGACAAGATCTCCTTGGTTTGCCCAGCTTAGAGCCAGATTAGGGTTTCCAGGCTGGCATCTGGTCACATAGAGTATTAACATTCAGCAGATTTACAGATAAACTCTGGCTCCCTAGCTTCCCCACTCCATGGCAATGGCGCAGCTGTAGTGCTTCTCTGAAGTGAGGACTCAAGCTTGACACTGATTTCCTTACAATGCAGGGGGGAGAGGAAGTGTTTCCCATGTTTGTGTTTTTATCAGATCTCACTGTCATTGCTGTGGACTCAATCCTTACTTATTACTGACTTTTCCTTGGCTTTCCAAAGCTATAAACCTCATGAGCAGTTTCTCATCTTTCTCGGTGGGAGCTGCTGGAGGATTTGAACCACCAAAGACGTGTGGTGTCTTTGTTAGCAGTGCAGGTCTATGTCACACTACCAGAGCTCTGTCACTGTCAAAAGGGATGGGGAGGGAGTGCAGAATTAGACTGAAGACTAATTTTTACACTCTCTCACTTGAATTGTCTCCCCTGCCCACCCAGATCTGATCTTGGCACTTCAGACCATACACAGTGACTGGAGGCTAAGCTCTGAAATGAGCTGGAGAAAAAGCTTTGTGTCCAATCCTGAGAACCTGTTGGCTTCTCTTTGTCTATTTTCTTAGTTGTTATGTTCCTCTGAGTCAGAAATGACTCATAGGAGCAGACCCTCTGGTGGTTTTACATGGGAGGAGATTTCCCACATTTTTCCCACAGAGCAGCTAGCTGGTGGATTCAAACCACTTATCTTTGGGTTGACAGTGAAATGACTTACCCTAAGCCACAGTTGTTCTCAAATTGAGCAAAAGAAATATAAGTATTTAATGATAGTTTATTTTATAATTCTTTTTCTAAAAATTTTATTTTAATAATTTTAAAAGTAGGCCAGGAGCTGATTGTGGAACAGACCACCAGCTAATCATATGCAAGTTCAAGCTGAAGCTGAGGAAAATTAAACCGAATCCACGGGAGCCAAAATATGACTTTGATTTCATCCCACCTGAATTTCAGAACCATCTCAGGAACAGGTTTGAGGCCGTGAACACTAATGAGTGAAGACCTAATGAGTTGTGGGAGGATGTCAAATGCATCATCCCGGAAGAGTGCAG
>NW_006399885.1:1472135-1488537 GCF_000299155.1 Elephantulus edwardii | reverse complement strand
CAACTTTTTGAGAAACCACCACACCATTTTCCACAATGGTTGCACCTATTTTATAATTCTTATGGGATTGGTTTTGTCAATTAATGTGAGTCAGAGCTATGTCAATGGCACCTAACAACAACGAAATATCCTGTCACATATATTTACCCTGACATATGCAATCATGCCAAGATTGCTGCACATTTAGTTTGATATAATTCTTAGAGTCATGACATGCTCCCAGTGCCTGAGACAACTTCTGTATTATAGATAATTTTGTTTTAATATTCTTCTTTCCCACTTTAAAAAAAAGAAAAGAAGTAAAAAAAAAAGAATGAAAAAAACCTCATAATATTTGTTTGCTTTTCCTAAATAATGTGTGCATTTTTTCCTTGAGATTCTGGAAGAAATGAAGGTTTAGATTTAAGTGTATCACTCAGAATGATCTTCCCCTCCTTTTCTACTGGAATCTAATGTTAGCAAAGTGTGTTGGTATCTGTGTCTCTCTCGTGGCAAGAGACTCCCACAGAGCAGGCCTATTTCACTTGCCCTTGTTCCAGCACATATACTTTTGAGGATGGGATGTCCCTTGTTTTCTCCCTGGTCGTCTGTTGCTCTGTGACAGCACGTTTGACCCTTGTAGACCTCATTCTGGCCTTCTTTCTAATTACGGAAACAATCAGAGCTTTTTGGACTCATTTCCAAAGCTTATAAAAATAATAGTGCTCTCTCCTGTGCTTTCTTACTTGTATCCACAGTCAACACCCTTGGTACCAGCAGTCAGGAGATCAGGAGACATATTGCATTGGATAAGTCTGCATTCACAGATCTCTTCCAAATTACTGAGGAATGATGATGTCAGTTTAGTCCATGATCTTTTTAGTCACTTGTTGTGCATCTGAGAGCTGAGCTATGAATAAGGACAACATAAGAAGAATTGATGCCTTTGAGTTGTGGTGTTGGAAAAGAGTACTGACTATCCCCTGAACTGCCAAAATGCGAACAGATGTATCTTGGAAAAGGTACAACTAGAGTGCTTCTTGGAGGCAAGGATGGCAAAACCTTGTCTCACATATTTTGGTCATGTTGTTAAGAGGGACTATTCCTGGGAAACGG
Source organism: Elephantulus edwardii (assembly GCF_000299155.1). Lineage (NCBI taxonomy): Eukaryota > Metazoa > Chordata > Mammalia > Macroscelidea > Macroscelididae > Elephantulus > Elephantulus edwardii. Next base: position 1,487,442 of record NW_006399885.1, on the reverse strand, counting down.
ACATGGTACTTGGGAAGGTGGAGGATAAGAGTAAGAGGAAGATCCTCAATGATGTGGATTGACATGGTAACTGCAGCAGTGGACTCAAGTGTCAGAGATGATGAGGATGGCACAAGATAGGACAGAGTTCACATCTGCTGTTCAGAAGGTCTCTGTGAGTTGTACTGTATAACAACAAAAACAACTTCTATTGTGCTTTTAGGGAGCTCTGATGGCCAAGTGTCAAGGAGTTGTGCTGTCAATCCAAAGGTACACAGTTTGGATGTATTAGTGGCTCTGAAGGAGAAAGATGAACAGTTTCCTCCCCTGTGATTGTCAGCCTCTGAAAACCCTCAGGAAGGTCAGCTATGAGTCAGTTCAGACTGGATGGTCCACAGAAATAACAGCATGCTTTAGAAGTTTCTGGTGGTGAAACAGCTCCTTCACTTAGCTGCTGACTGTAAGGTTGGAAGTTCTGGTCTACCCAGAAGCACCTTGAGAGAACAACTTGGAGCACAGTTCTATTTCAACACACATGGGTTCACCATGAGTTGGAATCACTTACATGGCAACTGATTTTGACATAAAAAATGTAACCACCTTTTGAAGTGGTCACAGCCAGTCTTGAGAATACCACAGCTTTTCCAGTCACAGGTTCTGTAATGTAAGGTTAAGACAAAGCTACTTAACTGTACAACCTTCCAGAGGGAACATAGAGTGGTTTGAGAATGACGAAACAGCTCACTTAAGACGTTGCGGGGGAAAAAAGGGGGGGAAAAAAGACATTGGGAAATTTACTGGGACGGACTAACTCACTCTTTTCAGAGTTATAAGGAAAATAAACATGAGCATATTTGGTTTTGAAAACAAGGAATACTGCAGCTGTTTTGCTATTTTGAGGGTGAAACATATAAGAAATCTTGAGAGAATTCTTACAGAAAGATAATTGAACCCCGAGACCTTCTTCCCCTCTGTACTCTCTGTTAAGCAAGCCAAACCATTTCTTGATTGTGTACAGCAATTTGAAATAGGTTTGGGGTTTTTTGTTTTTTTTTTCGTAGTTGTGAAAGTATTCTGACTGGTAAATACGATAAATTACATGCTGACCCAGACTTGAACTTCTTATAAGGTTTCCTGGTAGCTCTTCAAGTTGTATTGTCAGTTTGTATGTGTGAAACTGTGCTTGCTTTATCTGTGGATTCACAAAAAGAAAATGAAAGTAGATTTATATTTATAAAGTACTGCTGGGGCTAGATTTGGGTTACATGAATAGAGGAACTAGCAAGAAAGCTCCTTAGGCCTCCTTATGCTCACCACAGATTGTGTTCTTGCCCTGTAAAGAGGAGGCAGAGTGAAATACCCCATATACACCTCAACCGTGGCCTGTGCTTGGTTTGTATTATGAATGGGGTAACAAGGCACTGAGGAGGGATTTAAATCCTGACAGTCCCATTTTGTTTGGGCAACTAATGAAATGTGGGGTGAGCTGTCACATTGTCAGTAAACTGGTGCAGGAGTAACTGTGGTTCTTTGCAGGGAAAAAAAGGCTGCTTAGCTGGAATGTGTTTCATAGGAGATGTGTTAAGATTCCCACAATTCATTATAGGCATAAATCCTCAGGAAGAAAGTTTTTGCTTTATCTCTGTGTAAAAAGTAAGAGTTAGCATGGGGACTCATCAACAATATCCACAATACAAATCTCATTCCCATAAGGTCAGGCATGATCCACACTCGTACCCACCTCTATTCCAGCACTAACCATACAGCTCTACTAATGGGTCTGAAATCCATTGCAATGACCACACAGATCTCATAAAACCATACTCCCAGTTATGGCATTTCCTAAGGAAGTTAAATTATTCTGATGGACAACAGAATGCAGTTTCTCAGACAGGACAGCTTCTCATTCAAGTATAGTTGCAGGCCTTTTAATTTTCAGTTTCATGGTGTAGGCTAGTGTTACCAAGTTCTCTTCTGCCAATTATGGAGTCTCCAGTCAGTCTTCCAGCAAGCTTGGGTAAAGAAAGCCCCTGCTCTGGCGCCATGAAGCAGCAGTCCTGAGTCTGCTCTGTCTCATGTCAACCTCTGGTCTCCACTGTGGTTGCAGCTCATGTAGGTCCTGGTTTGACAGGCACAGGAATCTCTTCTCTGGTCTTGAAGAACACATGTTGTATGATTTGCTGATAGTAAGATTCCTTCTTCACTGCTAAACTGGCTCAATTTAAACTTAATGGGGTGGGAAAGTGGACCAATTCCACAATGTTTAATTGATAACACTTAGACACTGGAAAACAGATAGAAGGTGATGTTTGTGTCCCAGCTTCTCTTTGTAAACCGGTCTTGTGTTTGTCTTGTGGGTGGTCACTGGAGTGAATTCAGCCAGCAGCCATTTGGTTTAACTGGAGATTGTGCTAGTTAAGGAAAGACATCAGCAGAGGAGAATTTTGATGAGAAATTTGCATTAGAGAAGAAGGGTCATTGATTATGATACTGCAGTATTCTAGATTTCAACTCTTTCTAAAAAAGAAAAATCAAATAGCTCTATATTTCCTTGTATCAGCATTATCATTTCCATTCTGATTGTCCCATTTCCATTAATCTACTTTTCCTAGCCCCTTACATCATCATTATTTTAAGGTAATTACTGACATTTTCTTTCACAAGTGATATTTGAAAGGAGTACAGTACTTATAGGGAGCTCTGGTAGCCTAGGAGCAATCCTGAAAGCAAGAAGTTCAAGGCCACCAGTTGCTCCATAGGAGAAGGATGGGCATTCTCTTTCTGTGTGATTGAAACTGCCTCTGAAAACCCACTAGAGGGTCAGTTATGGGTCAGTTCTGACTCCACAGTACACAGCACACACACACACACACACACACACACACACCCCTTATATGGTCAGTGCAGGTGTGGGAGATCCTGGTTGAGATGAATTGACACAGAGACTGGCAGTGGGGTCAGGTGTGAGATAGTGAGGTTGGCTCAGAATAGGGTGATGTTCAGAGCCGTTGTTCATAGGGTCACTGTGAGTCACAGTCAACTCTTGTAGCACATAACAACACAGTACTTATGGATGATACTAATTTCCCCCCCCCCCATTTGTTGTTTAGCTATAAAGTTACTTTAGGGATTAGTTTCAGTTCAAGGTTTGAAGAGTGTCAGGGAGTCCTCCAGCCACAGTCCAGTAGGTGTTTCTTTAGGACTTTGAGGTCTGGTCCCAATTTTTCTTATTCCCAGAATCCTTTTACTGTGGCCCAGATTAGATTACATGGCTGACCACCATGTTGTTCTTTGGATCTCTGGGTATCAAGATTGTGGTGCATGTAGATTAGTTTCCTCTTTGTCTTTTTGGTTTTCTCTCTTTTACTCTGGATGAGTAGAGACCAATAGTCCTAGCTGTCTTAATGAAAACAATAGACTGGTATTCTGTTAACTAAGAATTTTATTGCAGGAATTTCACTAAATGGAGTTTCATGGCATCATACAAAAGCCTGCATGCACCATATAACCTTGGCTTACTAGGGAAGAATTTGCTTGGCAAGGTCAATAAAAGTAGATGGCTTCATGTCAAAGGGAAGTATACAGGAGAAGGAAGGAAAATTTATAAGGAGTTGTCAAATCAGACTTTCTTAACATTAGTTACTATCTGAACATTAATTCCTCATCTCTTGTTACAACTTGATTAAGATGATATAAAATAGTGATTTGAATGAATATTTACTAAGAAATTGGTTTTTCAATCATTCACACAGATTTTTACTCCCTTCCTCCCATTCAATCTGTAATACAAACTGCTCCAGATTGTTAGTTGTAAAACACATAATGTCTGGCCGTCTATCCATTCATTTCAGATTGACCTTCCCTTTACCTCTTCCAATACAATACTCATTTTTACCCATTCTTTCCTGCTCTCCCGCGACTGTCCCCTAATCTTCCCATTTTTATAAGTAATTTTATACAATATTGGTCCTTTTGTGACTGTATTATTTCACTCAGCATAATGTCCTCTAGCCTCATCCAAATTTTGTAGTATTTTGGGAGTTCATGATTGTTTTTCCAATGTTTCATACTACACTGGTTATGTGACTGTACCAGTTTCCTTATCCATTAATTTGTTAATGGGCATTTGGGCTGCTTTCAACTCTGCTATTGTGAATAATGCTGCAATAAACATTGGTGTGCATACATCTGTTTGTGTCCTATCTCTGGTTTCTTTAGGGTATATTACTAGTAGTGAGATGATGTTGTTGTGTACCATTGAATCAGCACCAACCCATAGCTGACCCAAAGCATGTTTTCCCCTGAGGCTGTTAATCACAGGGGAGGAGATTGTGGTATTTCTATTTTCAGTCTCCTGAGGAAGTGCCAGACTGCCTTCTATAGGGACTGTCCCATTTTATTCTTCCAATAGCAATGCATGAGATTTGCAATCTCTTCACATATTTATCAGCATGTGTTGTTTGTTGTCCTGTTGAACTTTACAGGGGTAAGATGCTATCTCATTTTTTTGATTTGCTTCTCTCTAGTAGCTAGTGATCTTGAACATTTCTTCATGTGTTGGCCATCTAAATATAATTTCTTACTGAAGAGTCTTTTCACTTCTTCTGCCCATCTTGTAACTGGGTTGTTTTCTTCTTGTTGAGGTATTAAAGTGCTCTATAAATTTTAGAATTGAGTCCCTCAGCAGATATGCCATTGCCAAACAAAGGAAGTAAGCAAGTTATTATTCTGAAAAACAACAGAATGCAGTTTCTCAGTCAGGACAGCTTCTCACTCAGTTGTACTTACAGGCCTTTTAATCTTCATATTCATGGCTTAGGTCAGTGTTACAAAGTTCTTAGTACTGCCAATTATGACATCTCCATTCAGTCCTCCAGCAAGCTTAGGTGAAGATCCCTACTCTGGTGCCATGAGGCAGCAGTTCCAAGTCTGCTCTGTCCCACACTGGCCTCTGATTCTACACAGCTGCTGCTCTTCATGTACCTGGTGTGAAAGGCTCAGGAATCTCTGGTCCTGAAGAGCACATGCGGCATGCTTTGCTTCTCCTTCCTTAATGATACCAAGATTCCTTCTTCACTGCTACACTGGCTCAACTTAAACTTGATGGGATGGGAAAACCAATCTCATAATGTTTAGTTGATATCTAATACAGGTTCTCACTCAGTCATGTGGTAGAAGTAAAAACCAATGGCTAGGAAAGTCATTTTGAACCATAAACTCATGAGATCATACTCTGGCTGATCTTTAACACTACAAGAGACACATTTGATTGTTGATGGAATTTTAACAAGGATGCATTTCATTGAAATGACGCTGTTAGTGGTTCTCAGCTGCTGACTGCAAAATCAGAGGTTCAAACCCCTAACAGTTTTATAAAAGAAGGAAGTGGCAGTGTGCTTCCACGAAGGTTCATAGCCAGGAGACCTTCTGGGGTAGTTCTGCTCTGTCTTACAGGGCTGGATGAGTTGGAGTTGAGATGGCAGTGTTTGGTTTATTGGGGGAATTTACTTTAAACTTTACTCATTTAAACCACTGTTCTATAGCAATTTCTTTTAAAGTTTTAAATAGAAATAATTTGTTTTAACACTTTATTAGAGGTTGTGGGCTATCTTGCACTGTTGATGGTATATTTTTACAAATACAAGTTAATGACAGTTAAATTTACCAATTCTTCTCTTTACACTTTGTGGGGTTTTTTTTTTGTGTGTGTGTTTTTTTAATCTTGTTTGATTTTTTTCTGACCTCTACGTGGAGCCTAGGTCTGTTGGTGGCCTGTGGGGGGTCCCTCCCTTCAGTGCTGCCAGGACTCCAGTGAGACATCCTGTGAAGAGAACCTTCACAGTAAGACTGAGCTAGGAGTGTGGCCTGGAAAGAGCTTGTGGAAACCGCAAAGCTGCAGTGTGCGCAATTCTTGCCTCTGTTTTCTCTTACTTTTTTGCTCAAGGGATTAATTGTTGCTGTTCTCTCTGAGCTCCAGCAGTGATGATTTCCAACTGTTTGCTTGTTGCTTTTTTCTTTCATGAGGAGGAAAACCAAGCCTGACCTCCAGATTACTTCTGAGGAGGTCCTACTTGCTTCTCATCCACGCCGACCCCAGAACACCTTTGACATCTGTGTGCCTCAGTTTCCCGTTTGATAACTCTGGATTTGTTTCTCTGATATTTAGAGGTACTTAGGGGTGAAGGGACTTGCCCTTATTACACAGCAGGGCAGTAGGGGAGTGGAGAGTAGTTGCAGGTTTTTATAACTGCTGCTCTTACTATTTTGTTTAGTCTCATGTGGTTTCCTGCTGTGAAGCTTTGTTTTTCTGGCCTCCAGGCCACCTCTGGATATGCATAGTGAATAGCTAGGATGTTTAAAAGTCCAGTATCTTTTAAGTTGCAGATAATATCCAGCCTTGAACTATTGGCAAAAGATTGCTGGAGAAATTCTGTTTCTCTACATAAACTGATATGTTGTTGAATACACACATACATACATACATATACTGTTCCTAATGTGAGATAAACATTTTAAATCTCTTGAATGGATTAAAGAGTTCCTCTCTAGAGAATTCCTGGCCAGCAAGGCTTTTCAAAGGTGCTCCGAAGTAGGTGACGGTTTCTTTTCATTCATGCCTATAGTGAAGGACATGCTTGCTCTGAGAGAGCATGTAAAACTTAAAATAAAATTAAACCGCTTCCACTGAGTTCGTTTTGACTCATCGTCACTGACCCTCCATTGAGTTTTCAAAGCTGTAAATCTTTCTAGGGAAGAGATTGCCTATCATTCTCCCTCCAAGCCATTGGTGGATCCAAACTGCCAACCTTTGAGTTACAACCCAATATACCACTTGGGCTATTTCATCAGATCTTATAGGCAAAGTTTTTTATGGTCTTCAGGGGTTTCAAGACTTTATAAGCATGAAATGGAATTGAGTAATCCTCAAGAGACACTGACAGCTCTATTTGGTTAACCTACTGATCAGAATACAACACTTGGATGAGATATATATGAAAAAGGTCAAACCGCAAAAGGCAGACTGAGAGGACAGATTTGTAGCAGGAAAAAGTATTTTCACAACAGTTTCATAAAAAATTTTACAGGTAATAAACAAGTAGCCCCATGCCCAAATGGTCAGATGTTGGGAATTAACCTGTTATCACACAAAATATATACAGAATTTGAAATTAATGGAAATTAAAGCATGCTAAAACTAGAATTCTCTTTATCTTTTCACCACTCACTAATATTACCCACAAGAGAGTGAGGTGAGGTGATTATAAATAAGTGAACACACACACACACACACTGTGGTAATTTAGCCAAACAAGTGAAAATGGTTTATTAAAGTAATGCATTGGAAGCATGTCTGGTAAAAGATGGAGATAGGCCATAGCAAAGAATCTAAGAGAAAAGGAAAGAAGAAAAGGGGGGGAACACCCCTAAAAGTCAGAGGTGGAACCAAGCCTTTTTGGTGCATTGCCAGCTGAGAGAGGATGACCCTCAGGTGGACACTGCTCTAATTGACCCCCAGTCTCAAGAGACTAGCCCAGCCCCATCTAGGGACCTGTGGGTTGGATTAGAGTTTGGATCCCCTGCATTCCTGAGGAGGAGGCTTCTCCCTGCTGTAACCCTTACTCTGGCTCCTGCTGGAAGTGCTGTCACTTTGGTGCAACTGTTTTTGCCTTCCCTCCCTGTTTCCTCTGAGAAACTTAGTTCTTAGCTCTCTCGTGAGAGTGGGATAGAGATTGAGCGTGACCAACAAGGTAGCAGGTTTTTGGGGATTTTTTTACCACTTCTTTATTATTTGACTAAAAAGAAAAGAGAATGTCATTCTATGTATCAGAAGCCATTGCCATCTAATTCTTTTTTTCTTATTAATTTTAAAGAAACTTAGAGTTTCCAGTCATTGAGTGTTGCACTTTTCTCCCTACCCACCCCCTTTCCCCAAATTCACTCTTCTCCCTGAAAAGAAAAAGAAAAACCTCTTTCATTGTTAGGCAATCTCTCCCTCCAAGTCCACTCCACTATGTACTGTTCACTCTGGACTTCTGTAATGACAAGAATACCCATTCATATGTCCCTTTTAAAAAGCTCTCTCCCTCATCTATTTAAATGCAATATACATCATTCCTCCCCTCCTTTTCTGTCTTCCTTCAACCCTGATGTCAGTCCCTTTTTACAACAGTGACCCTATGCAATATTTGTGTTTTTGTGACTGAGATACTTCACTCAGCATAATGTCCTCCAGGGCTATCGATTTTGCATAATATTGCATGAGTTCCTTGTTTTTAATGCAGCATAGTATTCCATTGTGTGAATATACCAGAGCTTCTCTATGCATTTGTTTGTTAATGGGCACTTGTGTTGTGTCCAGCTTTTTGTTGTTGTGAACAAAGCCGCAGTAAACATGGGTGTGAGTATATCTGCTTGGGCGGCAGTTATGGTTTCTTTAGGGTAAATTCCCAGTAGTGGAATTGCTGGATCAAATGGTATTTCTATTTGCAACTTTTGAGAGCGTGCCATACAGCCTGCTGTAGTGGTTGCACTATTTTGCACTCCCACCAACAATGAATAAGGGTTCTAGTTTCTCCACAACCTCCCCAGCATTTGATATTTGTTGTTCTGCTAAATTTTGCTATTCTTACTGGGGTGAGATGATATCTCATAGTTATTTTTCAGGTAGCAGTTTTATTCCTTGATAGAAATCTGTCCACCCTTACAAAAAGTCTTTTTTTTTCTTCATTAATTTGGAAAAAAAGGTTGACACAGCAGTCTTGGCTATAGTACACTCATTCTTGGTTGATGTCTAGTACTTTTAATGGGTTGAGGGCCATTTCCCTCTTTTATGTAAATGAACACATCCTGCAGTTCTTTTGTCTAGCGTAATGAAAAACAGAGACAACCTAAATATCAACAGAAGAATAGAATATGGGCATAGTGATGCCATGGAATCAGATAGACTTGTGCAGAATGAGACAGACCCATGGGTCCTGACTTAGGAGAATGACATTGTGACTCCAGAGGGCATATTGCCAGTCTCTATCTCAGGCTCCATCTTTAGCTCTGCATACCTGACAGTTGTTGTTGTTATGTGCTGTCGAACTGCCTGCAACAGCCCTAAACCCTTCTCTATCCTGTGCCAATCTGTCTCTGACACACCTACCCCCATTTACCCCAGTCACTGAATCAATCCATCTCATGGAAGGTCTTTCTCTCCTGCACTATCCCTCCACCCTCCCAAGCATGATGTCCCTCTCCAAGGACTGATCCCACCTTGCAACGTGCCCGAAGTATGTCAGACAAAGCTTTAGAATCCTCAAAAATACAGTGGCACAGTAACATAACATCAGTAACAATGGTGGCCAACTCCTGGTGGACTGTGGTTAGAACTGATTGTTCTCTGTCATCTATACACCTGAGACAGTTCAGAATTGGCATCCCTGGTTCTACTGGATACAAAAGTTGTTTCTGTGAATATACCACCTATTATATACAGTTGTTTCTGCTATATACCACCAAGTGCTCTATGATTCAGTGTCCCTAGGAACAACAGATCAAAACCTTGCCTTGTCCTGTGTCATCCTCACTATCTATGCCATGCTCAAGCCTGCTGTTATAGTCACTACAATGTTGTTGAGAGTCTTACTCTCTTTCTGTGACCTTCCACCACTCCCAGCATGATGTCATTTTAGAAGAACTGGCCCCTCCTGGAAACATGTCCAGGAGGGGCAGTTTCACCATTCTTACCCCTAAAGATCACCCTGGATGTACTTCCCCCAAGATAGATTTGTTTGTTCTTTTGGGGGTCCATGGGATAGTCAATACTTTTTGCCAACATCACAATTAATAGGCATAAATTATTCTTCCCACTTTCTTATTTACTGTCCAACTTTGAGATGCATAAGAATTAAGTGAAAATACTATAGCTTGAATCATGTGCACCTTAGTCTTTAAATGCATATCCTTGCTCTTTAGCATTTTGGAGTGGTCCTTGAAAGCAGATTTTATCATTGCAAAATGTCTTATTTCCTGAGCACTGCTCTCATGAGTATGTTAATTGGCTTCTGGTAAAGATCCTATAGAGAGCTTTGGTGACAAAGAACAGAGAAAGTAGCAGTGCTAACCCTGCATGTCTGCAAGGGCATGGATCACCAATTCACAGGAAAAAGATTGACAGTCTCCTTTCGTGTGATGGACAGCCTTGGAAGCTTATGGAAGGTCAGCTATGAGTCAGAATTGACTTGAAGGAAATAATCTGCTGTCTTGTTCGGCCAGTCACTTTGTGCTTTCCATAGTGGAACTGGATCTCTGGTTTTATTTCAAAATGACTGCCTCTCTCACATTGTTGTTACTTCATGCTGTCGAGTTGAAACTGTCTCATAGCTGACCTTCCAGAGGGTTTTCAGAGGCTGTAAACTTCATAAAAGGAGATTGCCCATCTGTTGCTTGAGGCACAGCTAGTGGATTTGAACTATGTGCCTTTGAGTTGGTAAGTTAGTAGTACAACTTCTTACTAGTAGGCTACCAAAGTTCCCTAAGTCTTACTTTGGGTTTCCAAATTCTTGTGCTGGCTGTTTTTTCTACTCTTTCCCTCTCTTAAAGGAAGGTACATTTTGGTGAATTCTTAATGCTTCATTCTGTCTGTCAAGGTGTTGCCATAAAAATGCTCAGCCTTGCCTTTTAGAAAAGACCAGGCTTAGGTGTGTTCTTACTGACTTACTACTAACTTTCCTCTTGATGTACTACTGGCTTCTCTAGTTTTACAGTTGATTGTTCTTATTACATGTAAAAGTTAGCAGAGCAAGGAGGTCAATATGCTAAGCAAGATTTTTCAGGATTTTACTACACTGTTATGGTAAATCAGTGACTTCCAGTGTCTCCACTCTGGTAGTTACTGAAGAACACTGCTGGTATTCAGTGCAATGTCAGGTACTAGCCGTCTGTGATGTGTGGACACTGCACACAAAAACTCATAAGGGTGTTGGATGCTCCATAAGGGGAAGTAAATTATAATATAGTATTTGTGAAGTTTTAAAATGTAAATAACTCTGTAAATTGAAATGTTGCTGTTAATGCTGTTGAGTCACCTGTAATTCATAACAACTCTATGTATATTAGCTCTGAGCCCTGCTCTATCCTGAACCAATCTCACTACTCCCATTACCCCAGTTGCTATGTCGATCTGTCTCATTCAACGTCTTCCTCTCTTGCTCTGACCCTCCACCCTTCCAAGAATGAGTATGATGTCCTTTTCCAAGGACTGGTCCATTTTGGCAACCTGCCCAAAGTATGTCAGAGCTTCAAAATTTTTGCCTCTAAGGAGCAACTTGGTTTTATCCTCTTCAGAACAGACCTGTTTCTTCACTTGACAGTTCATGGTATGTTCAATACTCTTCTCCAGCACCACAACTGAAAGGTAGTGATTCTTTTGTTATCCTTAGCCATTGTCCAGCTCTCTGTTGCATAGGAAGTAATTCCAAAGACCATAGATCAGATGCACCTTAGTCTCTAGAGTCATATCATTGCTATTTAGTCTCTGGATATGTCCCTGACAGCAAGATTACATATTGTTGACCACTTGATTTTGTTGATTGTCTGCATTAGTCTACTAACACTATTTCAGTTATCTGCATCTACTTTAATTCAAGGTAACCTCATGGACCATAGAATGAAATGGTGCCCAATCCTGTGCTATATCTTCATGGTCATTAGTGTGCTTGAGTCCACTGTTGTGGCCACTATGCATTTAGAGAGTCTTCCAATCTAGAAGAGTCATCTCATAGTCCTGCATTGGATAGTGTTCTTTTGTGACTTGCGGAGTTTTCATGGGTAATTGTCAGGAGCAGAACACAGACCTTTCTTCCTCGTCTCTTTGTCTTAGAGCTGGCCACTATGGGTGGTCCTACTGGTAATTGACTTCCAGTGGCATAGCATCTAGCATCATACAAACCACACAGTGTGACAAGCTGACATGCTAGTGATGAGGTCGGGGGTTAAGCACTCCCCACATCTGCCTGGGCTGCTGCTATTGAGTTCTTAACTGAATTACATGTAGTAGTGCAGCCAACAGAGCTGTGGCCCACAATACAATGCAATATACATTTTTAAAATAATAAATTATTTTTCTTTTATTTCCTTTATATTAGTATTAGCATTATATTGATTTGTGAAATGACAGATTTATTATTATGTATATGTTTTATTTGGAGAGAGTCTTGTAACATCTGTTCCTTGTATTTCAAGAAAGGGAGTATAGTAATTAACACGTTGCCACAAATGACGGTAATACATGGCGGGGGGCGGGGAAGTGTTTCTAAGCACGGTCATCAATTTAAAAGTGTGCGGCAACGTGTCGAGAGTGTAGACTGACAGATCAGGCACCTGTAGAGATGTTGATTGTGTTTTTGTGTGCTGTTGTATTAGAAGTGACTCATAGCTAGCCCTTCAGGGGATTTTCAGAGACTATAAATCACACAGGAAGAGATTGCCCATCTTTGTCCTGTGGAGCAGCTGGTGGATCTGAACCACCTACCTTTGTGTTGGCAGCACAACTCATTATCCATTAGGACATCACTAAAATTCAATTATGTTGAAAACACTCCTCTAAAGAAAACTCACTGGAGAATCAGCTATGAATTGATTCCAATGCAATGGTACATAACAACAACAAAAATAACACAGTAGTTTTAACCACTATTATATCTTTTTCTAAAATATATTGTGGTGTTGTAAAAAAGATATATAATACAACATTTTCCAGATGTCCAACCTGGTAATATCAATTACATTAATCATGTTGTATAACTGTCACCTGTAATCTGTGTCAAATTTCTCTTTACCATAAATAGAAATTCAGTACTTCCTGAACAATAAGTCCTTGTTGGCCTTCCCATACATTTCCCTATTTTTGTTGAATACATATTTTATGTACTATTTTACTTTTCTGATTGTTGTTGTTGTTGTTATGTGCCGTTGAGTTGCCTGTGACTCATAGTGACCCTATGTACAACACCCCTAAACTCTGCTCTGTCCTGTGCCAATGGCACTGCCTCTGACACTCCCATCCCAATTATCCCAGTCACTGAATCAATCCACCTCATAGAGGGCCTTCCTCTCCTGCGCCGTCCCTCCACCCTCCCAAGCATGATGTCCCTCTCTAAGGACCGGTCTCTCCTCACTACATGTCCAAAGTAAGTTAGACAGAGCCTTAGAATCCTTGCCTCCAAGGAGCCACCCGGTTTAACCCTCTCCAGGACAAATCTATTTGTTTTCCTAGCAGTCCATGGTATTCTCAATACTCTTCTCCAGCACCACAGCTCAAAGGCATCAGTTCTCCTTCTATCCTCCTTGGTCATTGTCCAACTCTCTGATGCATAACAGGTGATTGCGAAGACCATGGCCTGTATCAGACGCACCTTAGTCTCCAGAGAGACACCACTGCTCTTCAGCACTTTGGAGAGGTCCCTTTCTTTTTTTTATTTTTATTTATATTTTTTTAGGTCCCTTTCTGATACTTACCATAATATTTTTAAAGTTCCCCTGTATTATATATTGTATGCATTAAGACTTTGTTGCTGAACAGTATTCCATCATAATGTATGTCTATACTGTATTTGATCTATGTTGCATCTGGTGGACTAGTAGTAAGAAACTGCACTGCAACCCCAAAGGCATGCTGTTCAAATTCACCAGCTGCTTGGTGGGAGAAGGATGGGCAGTCTACTCCCATGTGATTAACTGCCTCTGAAAACCCACCAGGGGTCAGCAGTGGGTAGGTTCTGACTTTATGGTACACAACAACATACTGCATTTAAGGTGTCAACCTGATTGTTAATCACTTTATTTTAGTTATTTCAGTCACTGTATTTTCAATCACTTGCTGAGAATCTGGGAGCTGAACAATGAGTAAGAAGAATTGTTGCCTTTGAACACTGGTGTTAGAGAAGAGTACCGAATATCCTATGCAATTCCAAAATAACAAACAAATATGTCTTGGAGAGGTTGCAGATAGAATGCTCCTTAGAAGCAAAGATAACAAAGGTTAATATCACATTCTTTGGAAATGTTGCCAGGAGAGGCTATTCCTTGGAGAGGGACATCAAGTTTGAAAAGGAAAAGTGTTGGTGAAAGAGAAAAACCCTCGGGCAGATGGATCAACTTAGTAACTCCAGCAATGAGTTCAAGTGTGTCAAAGATGTTGAAGAATGCACAGGATAGGTCGATCATTGGGTCACTAAGTTGTTCTCTACTCCTTGGCACCTAACAACAATACTGCATTCCATTTATCCATCCATTCATTCACTGATGAGCGTTTGAATGGTTTCCTTTTTTTTTTTTCTTTTGTGAGCAGAGCTGCAATCAACATTGGTGTATATTCTTTTTTGAAAAAATAAAATTTTTATTTTATGCTGGTTTGCTTACAATGTATGTATACATTGTTTTTCACACCTAATCTTTTGCATTTCATTAACTCACCCCTCCCTCTACCCTTTACATTGTGTGATCCTTATGATTATTTCTTGCCCATCCTCACCCTCTTTTCTTATCCTCCCTCCCTTGGATCCTCAAACATGTTTTACTAGTTCTGTATTTCTACAATAATGCTCTTTTACAGTATTTGTCCTTTTGGGACTGAGTTAGTTCACTTAGCATAATGCTCTCCAGTCCCTCCCAAGTTAGATAGTGATTTTCAAAATCATTGCTCCTGCATGCTATGGTGGATTTTTTTTTTGAAAGAAAGTGTTGAGAGTAATAAAGGTAAGAACTGCTTAGGTAGATTTTACATCGATTATCAGCATAATAGTCTAAATGGAGTTGAAAGGGTTAAGAATTTGAATCCCACAGAGAAGATTAGCATGGCCCCTGCACAAGGATGACACGCAAATTCGTGAAGCATTCCATATTTTCGACCCTGATATGAACCAGTCTGTAATGAAGGCTAACTCCTAACTCCTTTCACCTACAAATTTCGTCTTTGGATACAAAGCTAAGTGGATAGTCCTTACCGAGGGACTGTTTAAAAAGAGGCAGGGAGAAGAAAAGAAAAAAAAAAAAAGAATTTGAATCCCTTTATGGTTTTCATTGTTTGAATGAAAAATGTCTTAATTCTAACTTTTTTTGTTAAACATTTGCCTTTTCTCAGAGAGACTGAAACAAAAAATTAAAAGGAAAAAATTTTTAAAACCATTGTACTGTCAACCTGGAGGCAGGTTTGGATCTGCCAGCTGTTCCCAGGAGAAACTCTCCTCTAGTATGATTTACAGCTGACTCTGAGAAGAATGGGAATCTCAGAACACTTGATCATTCTAGTGCGAAACCTATACTTGGACCAAGAGGCAGTTGT
>NW_006399885.1:1463730-1471150 GCF_000299155.1 Elephantulus edwardii | reverse complement strand
AACAAGAACAAGAACAAGAACAAGAAAGAATTAGAAAGGAAATTTAAGTAGTTACATTTCAAAGATGTTTTCAGTAAGTCAGTAGCATTTATGCTTTTGAGGGTTTAGAGAATAATAAAGGTGAATTAAAACTTGTGGAAATAATAGAATGATCTGATGCTGCCCCCCCTTTTCTGCTATACTTTTCTTCAGATTTAACTGCTGCAGCTAATTTCTTGGCATGTTCTTTACAAGACATTTTCCCATTTATATGTACACAAAGTAACAGCAGCAAACAAGCACAATAGGATCACTCTGTAAACATTAATTTCAAAGTTACTTTATTGCATTGACTAGAATTTATAGCATTGTGGGATAGTGGTGACCTTTGTCTCAATCCTAAAGTAAGTTGGATTTAGCACTGGTATTTAATAGGTATGATAGCACCGGTATTTAATAGGTAATGATATTTTCAGAAAATTTCTGACCGATGACTTATTAAATTTGGGAAGTTTCCTTCAGCATGTGTCTGTGTGTGAGCGCATGCACTGTTGGGTGCTATCTGTCTAGTCTGCTCTGAGTCACTAAAGCAAACCCAAACTCACTACTCAAGTCAATTCCTACTAATAGTGACCCTGCATTATGTTTACAAGGCTATAAATCTTTACAGGGGGAGACAACTCTTTTATGAGGTGGCGGATGTCTACAAACCAGAATCTTTAGTTAACAGTATAACACACTGTAACACTTCTTTCAGTTCTGAGTGCTAGAAACTCTAAATGACAGAGTTCTACCTCCCTGGATGGTTTCCTAGGCTGTAATATTTTCGGGAGCACATCCTTAGGTCTTTTCTCCTGTGAAAACTCTTGTGGATTCTAAACAGCTATCTTCAGCTTGAAAGTTGAGCATGTAACCATTCAGTTACTAGAGCTGTTATGCATACGCATGGACCCATATGTGTGTGCACACACGCACACACACTACTACTTTCTTGTTATCTGTTGAGATAAGCCTAAAGTTTATCCTTTAAAGAAATATCTTAATATAGTTGATATGGAGCAGAAGGAGTGTAGAGATTAGCAGATGGATGGGTAGGATGAAGGGAATGGGAGGTTACAGCAAGGATTTGATAAGACATTATAATAAACAACATTAAACGATTGTTATGAATGTTATAAAACAAAATACAATTGAAGTTCGACATCAAGAAAACAAAGATTTTCACAGCTGGGCCAATTGGCAGCATCATGATAGACAGTGAAAAGATTGAGATTGTTAATCGCTTCAGTTTGCTTATCTCCACAATCAACACTCTTGGTACCTGCAGCCAGGAAATCAAAAGATGAATTTCATTGGGAATGTCTGCTGTCTGGGACCTCTCCAGAATATTCAAGAGCCATGATGTCAGTCTGGAGACTAAGGTGTGCCTGATCCAAGCCATAGTCTTTGCATTTACTTGCTATGTGTCAGAAAAACTGGACGATGACTAGGGATGATAGAAAGGGAATTGATGCGTTTGAGTGAAACTAGGCTGTTCCTTGGAGGCAACGATTCTGAAACTTCATCTGACATAATTTGGGCGTGTTGCAAGGAGGGACTGGTCCTTGGAGAGGGACATCTTGCTTGGGAGGATGGAGGGACAGCACAAGAGAGGAAGGCCCTCAATGAGATGGCTTGACTTAGTAACTGGGGTAATGGGAGTAGGTGTGTCAGAGACAATAAGAACTGCTCAGGATAGAGCAGCATTCAGAGCTGTTGTACATAGTAACTGTGAGTTGCAAGTGACTCAATGACACAAGCGGAGGGATGAGGATGGGTAGGGGCAAAATCACAGGGTTACACAGTTTGGTGGATGGAGGTGAGGGAAGGAAGGAAATGAGAAGGATCTGGCGAGGACCTGAAAAGACAGGGTGATGGTAGGCGAGGTCCCATGGTAATTAATTTTAGAAAACATGATGCATGGGAATGGTTGTATGAAGTACAATAGGAATGAAGATAAGTGTAAACATTGTATATATGAACTTTGTATATATTTGTAAGCAAATCAATATAAAATTTAAAAAACCCCCACAATAACCCATGACTTGGTTAGGCACGCCTTCCTCATCAAAGGAAAGTTTTTGCCTTATAGCATTTTAATAAGGTCTTCTCCTGCAGATTTGCCTAGTACAGTATGTTATTTGGCTGCTGCTCCTTGGGCATTGATTGTGGATACAAATAAAAATGAAATCTTTGAACCTCGCCCCCCCAAAAAAGCCAGGAATGTTTTTCTGATAGATGAAGTGATACACAGACCAGCCCTGTGCTCATTCCATCTATGAGAAGCAGTATATGTGATGTGTGGGGTAGTATAGTTAAGAACACAGGCTTTGGTGCACATCCCCCTCATGTTTTTTCCTGGTAACATGAACTTCAGCAAATTATTTTAACTCTTTCTGAAGGAGGATTGTTTGGTTGTTTTTTTTTCCTTTTAATCTACAAAGTGTGCCTGCTATAAGCAGCATTTTCTGAGAAAGAAAAAGATATATTAAGTACTTAGTATGTACCGGGCACTATTTAAAAATGATTGGTCAATGCTAGTAGTGATGACTTTTTAAGTTTCTTATACTGACAGGTTTACTTGTAATTTTACACATTTAAATGCAATACAGACAATTCCAGCAGTATTTCGACTTATGAAGTCTGTGTGAATACATACTGCTAGCCCTAAGCCACTCTTTCGTGCAGATTGAGTCCATTAGCAGGTTCTTAGGAGAAAGAGGGACTATCTTCTCCAATTTACAGCCTCAGAAACTCACCAGAGGGTAAGCTATGAGTCCATTTTGACTCTGTGGCAGTGGGTTGAGTTGATGTTGAGTATATTGGATAGTTATTGTTGGATATTGTTGAGTAGGAACCAAATCATGATCTATGTTATATTGGACAGACTGTGTTGTATTGATCATTGCTTTAGGAAGCTATATACTTAGGAGCCTCATCTCCATGGTTGATCGGAGTTAAGCGAACTTCCAAAGACTGAAGCTCCACCCACATTTTCCTTGGAAATGAAAGCTTTAGATTTAGGCAGTAGCCACAGGCCTAAACAAAGCTGAGAGGATGACACTTGTGATCTCTGCTTGAAAATAGGGCCAAGTGTGAAACAACCACTTAATTATTATTTTAAGTGTAGGCTGCTAAACAGTTTATGTTGATAGGTAATGAGCTTCTTGCATCCCAGTTAGTTGAGGCTGCCAAGAAAATATTCACCTTGGCAAGTGAAGTCAACCAATCATTCTCTTCCTAAGAGGCCTGGCTGGATTCCAGAATGCTCTTCAGTGCAATGCTCAAACCTGTCACAGTTTATTTGGTTGCTGTGTTTTTTAGGCAACAGATTTGATCATGCTTCTGTCAGTATAAGTGCTGAAAGGATGTTCTAACTACCCACCTACTCAGAAGATAGTCATCTGTGTCATGATTCTGCTGGCGATTTCCACGAGCATCACCATCTGCCAGTTCATTCAAGCAAGAAGCCTGGGAGCCGTTCCCATTCCTCCCCTTCTTGACCTCCCACTCTCAGACCGCACACACACAACAGGTCATCACTGAAAAATTCTGCTTCTTAGCTAGCACTGGCGTCTACTCTGTCTCTTCCCCCCGACCTCCACCTCCTAATTCCTCCATTTGAAATTCTTAGTTAATTTTTTACTGTCAACAGCTGAGATAGTTGGCATTCTGCAACAGGCCTTCAGTTTAGTCCCTTCCCTTCCCTGTCATCCTCATCCCTTCTACCTTCTTCTCCTCCTTATAAACTGTCTTAAGACCCATGAGCCTACCCTGTGTTTTGGGGAATTGCCTTATGTTCCCACATACTTTAGGCACTGATTTATCTTCCTTAGCAAGAGTGCTTTTAACTTGACAAGGGTCAAGAGTCTCTCTATGAAGCCTTATGAGCCACTCCTTCCTCTTCCTCTCCTCTTATCCCTTCTTGTAGAACCAGTCACTTCCCCCTCTTTTAAAATTTTCTACTAGTTTATTTACAAAATTCTAATGCATTGGTGTTTTTTTTCTTCCACCCCCCACTTGTGTGTGTGTGTGTGTACTGTCAAATCAGATCTGACTGGTACAGGAGGAAATTGTCCCTCCTTCTCCAGCAGAATATCTAGAGTATTTGAACTGTGCACCTCTGGGATTGCAGTGCGGCTTCTTGCCACTAGGCCACCAGAGCTCCCTTCGAATACATTGTTTTAAAGAACAAATTCTTTCCATTTCTCTCACCCTGCCTCCATCAAATCTTACAACCCCATGATTAATCCCCTCACCTCCTGCACATCCTCATCCCTCTGATAGAACCAGTCACTTTTTAATGCCACCATTGAATTAGTTCTGTGCTTTTATAGGAGGAATCATGCTACATGATAATAATTTGGTTGTTTCTCTGCTTGGTTATGAACCTTTTTGAGGGCAAGACTGTGCCAGCTTGATGCCAGCATATGTACTAGTACTTCAACCAGTTGTTTGAGGTTGGATTTCTATCTGGAGTGGAACTAGTTAATAATAAAATGAATAAACTACAACAATATACTGTATACTTACTGCAGAGGATCAAGGACTGCAGCCCTCTATATGGGTTGCATCTTAACATCAAGAAAACAAACAAACAAACAAACAAATCCTCATCACTAGGACAGTAGGCTGCATCATGATAGACGGAGAAAAAAAATTGAAGTTGTTGATGACTTCATCTTGCTCAGATCCACAATGAACACCCTTGTCACTAGCAGTCAGGAAATCAAAAGAAGAGCTGGGTTGGGAAAATCTGCTGTCAAGGGCCTCTCCAGAGTGCTAAAGAGCAATGACCTCAGTCTAAAGACTAAGCTGTGCCTGATCCAAGCCATGGTCTTCTCAGTTACTTGCTATGCATCTGGAAGATGGACAATGACTGAGGATGACAGAAGAGGTATCAATGGCTTTAAGTTGTGGTGCTGGAGAATGGAATTGAACCTGCTATGGACTTCCAAGAGAAGACACAGGTCTGTCCTGAAGAAAATAAATTCAGGTTGCTCCTTAGAAGCAAGGATTTTGAAACTCCATCTCAATACTTTGGGCATATTGTCAGGAGAGGCCAGTCTTAAAGAAGAGCATTATACATGGAGGGATAAAAGGCCAGTGCAAAAGAAGAAAATTCTAGAAGAGATGGATTGACACAGTGACTGGCAAAGGGGTCAGGTGCGTCAGAGACGGTGAAGTTGACTCAAGATAGGACAAGGTTCAGAGCCATCGTTCATAATGTCGTTACGAGTTGTAGTCGACTTGATGGCATACATCAGCAACAACTTTGGGACTTCCTATTCCAAAAACTTAATGTTCTCATGAATAATTTTTAATATAGATTTACTCATTTCACTCAGACACTGCTTTTGAGTCCTTCCTGACTCATAGTGACCCTTCTTTGGATTTGAAAGTCTGTAAGTTGAAATGGAAGGAAACTTCCCATCTTTGTGTACTATAACGCTTCTGGCAGATTCATACCTTGCAAAGTTTATGTTAGTAATGCAACTTGTTGCAGACTACATAACTTGTTGTTGTTATATGCCATCCAGTTGACTGTGGCAACCCTGTGAACAATAAATCTAAACCTTGCCCTATCCCGCGCCATCCTCACATTCTCTGATATGCTCCAGCCCACTGTTCCAGTCACTGGGTTAAGCATCTTGTTCAGAGTCTTCCTCTCTTTCTCTGATCATCCACCTTTCCCAGCATGATGTTTTTGTCCAAGGACTTGCCCTTCCTAACAATACACCCATTGTGCATGAGACTACGGTTCACCATCCTTGCATCTAAGGAACACCCTGGTTGCATTTCCTCCAAGATGGACTTGTTTGTTGCTCTGGCAGTCCATGGGATATTTAGTACTCTTCTCCCAGACCACAATTAAAAGTCTTCAAGTCTTATTCCGTTATCCTTATTAATTGTCCAACTTTCAGATGCACAGGAAGTGATTGAAAATGCCCTAGCTTGGATTAGATACACCTTAATATTTAAACTGACATCCTTGCTCTTTAAAACTTCATTGATACCTTTCCAGTGGACAGTAGATTTTTCCCAAAGAAGCATGCTCTTTGACTGTTATTGTCATGGGTGTTGATTGTGCATTCAAGTAAAATTAAATCATTGACAACTTTCATCTGTTCTCCATCTATCCTGATGTTGCCTGTTGGCCTAATAGTGAGGCCATTTGCCTGTTGGCCTAATTTTCCATTTCTTGATGTTGAGATATAATCTGTTTTGAAGTTTGTAGTCTTTGATCTTTTGCAGCAAGTGTTTCAAGTTCTCTTTACTTTCAGTAACCAAGATTGTGTCATTTGCATAATGCACATTGTTGGTAAATCTTCCTCCAATATGATGTCATATTCTTCATAGAGTCCGGCTTCTCAAGTGATTTGTTCAGCACACAGATACATGTTACATGTTAAAAATATTTTTATATATTGACCTTATAATCTTTATCCATACTACTTTCATTTATGAGTTTTAGTGATTTCTACTAGATTCTCTAGGTGCTTACACAGTCATATTTTCTGCAAATCAAGTTTATTCTTTCAACACACCAATGTTAGATAAAAAATAGAAAAGATATATTCGCCTTATTCTCAACCTTAAACTGAAACATGTATTTCACCATTGAATATTATGTGAACTACCAATTTTTAACAGAAAACGTGTATAAATTTCAGAAAAAATCATGCTATTCCTAGGTTGCTGAGAGTTTTTATAATATTCTGATATTGAAGGTTTATAAAAATACTTTTTTTCATCTACTGGAATTAAAATATGGATTGTCTCCTTTATTCTGTTACTGTGGTGAATAAAAGCTTATGGATTTTGCTTTAAATTTTATTTAACCCTGAATGAGATAAATCTTTCTTGGGTTTAAAATGCTATCATTTTAATATATTGACTGATTTAATTTAGCATTTAAGAATCTCAAAATATTTTTATAGAGGTTATTAAAAATTATTAAAATATTTTAATGACATCTAGTATTACTTTTTGAGATTTTTTTTGTCAGGTTGTTCTATAGCAATGTATTGGTTTAAAACCTGAGCATACAAATGTAAGTCTTCCTCTGTTTTCTAAGCAAATTTCTATATGATTAACATTATATCCTTAAAAAACATTCAACAGTATTCCCCGGTGAAACTTCTAAGGCCTCTAAATTTTCCTTTGGAGATAGGCTTTAATAATAAATACAATTTTAATACATGTATGGCTAGATCAATTTACAGTTATTCTTTGGATAAATTCTATACATCATGTTTTTTTAAAGTTTTTCATTTCATCTAAATTAATAAATTTATTAAGATTGCATTTTTATTGTCATTTTAACAAAAAGTTACAGAAAAGTTGGATTTTCATTTATTCATTGGTGCACTTTTTCTTCCTTCTCCCTCCTTTCCTCCTC
>NW_006399885.1:1456264-1463630 GCF_000299155.1 Elephantulus edwardii | reverse complement strand
ATTTATTTTCAATTTTTTTTACTTTAAAAAAAATGTAGCCACAGGGAGTTCTGGTGGCCTAGAGGCAAGAAGCTGCACTGCAATCCTAGAGGTACATGGTTCGAATCCACTAGATGCTCTGCTGGAGAAGGAGGGGCAATCTCCTCCCATACCAGTCAGATCCAATTTGACAGTACACACTCAAAAAATAATGAAATAAAAAAATGTAGCCATTAGAAAATTTTGAATTGCATACATAACTCACAATACATTTCTGTTGGATAGTTAGCCTCAAGTTTAAAACTTCAGAGAGTTCAGAGAACTCCATAGTTCCCAAACAAGATGAGGTACTTAAGAATCTCTATATTTTCTTTGGGACCTGGGTCAAGGCTCTTTCTTTGCCTGTTGAATTATGTTTTGGATTATTGTAAAAGGAAGATAACATTCACAATATTTCATTATCTGTTTACCCCAAGTGCTCGATAACATTTAATCTAGAACATTTATTTTCAAACTTTTGAAGAATATATTGAGTGAATTTTTTATGAAAACACCATATTTCATCTTATCTTAGATGCTGGTGATTATATCTCCTAATTTCTAAAACCTTAAGAACAAATATTTAAATTGGTGTTGATGAAATATGGTATTATCTAACTCTTAAATTGCTTGATGCTATGGTTTTCTTTCTAGAATTGTCCAATCAATAGACCAGATTTTTTTCTATAACATTTTATAATCAACAAAAATCCCTTAAACCCATTGCCATTGAGTTGATTTCAGTTTATAGTGACCTTGTAGAACAGAGTAGAGCTACCCTAGAAGGTTTCCAAGGTTGTAATATTTATGGAAGCTGACAGCCACCTCTTTCTTCCATGAAGCAGATGGCAGGTTCAAACCACTGATCTTTCCATTAGACCTTTAATTACTGTGCCACTGGGGGTTCCTAACTTTTAGAATTTATTGAATCAGTCCAAGAGTATGTCTTTGAAGTTAGATTGCCTGGAGTCAGTTTTTACTTCTACTGTTTACTCTTGGGATAACCGGAATAGATTATACAACTTCTTTCTGGGGAGCTGTACTGCTTGAATGCATGAGCAACTCTGAGGGAGAATAATGGGCAACTTCTCCTGGTTATGATTTTACAGCTTTGGAAACCCAATGAAGAATACATTTATGAGTTAGAACTGTGAGCTTCAGTTTTTTATGCTTTAGTTTTGTTGTCTGTAAAATTAGGATAGTAATTGTATCTTTTAGTCACTATAAAAGTAAATAAATGTTAAATGAGTTAATCTGTGTGAAGCACTTGTAACAGTGTCTGTTGCAGAAGAAGCTGTTCTACACAACAAAATAAAATGTGAATACTCTTTCAACCTTTTGAAAGGTTTTCTGGTTCTACAGATTAGAAAATTGAGTTTATCCAGGTTATACATTCAGAAAGTGGTAAGTTTATTTTATGACACCAAAGCCTTACCATTATCATATTGTTTCTCTGAGAAAAAAGTAAATTTAAAACTTTGTTCAGTATCATGTTGTTGCTGTGGGTTGAGTTAGTAGAAGCAATCCATAGCTCATTCTACAGTGGGTTTTCAGAGGCAGTAAATAATGTGAGAGAAAATTGCCCTCCTTTCTCATGCAAAGCCGATAGATTCGAACCGTAATAATTTATTTTGCTGTGATTGTAGAATTAAATGAGTTTTATACTTCATAAATTCTCCAACTTATTTCCACATTAGTTCTTTTTACTGGTTTAGAGAAAATATTCAGGTTAATCCCAAAGTCTGTAAATCAGGTTTTCTGAATTATGACAGTGGGGCAGGGATCATTTTAAGCCAGTAAGTATACCAAGTACACATAGGCTCTCTATCGGGGAGAATCTGGTCATGAGAGAGGAACCACACTAGTAATTTGAACATGGGAAAACCAGAATATAAAACATTGTTAACTAGCAGTAAAGCAGGGAGTTCTTGTGGCCTAATGGAAAAGGAGTTGCCTTACTAACCCAAAGGCAGGCAGTTCAAATCCACTAACTGCTCTGTGGGACAAAAATGGGCAGTTTCTTTCTGTGCAATTTACTGCCTTTGAAAACTCATTGAAAGGTCAGCTGTGAGTTGGTTCTGACTCAATAACAATGACTTTGAGGCTTTTTTATAAATTGAGGATTAATTGCTAAGAGAAAATAGAAGAGAACACAAATCCCAGAGACCTGAAGAGTGTACTAAGGAAGAAAAGAAGTCTCACCTCAGAGGCTAGGATTCAGACCATGCTGTAGAGGGTGTGTCTGTGGCCCGTTCGATGGGGGGGGGGGGGAGTTCTCTAGCTTGATCAGAGCTTTTCTAGAATTGCTGGACTGAGGTTGGTAAATTGATAAGATTTTTTTTCCCCAAAACACTTGTGATTTGAGTGAAAGTTTGCAGCACAAAATGCCTTTCCATTCAAAATTTCCTGCACTTTGTTTCATGACATTGATTATAATCACCACTTTTTAACAGTGTTCCCCTACTTTGTCCCTGTCCACCTTTCTTTCCAATCCCTCGTCCCTGGGCAGATGTTGCCCTTCTGATTGCGTATAGTTGATTGTTGTAAGGAGTAAGTTCCTTGAAAGTCATAGTTGTAGGGGTTCTGCTCATTTTTATTTGACCAGCAAACTTGGTCTTTTTATTTTTATTTTTATGATTTTTGAGTTTTGCTTCACATTTGTTCCCCTATCAAGGACCTTATCCTTTGTTTTCTTTCAGAGCAGTTAGCAACTGTAGTTGGGCACCATATAGTTCTTTTGGTTTCAAGGTCATGGAGACTGAAGTTCTTGTGACCCATTAGTCTTTAGACTAACTTTGAGCTTGATTCCTTCAGTCAGGGAGAAACTAATAGTTATGCTGTAAGTGGAAGCTTTTTAAGTGCAAGCTTTTAAGATCCCAGTCATTCCTCACCAAAATAAAATCTGGAAAGGCCATTTGTATAGATTGTAAACTGTTTTTGAAGCAAGAAAGTTTGAGGTGGAACTGTGAACTAGAAGCCTCATGTCAAAGTCACTGGCAGGAAGTAACCATGAACTATCAGTTACCTCTAGGGTGAGTGTCCTGGGTGTTCCAGACGTATCTCAGTGGCAGCCAGTGCTAGTAAAAGACAGAAGGGAGGCAGTATATCATAAAAAGCAGGAAGAGAAAGCCACTTCTTTATGTAATGCTTTTCAAGCACCCTCTACTGATGAAGTATAACGGTGCCATTTGACAAAGGAGATGAAGAGTCCTGGTGGTACAGTGGCTAAGTACCTGGCTGCTAAGTGAAAGATCATTGGTTTGAACCCATCTACCCCTCTGCAGGGGGTGGGGGGAAGGCAGTCATCTACTTCTGTAAAGATTGACAGCCCTGGACACCCTATCAAGCAATTCTACTCATCCTACAGTTCTGTTCTGAGTTAGAATCGATGTAATTACAATTGTTTGGTGTGCTAATGCTACAGGAGAAATGCTTATAAAGTCCAGCTGTGGTATCAGAAAACAAGACAAAGAAGTATGGTTTGTATTGAGAGGCAATCAGTTGATAACTGACACAGTCTTTGCTTCATCTGGACTGCCTTCTGCTACAGACTTTCTTCCTCCATGTATAGTCCCTTGCAGCTTCATTTGCTCATTTGGTTATCCATGAGAATGATTGGCTGAGCTGGACTGATTACAAAGGAGGGTGTATAAATGCGATGGGGAATGTAGAATGACAAAGATGAATATAATGGAAAATAGCTGGCCAAGAGGAGAATAAAGTAGTCTGGGAAAAATGCCTGTTTTTGTCCTTTGGAGCAGCTGGTAGCTCCCACCACTGACCTTTTAAAGACTACTCTCTGTCCAAACTGCTGCCCTTTTGACTAGCAAAGGAACTATGACACAAAGTGCTCCAGGATGCCTCCCACACCAAGTAATGACTTTCTATTTTCAGCAATTTAAATATTATTGGCTGTCATGTGTAAGGATTCACTCTGCCACAGGGATTATTCATCGTGATTTGCATTCTCTGAGCTTCTTAGATATATGATTTGGCAGCATTGATTAGTTTTGGAGAAATACTGGGTCTTTATATTTCTCTCTGTACTGTTATGGAGAGCTTTGGTGGCTGAGAGGTAGGGAGTTTTGCTGCCAGCCAAAGGCATATAGTTCTAATTTGCCAGTTGTTTCACAGGAGAAATATGTATAATCTCTTTCTGTGCAGTTTACAGTCTTTGAAAACCTACTTGGAGGATCAACCATGAGTTGGTTCCTACTCAATAGTACATAACAATGATCACACTCAGTGATGTATCTCTTCAATTACATATATGTTAGATCAACTGCTATTTGCTTTACAAGCTTTGGATAGTCTTCTCAATCATTTTGCTTATTGTGTTTCATTTGGAGAACTCTTCATTATTTCTAAGTCTACTGGTTCTTTATTCAGCTGTATTGAATCTACTCATGAGCTAGTCAAAGGCTTTTATCAACTGTTTCTCATTTCTAGCTTTTTAAAAATTTTGTTTACTTTTCTGCTGATATTACTCATCTTATGTTGTCCACTTTTCCATTATAGCCTTTAGCCTACAAATAACCTTTTATAAACTCAAACAACAACAACAACAATGAAAACAATCCATGCTGATTGCCACTCAGTTGATTTTCACTCACAGGGACCCTGGTATGACATACTAGACTTGCCCCATAGAGTTTCCAAGGTTTTACACATCTTTAGGGAAGCAGACTACCTTATCTTTCTCCTATATAATGGCCAGTTTGGAAGCAGGAGTGGCATCTGTTTCCTAAACAATATGCCTCTGGAAACTCTATGAACTTTGATAAAATTCAGTAGTTTAGAGGGGCTTTAGACCTTTTGTTCATTAGGGTCACTATGAGTCATACTCGATTAGAAGGCAATCATCAACAACAACATAATGGCCAGTGGGTTTAAACTACTGACTTTTTAGTTAGCAGTGGAATGCCATAACCATAGCTCCTTTATATTAATTACAATTTAAAATAATTCCTTGGCCAGCTGCCTCGCCCTTATGCCTGGGTGAAGAGTCCTCAAAAGCAAAAATGCAACCATGAGTTTCTAAACCAAAACCCACCTGCCATTGGTTTGATTGGGATTCACAGCCTCCATGAGGTTTTTGAGGCTGTAATTTTTTTAAAATTTTTTAAAAAAAATCCTTGTCAGATAGTTGGCAACAGCCAAATTATATCTGAGTATATTTTGATGATCTTGGGGGTATGTTAACTTTTTCTTGCTGTTATTGTTTGCCTCTCAATTTTCTTGAAAGCCAGAGAGCATAGATAGAACAGTAGATACTGAGATAAACAGTTTTGTTTTGTTTTTTATTCTGGAAATTGACTCACCCTTATTTCTACTAGGCTTTTACTATGGGGATTTGAGTTAACATAGTTAGGAGTTGGGCAAAGTTTGAGATTTATAGCTGTGGTGTTTACTTTGACTGCTCTACAGATTTAAAATTCTTCTAGCAATATTTTATGTTTACCGTGCAGAATAATAAAAGAATATAGTCTTCAATATGGATTATATATCAACATCAACAAAATAAAAGTCCTTATCACCTGGTAAGTAGATAACATCAAGATAGATGGAGAAAGTATTGAAACTGTCAATGATTTCATCTTACTTGGATCCACAGTCAACACCCTTGGAATAGTTAGGAGATCTGGAGATGCATTGCTTTGGACAAGTCCACTGTCAGAGACCTCTCCAAAATACTGAAGAGCAATGATGTCAGTCTGAAAACTAAGGTGTGTTTGATTCAGGCCAGGGTCTTTTCATTCTCTTGCTGTGCATCTGAGAGCTGGACAATGAATAAGTATGACAGAAGAAGAAGTTATGCCTTTGAACTATGGTGTTGGAGAAGAGTGCTGAATATCCTGTGGGCTTCCAAAAGAATGACAGATAAGTCTTGGGAAAAGGTGCAAGCATTTTTTTTTCTTGGAAGCAAGGATGGCAAAGCTTCGTCTCTTATACTTTGGACACGTTGCTAGGAGAGGTTATTTCTTGAAAAAGGATATTATGCTTGAAAAGGTGGAGGACCAGCAAAAGTAAAAAGACCCCCAATCAGATGGCTTAACAATGGTGACTGGAGCTGTGGACTCAGGTGTATTAGAGATGATGAAGATGGCACAATATAGGACAGAGTTCATGAGTTCTACTTTATTTTTTACAACTTTCAGTTTTCCTACATTCATAATTCATATAGTTCATATTCTAAATATCAGTAGTTGTTTGCAGCTGTTTCTCAATTTTTAAAATTATACTAGTTAATTTGAATACATTGTTTTTCAGACCAGATTCTTCCAATTTCCCTCTAATATTATAGCTATTCACATTCCTTTCTTATTCATTAGTTTTTTGAAAGCTTGTTATGTAAGAAGTGCTTCCTAGCCTGTCTTCATCGAGGAGCTCTGCTGCAATATATCCACCATGGATGACCTTTTTGGCATTTGAAACACCAGTGGCATAGCTTCCAGCAGCATTATAACAACCAAAGAGTTATACCAATACAGCAGACTGACAGACAAGTGCTGTAATGGTATGCAAGCATATGTACATTTAATCTATAAAGTCCATGTTGCTGTGTGCTGTAGAGTCAGAATCAACTCATAGCTGACCATCCAATGGGTTTTCAGAAGGCAGTTCATTGCCCAAGAGGAGATTGCCTGTCCTTCTCCCATGGAGCAGTTTAGCAACACTGTACAGATAACAGCAAACTGTAAATACAACTAGGTATCCAAATATTTTGGTGCAGGACATCCTTTTCTGGCCTGAAGACCATGACTGCATAGTAGGATGGGGTCCTGGATAGATGTATTTGGCATGCACATTGACTTAGCTGGATCTTTGATGCTGAAGAAAAGTGATCCAACAAAATGTGGACATTTTGAACAATATCATGAATATCACAGAAAAACCGGCGGGAGAACGTGCTCCTGGGTGGAGGGGAAGCCGGGAAGCTGTGCACTGGGGAAGGTCACCTTGGATAAGAGCAAAGAGGCATCTTCCAGGTACACAGAAAAACCGGTGGGAGAACGTGCGCCTGGGCGGAGGGGAAGCCAGGAAGCTGCGCACTGGGGAAGGTCACCTTGGATAATAGCGAAGAGGCATCTTCCAGGTACACAGAAAAACCGGCGGGAGAACGTGCTCCTGGGTGGAGGGGAAGCCGGCAAGCTGCGCACTGGGGAAGGTCACCTCGGATAATAGCAAAGAGGCATCTTTCAGGTACACAGAAAAACCGGCGGGCCCTCGGCCAGAAAGGAAAACATAATCTACACAGGAGTTCTACAGGACACGTCACCTTCCCTTGGAGACAGCACAACTAAACTTAAGAGACACTGGTCAAAAGGGAAAAAAAATGTCAGCAGTC
>NW_006399885.1:1447418-1453556 GCF_000299155.1 Elephantulus edwardii | reverse complement strand
TGTCAGGGACCTCTCTAAAGTACTCAGGAGCAACGGTGTCTCTCTGGAGACTAAGGTGCTGTCCCACTAATCTGAAAGCAGCTGATTCGAATCCGCCAGCAGCCCACCAGGAGAAAGATGAGCAGTCTCTGTAAACCTGCTAAAAAGTCAGCGATGAGTTGCAGAAGCTATAAATTTTCACGGGAGGAGATTGCCCATCCTTCTCCTTTGGAGCAACTGGTGAATTTGAACCGTGTGCCTTGTGGTTGGCAGTGCAACTTCTTACCACTCGGCTACCAGAGCTCTGTTGTATAATCAGCTGTCAAACTTCAAAAGTGAACACGTAACTAGTGTTCCCTTTCCCTAGGAACCGTGTTGAAAATACAATAACCTGCTATGACTGTGCCAGTTTCCGTAATGGAGATCTAATATCTTCCCTTAAGAAGTGAGTTAGACAAATTACTCTGTCCAAGGAAGTTCAAAGAGGATTTTTTGAAGCCAAAATATCATTTGAATGAGGCATCACCAAAATCTGAAACTCATGAATTCAAGAAAGGATTACAAATCACATGTAGTTGCAGCATCTTATTAGTGATAGTGGTCACCTAAAGGCAAGATAAAGTGAAAGGTGATTATTAATACTGTTGGTTATTTTAATACAATTGGAGTAATTTACTGGCTAAAAGACTTATTTACAAGGTATGTGGTCATGGAACAGTCTCATGACTAGTCAACAAACAATAGTGTAATTAGTGTTTTAGAGAGTAGACGGTTAAACATTATGTTGTGTTCATTACAGAAGTCCAGAGTGGAGGCTACATAGTAGAGTGGACTTGGGGGTATGGATTGTATAACAATGGATGAGTTTTTATTTTTTAAGGAGAAGAGTAAATTAAGGGGGTGAGGATGGGTAGGGAGAAAAGTGCAACAATGAATGAATGGAAACCCTAAGTATCTGTAAACTTTCATGAAAATTAATTTTAAATAAAAGAAAAAATTGTCTTGTGTAAAATACAAGATCTCTTGGGGGGTACAAAATGATTTGGTGAAGTATCAGTTATATACCCCATGAGGCTTAATATACACATTTTTAACCTGCCTTAATATTCCAAAAACAATGGAGTTTTAATCTATGTAAAAGGTTATGTTAAGCCTTAATTCAATCATGTTATCTTAGACCACATGACTAATTTTATTTTTATATCCTGCATGATTCCCTCCTTTTGATCAAGGATTTTGAAGACTATCCTTTGATTACACCCATGGACATTCCCCATAGCCAAAAAAATCACAGGTACCTTGGCTTTCAGGAAACTGTTCAGTCTACCATGCTATCATTGAGCAGTTATCATCAAATGATTTTGGTCTGTGGAATAGGTGATATATGGCCACCTTGAAGGAAAAAACTGACCTACCTGAAATGGCCAGCCTAATTAAGGTGCTTTTTAGGTGCTCCTGAGATGAACACAACCTTGTGACCTTATGAGCATCTGATTTGCACCCTGCCCTATCTTGTGCCATCCTCATCATCTGTCACACTAGAGCCCGTTGCTGTAGTCACTGTGTCCATTCATCTTGTTGAGGGTCTTCCCTAATCCTCCACTTTACCAAGAATTATGTCTTTCTCCAAGGACTGGCCATCCTAACAACCTGCCCATAGTATGTGAGAGAGAGTTCACCATCCTTCTCTCCAAGGAGCATCCTGTCTGCACTCTCTTCAAGATGTATTTGTTTCTTCTCTTGGCAGTCTGTGGGACTTTTAGTGCCCTTAACTCCATCTAAACTTAACTAATCAGACTGCTCTAATTTGGATCTCATTTTTTGGTTGGAAAAATTACCTTATGAAGAATTAAAAAGCACCGACTATTATTAAACAATGGCCCAGAGTTAGATACAACTTAATAATAAATTCTAAAATAAAAGTTATAATGAGACCATTAAATTTCCCAATAGTTTATTATAATACATTGTACTAATTTTCTAAAACAAATTATTATTTTCAGTAGATGGGAAGATTTATGTAAAATCAAGTATTTTTATATGTATATGTGTGTTTTGTATGCATATCCCAAGATTATGTGAGCTAGGAAACATCATATATCTATCTCAATTTCAGTGCTGGAGTGCAAAGTTTGAGACTTGGGTTTATAAATGCTTTTCAAAGCATTGAGTTTGGAGAAGGATTAGACATTTTGTTTTGAAATCCTCCAGAGTTTCTCAGAACCAAATGTCTCAGAAGTGAAAATAATAACTGCCACAGAAGAGTAGGGAAAAGGAAGTTTTTCTTGCTTTAATTGCTTGTCTACTTGGAAAATTCAGTATCCCTGAGCTAGGAACCACTGCAATAAGTAATGAGTGAACTCCCAAAGAAAGTTTGGATCTCCCAGAGGAAGATTGTTTGCTGCTTCATTGTGATCTCCTGACTGGTCATTAGGCGCAAATGTCACATTTCCCAGTCTAATGAATGACACCACCAAGACGTTTCAGTAGTGGTTCATTGTAAACCCAGCATTTTCCATATTCATGAAATAACCTGTCTGCCATTGAATGTCCTTTCCCTTCCTTTCTCAAGCTTCTGCTCTTCGCCTTTCTTCATGTCTCTGCTTTGCTTTGGTTGGCTACATCAACGTCTCTGATTTTCAAGTTGAAAGTGACATCCTCCCAAAGGCAGTGGGATTCATAATCATATGGATCTTCCCATTTCTTCACTTTCTTCTGGATTATAGGTATCCAGAAAGATGGTATTTCCTCCTGTTGCGTATTTTGTATGCATTATAATATTCCATTTCCATTCATTTGAGTCAAAAGGCTTCTTGTCAGTTGGAGGGGCAAAAAAAGTCAGCTGTAATTATGTGCTTTTTGTCCCCACAGAAAGGTTTCATGTGGAAGATGATACTTGTGTTATAGCCTATTTTGAAACAGGTACTATTTATTGCATTCTCCTCCTGGTTCCACCTAGTTATTATGAGGAGAGACCTTCCATAATCATTGAGGAATATGAGAATGTGATGTTCATCATGGTCAAGACACGAGACTAAGCCTTGCCCTATGTCGTGTACCCCAATTGACATCCCAAGGAATTGTCACCTGGTTCATATATGAGCATTGAATTGTGTCTTATTGTTAAAACACTCAGCATAAAAAGCGAGGCTTGTTCAGCAGCCACAAATGTTACACTGCTTGTGGAAATCCAAGGGACTGGTCCTCCTGATTCTAGCACTGTGTTCTCTACACTGTCATTTGATAATGTTCAGTGACACTGAATGATTTCCTCTGAAGTGGGGTCATATGACTTCTTGGCAGCTGATCCTTTCCTTCCCGCATGAACGGGTAGGAGGCTCCTCTTCACCATCTGAACTGTTTGATCCCTGGGATCATTTTGGTTGCTAATGCTCCCCAACAGGTCCAGTTGTGCAAAAAATGTTTGCATATGTTTCTAAAAGAGATCTTCTTTCAAGAAGAAGTGTGGAAGGGAGCGCCGATGGCCTAGTGGCAAGAAGCTGCACTGCAATCCCAGAGGTACGCAGTTCAAATCCACCAGATGCTCTGCTGGAGAAGGAGGGGCAGTCTCCTCCTATACCAGTCAGATCCAATTTGATGGTACATACACACAAAATAATAAAATAAAAAATAATTTTTTTAAAAAAGAATAAATGTGGGAAGAACTATCTTAGGAAGGTCCATTCCAAGCCTAATCTGGGCCAGGTTATACAAGATAATGCTCTGGTGTTCTTTCACTGATCCTGCTTCTTCCTCTTCACCTCTTCATCATCCTTTTTTTTTTAAAATAGATATGGTTTTTTTAATTGTGATTTTAACAAAAGTTTGCATAAAAGTTGGATTTTCATTCATTTGTTGTTCCATGTTTTCTTCCCTACCCCTCTCCCCCAGTTCACTTAAAAATAGAAAATTCATTCATTTATTGTTGCATAATTTCCTCTCCCCCTGACCCCCCTGCCTCCCGTCCACTTTGCTATGCTCCTCTCATTCTGGACTGCTGTCATACAGATGATGCCTTATCGTATATTTCTTTTAAAGAGTACTTTCCTTCATCTGTTCCAATACAGTATTCATTATTTATCCTCTCTTTTCTTAGTTTCCCCCAAGCCCCCATGCCAGTCGTTTTATAGCAGTGCTGTTATGCAGTATAGGAATTGAAAATATCAGCATTACTTACTCCATCGGACATAGTAGAATTAAGTGATTCTCACAGGAGCAATCCTTTTGTACATTACTACCTAACTTGGGAGGGACTGGAGAGCATTATGCTGAGTGAACTAACTCAGTCCCACAAGGACAAATACTGTACAAAACCATTATTGTAGAATGAGTATGAGGATCCAAGGTGGGGGGGGAAGGTGGAAGTAGAGGGGTGAGAATGGGGGTGGGGTGGGGTGTTAATCATAGGGTTGCACAAGTCTCTGAGTGGGTGAGGTGAAGGAAATGGGAACAATCTTTTGTGAAAACAATGTATTTAAACTTTGTAATAAATCAGAGTAAAATTAAAAAAAATTGTGGTGTCTGATTTCCTGAGACTGAGGCTGATACCGAGGAATCTGTTAAGCGCTTTGAGGATGAGCAACTTTGGTGGTTTCATTAGCATCATAGAATTGATTCTCACTGCTAGAGTAGGAGTACTCTGGGACTGAGTGTGGAGACAAATTGATATTGCTTAGAGAAGTAAGACTGCTACTGGGTGGTGAATGTTTGCTGTCTGTACTATATGGTGTTGGAGTCGGATGTTGTCCCAGAGTAGCTAACATAGGTCCATTTGATAGGGATGATGGGCACTGCTCCAACTTCCACAACTGAGCGGGTTCTGAAGGTAGGACCATCTGGGAAGGCACTGTGCTGATCACAGGTTCCAAGGCACTAGGTTGATATATTGCATCTATAGGATTAATAGTACTTTTTTTGAAATTTGCAGCAATCCAATACAGTGCTTAATTGATTCTGCCATGCAACTTGTAGTCTCTTTGAGAGTTTCAATTTTTTTTCTCTGTCATTCTTGCAGTTTTGAAGTTTGCCATAAAAAACCTTTTGTTCTGTCAATATTTATTGACATTAGCTTCAGTAAGTTTCTTATCAAAATTTTGGACACTGGCAACAAATCCTAAATCCAAGCCTTCTGGAGGATAGAGGGTGGAGGCAGGGATACAGAAACATGTGCATCCAAGTTGTGGCCTGGGGTGGGCACAGGGACCTTGGGATTCTGGGTGTGAGGTGTCTTGCTCCCAGACCCTCTAGGTTTACTCACTCTGCAGGTGGCGAGCAACAAAAGCCATGCACAAGGGCCTCTGTCCTAATTTGGGTCTCTTGAATGTAGAATTATATGTATAATGCTCTGAGTTTTTGATGAAACAGGATTATTAGTTCCTGTGGTAGAGGTAATTTTTTAATGCTGTGTATAATTATACAAATAAGGATTATTGCCAATATAATTAACCTCGTTTACACCAGAGGCTTTAACAAAAAAAAACCCAAAAAACAAACCCAAACAAACAAAAACCCTGCACAATTGGGCAACCAACTGAAGATATTAAAAAAGGATGGTAAAGTCACAGAGGCCATAGATCATATATCCTTTTGATTAAACTTAGCAATATCCTGTTCAAGATTTTCCAGTTATATTAATCTAGGAGCAATAAAAATTTTAGCAATGCCATCAATACCTCATTGTCAGAACAAAAAATAACCGAGGCTATTCTCTTTCTTAATCCTTTGCCAAGGATTCTAATGATGTGTGTGTGTGTGTGTGTGTGTGTGTGTAGCTGTTCCATTGCCAAATCATCAGTCATTTGGATTGTGGTGGTCAATAAATACAGACTGACTACTCTAATTGTATAATTCTTAATTTAGGTATCAACTGATTGCCATTGAATTGGAACTGACTCTAGTCAACTCTTCAGTGAGTTTTGCTATTGTTAGGTGTTGACGAATTGACTATGACTTTTGTGACTCTATGAACAATGGATCTGACCCTTGCCTTATGTTGATATACTTGAGCCTATTGTTATAAATATTTGATCAATCTATCTCATTGAGGATCTTTCTCTCTTTCACTAACTCTCCACCTTTCCAAGCATGATGTTCTTTCCCAAGGACTGGCCCGTCCTAACAACATGCTCAAAATATGTGAGGTGAAGTTTCACCATTCTT
>NW_006399885.1:1445514-1447059 GCF_000299155.1 Elephantulus edwardii | reverse complement strand
TATAATTAAAATAAAATTTTATTTTAAAAATAAAGGAGTCTTCTGGTTGCACTTTCTCTAAGACATTGTTTGTTCTTTTGACAGTACGTGGTATATTCAGTACTTTTCCCCAACACCAAAGTTCAAAGACATAAATTATTCTCTGTCATCCTTAGTCATTGTTTTCATATGCATATCAAGTAACTGAAAACAAGACAGGTTTTGGGAACTATAAATCACATGGAAAGAGGTCACCCATATTTCTATCTCAAAGCGACTAGTGATTTGAACTGCCAGAGAGACACCACCACCTTTATTTAGTTTAATAGCACAACTCCCTGAAGATTTTGCCACCAGAGGTTCCTAACTAAGGTCTGTTGTTGTCATATGATGTTGAGTTGGAACTAACTTGTAGCTGACCCTCCAGTGGGTTTTCTGAGACATTAAATTGCATAAGAGGAAGCTGGTGGATTTGAACTGCATGTCTTTGGGTTGGCAGTGCGGCTCCTTACTACCATTATTGTTAGCTTCCATCAAATCAAGTACTACTCGAAGCAACCCTATGAACAACAGATCTGAATCATGTCCTATCCTGTGCGATCGTCATCACCTCTAATACACTTGAGCACATTGCTGCAGTCATTTGTTAATCCATCTCACTGAGGGTCTTCTTCTTTAATGAGGGTCTTCATCTTTACAAACATTCTACAAGGGATAGCAACATGTCCAAAGCATGAGATAGAGCTTTATCATCTTTACTTCCAAATGGCTGTACTTTCTCCAAGTCATATCTATTCTTTTGGGCTGTTTAGTACTCAACTCCAGCACCACAACTCAATGGCATTAGTTTTTCTTTTGTCATCCTTAATTATCATCTCTGACAAACTAACCAAAATGAGGCCACCAGTTACAAGGTAGTCAGCTATAAGATGTCTCTTCAAGCCTAAACTTCCTACGGTTTGTTTGTTTTCTTTTCTTTAAAGTGAAAGATTTTAATACCACTTGCCCATTGGATACTCTTTGGATGAGTGCAGAAGCTTAGAGGAGTACATAAAGTTCCCAAAATGCACTTCCCTTCAGACTCCAGCCATTTAGGTAGAGAAGACCCTATGCTTGCTGCTTGTCCTCTGCATAGGGTGCCCTTATGAGGTATGGTTAGAGCCTCCACAAAGGCAATTCTACCCTCTTTTAAAAGTATTTGGTGTAGGAATAGTAAAACTGTGATAACTAAGTTTCAAAACGATAATTATTGCATAAGGGCAATTTATTTTATTCTAGTTTCCAGTACTTCTCTTTGTTGTTGTTGTCATGTGGCAACAAGTTGACTGTGACCCATAGTGACTGTATGCATAATAACTCTGAACCCTGTCCTATCCTGAGCCAATCTCAGTGTCGTTGTCACGCCTGGGGGTTGTTGTTGTTAGGTGCCATCAAATTGACTACTTATCATAGCGACCCTATGAACGGCAGACCTGAAGCTTGCCCTATCCTGTGCCATCCTCATAATCTATAACACAGTTGAACCCATTGCTACAATCACTGTGTCAGTCCATCTCAGTGAGGATC
>NW_006399885.1:1442948-1444404 GCF_000299155.1 Elephantulus edwardii | reverse complement strand
GATTCCCATTCTTCTCAGAGTCAGCCACAGTTTGTTATGATCCACACAGTCAAATGCCTTTGCATAATCAATGAAACACAGATAGACATTCTTCTTAATTTACTTTTTAAAAATTAATTTTATTGAAAGTTTACAGAGACTTTGGATTTCCATTCATTCATTGTGGTGCTTTTCTCCCTGCCCAACCCCCTCCCCCTCCGTTCGCTCTTCTCTGAAAAGTAAAAGAAAAATTCTTTCATTGTTATACAATCCCTCCCCCCAAGTCCACTCCATTATGCAGCCTTTGTTTTGAAAAGTAAAAGAAAACATGTTTCTTCTTTAATTAACCTTTTTCTTTACAAACATTTTCCAAGGAATAGCAACATGTCCAAAGTATGAGAGACAACGTTTGTCATCTTTACTTCCAAGTGGCACTCCTGCTGTACTTTCTCCAAGTCTATCTGTTCTTCTAACATGGACTATTTAGTACTCAACTCCAGAATCACAACTCAAAGACATCAGTTCTTCTGTCATCCTTATTCACTGTCCAGCTTTCTGATGTGTAGCAGGTATTTTAGAAAATCGTGGCCTGAATCAGGCACACCTTAGTCTTCAAACTGGCATTATTGCTCTTACGTATTTATTTTGGCGTGATACTTGACAGTGGACTTACCCAGTGCAATATGTCTCCTATTTTCTGACAAATAAACAGTTTCATTTAGTTTCTTCACACAATAACCTGAACACAAATAGAAAATATAAGGGATAACAAAATATTTTATTAAAAATTTGTTTTAAACTGCTGTGTCCAACCTTGAGAAGAATGGGAATCCCACAACACCTAATTGTGCTCATGCGAAACCTACACTTGGACCAGGAAGCAATCCTTAGAACAGAGCAGAGAAACTCTGCATGGTTCAAAATCAGGAAAGGAGTGCATCAGGGATGCGTCCTATCTCCATTCTTTTTCAGTCTATAAGCAGAACAGATCATTTGGGAGACTGGACTTTATGAAGAGTAATGTGACATCGTTTTTTAAGAGACATAAACGCAGGTTATATACTTGGGTTTCACCTGGTGGTATGCGTAGGAATCAGATCGATTACATATGTGGAAAGAACCGCTGGACATGCTCAATATCAGCTGTGAAAACTAGGCCAGGAGCTGATTGTGGAACAGACCACCAACTACTCATATGCAAGTTCAAGCTGAAGTTGAGGAAAATTAAACGAAATCCAAGGCAACCAAAATAGGACTTTGAGTCTATCCCACCTGAATTTCAGAACCATCTCAGGAACAGGTTTGAGGCCTTGAACACTATTGAGCGAAGACCAAATGAGTTGTGGGAGGATATCAAAGGTATCATCCAGGAAGAGTGCAAATGGTCATTGCAAAGACAGAAGAGGAAGAGAAGACCAAAATGGATGTCAGAAGAGACTCTGAAAATTGCACTGGAGTGCAGAGAAGCCAAAGCACA
>NW_006399885.1:1412801-1433374 GCF_000299155.1 Elephantulus edwardii | reverse complement strand
CTTGTTTTAATTGGGGAGCTCCACCCCACTCTCTGTCCGCCTTGGTAACCAGCCATTAACGCATTTGACACTTCAGTGTCAGTGTTCAGCCTCACAGCAACCACAAGTTACTGCTGTACGGCAACTTGTACACCAGGGCTATACGACCTAGAGGAATGTCTGAACAAAAACAATGAAAGACAGGCCCAAGGGCTGTAGATTAAAAGTCACCCACCTTCGGCTTGGTAGCATCACTTCTGTCCACTGGGCCAGGTGATCTCTCTCTCCATGTTGATGTTAATGTTGTTAAGTGCCGTCGAGTGCAGGTGACTCATAGCGACCCTATGAAGGAGAGTCCTCAACACTTGGGTGAAAGTCAGATTGGTAGTAATAGTGTAATTCTGTTTGGGTTTGACTTTTTTCATTTGAGTGAAAATTTACAAGTCATTGTGTTTTCATTCAATCATTAATTTTGTTTAATGCTACTAATTAAAATTGATCAGTGTAAGAGATTCTGGTCTAATTTGATGGTAAGCATGGCATTCTAGGGTGGTGTGGTAATTTAGGAGGATTCAGTCCTTTAACACGTGTAGTTTATTTAAAATTTGGGCTATCATCAAGATTGGATGAGAAGTTAGCCAAACAGTAGTGGCTCAAGGGTCTGATCTTTCTTGTGCTGAGAGAATGGAGAATGATGACTCCAACAATTGGTTAAAGCCCTGTGGTGGCTATTGACTGTAATAATTTAGTGAAGACATTGTCTTACCAGGTAACAATTGTTATTACTGCTGTTATGTACCGTCAAATTGGAATGAACTCATAGCTAACTTTCCAGCAAGTTTTCAGAGACAGTAAAATGCATGAGAGAAAAATGTCCATTTTTCTCCCATAGAGCAACTGGTGGATTCAAACCAGGTGTCTGGGTTGGCAGCACACTCAGCAACAGATGAGAGAAATGGTACAACCAAAACATGTAATGATAATCATTGTTAGAAGAAAGCAAAAGAATATTATTTGAATAATTCAAAATAGGTTAACACTCTCAATATATGCTTTTTGAGGTTAACACTCTCAATATATGTTTCTTCTGAAAGAAACGGAGGATATAATTACATCTATCCTTCCAGGAAATTGAACTTCAATGGGTCGTACTTTTTTTTATCATAATACAGCAAGCAGAGTTAGCACAGAGGAGTCAACTTGGATCTTTCATTCATTCCTAATCTTATTAAAAGAAGATGGAAGGGATATACAATCACTGTACAAAAAAGAATTGGTCCATAAAGAATCATTTCAAGAAGTGGAATGTGATAAAGAATGAATGGTAACAAAGGGGGGAAAAGTTCAAACTTACTGAAGGCATGGGGTGGGGGGGAAAGACCCTAGGAATTGATGGAATATCAAGTGAGGTATTTCAGCATACTCGTGCATTTCTGGACTTGCTTGTTAGCCTATGTCGAGAAATTTGGAAGACAGCTAGCAACCTGGCCAACTGACTTGAAATATTTTGTATTTTTCTCTTTCCAAAATAAATGATCCAACAGAGTGTGGAAATTATTCGTCAGTACATTAATGTCACATGAAAGTAAAATCTTACTGAATAAGATTTTAAAAATGGCTACATCAACAGGGAACTTCCAGAAATGCAAGTTGGATTCAGAAGATGCTGTAGAACTAGGGATATCATTGCTGATGTCAGATGGATGTTGACCTAAAGCAAAGAATACCAGAAAGAAGTTTACTTGTGTTTTATTGATTATCCAAAGGCATTTTACTGTGTGGATCATGACAAATTAAGGCTAACATTGAGAAGACTGGGAATCCAGGACTTAATTGTGCTCATTTGAAACCTAAACTAAAAGGCAGCTGTTGGAACAGAATAAGGGAACATGGCAAGGTTTAAAAATCAGGAAGGTTGTGCATCATGGCTATATCCTTTCTCCATACTTTGTTCAGTCTGTATGCTGAGCAAGTCATTTGAGAAGCTGCACTATAAAGAAGAGTAGGCACAAAAACAGACTCATCAGCAACTTGCATTATACAGATGACTCAAATGTCTTGCTGAATGTGAAGAGGACTTGAAGCACTTGGTGAAGAAATCAAAGACTTCAGCCTTTAGGGTCGGTTATATTTCAAGAACAAAAAGGCAAAAATCCTCATCACTGGGCCAGCAAGCAACACAATGAGAAATGGAGAAAAGATGAAAGTTGTCAATGATTTAATTTTACTTGAATCCACAGTGAACACTCATGGTATTAGCAATCAGGAAAGCAAAAGATACTTTGTATTTGGGAAAACCTGTTTTCAAGGACCTTTCTGAAGTGCTATAAATCAACAAGCCAGTTTCAAGGCTAGAGCCCTTGATCCAAGTCAGAATATTTACAGTTGCTTCTTATGCATCTGAAAGTTGGACAATAAATAAGGAAGGACAAAGAAGAATGAATGCCTTTGAATTATGTTATTGAAGAAATATATTGAATATCCCATGTTGTTATTGTTAAGTTCTGTCATGTTGAAGATGACTCATAGTGACTATGAAGAAATGACTTGCATCCTATTCTGTAACTATTGTCTTTTTTCTAAGTTCATAGAGTTTCCAGAAGTATGTTGTTTAGGAAGTGAATCCCACGCCTGCTTCCAAGCCTATCTTAATCTGAGAGGTCCACCAAACACTGTTTACCATGGTTGACCATTGTGGCATTTGACACACCAGTGGCACGGTGTTCAGTATCAAAGCAAGCCCAAGCTACTTTAGTACAGCAAAGTGACAGACCAGTGCTGGAGCACTTAGAAGACTGTTCATTGTAAGCACAATTAAAACCAGGACACAGTCACCTTTTCAATACTGAGGCCCTGATTGGCTCCTAAACAAGAGGCTTCCAGCCAACTGCTCATTGTTAACCAAATCCAGCAAATCCAAAACAATCAAGACTATAAATCAATGTTCTGGAAAATTGCTATGTATAATAAAACAATATGTCATTATCATTCTCTAAAATTGTTTCATTATTATGGTCGCGAATGCAATAAAATATTGCCAGGTTCTCATTCCACTGCTACTATCTTTGTTATCTAATCTATTATAATAGGTTCCTAACTCATTGTTTCTACAAACACACACAGACACACACACAGACACACACACAGACACACACACAGACACACACACACACACCCCCCAGTCATAATTCAGTAATTGAATAACCCGTAGATTAACAAAAATAACAAGCTTTGGAGGAAGTGTCACCAGGCTGTTCCTTAGAGACAAGGATAATGGAACTTTATCTCTTAAACTTTGGACATGTTATCAGGAGGGACTAGTCCTTGGAAAAAGATTTTATATTGGAAAACGTAGAGGATCAGTGAAAGAAAAGACGGACCCTCAACAAGTAGCTTGATACAATAACTGTAACATTGAGCTTAAGTATGGCAGGCATGGCAATGGTGGCACAGGATAGGGCAAAGCTCTACTCCTTTGTTCATACGGTTACTAAGGGTCATAGTGAACTCAGTGGTACTCAGCAACCTTGCAACAACAGCAGTAGAAAGAACAATAGCCACCTTCTTACCAAAAGTCTACACATGCCAGGAATTAAGAGATGCACTTGTCCAATATGCCCTTAGAGAAATGAAAAGCTGATGCATGTTGGGAGTTATATACTTTTCATTCTTGAGATGGTGGATTTGCCAGGCGCAAACTTTGTACAAAATGTTCAGACAGTGAATGGAAATAGAAACTCAAAAGATACACTGAGAATGTTAATACTTGCAAGTTGGGCTTTGAAGGGTCAGACCTTGAAATCATG
Source organism: Elephantulus edwardii (assembly GCF_000299155.1). Taxonomy (NCBI): domain Eukaryota; kingdom Metazoa; phylum Chordata; class Mammalia; order Macroscelidea; family Macroscelididae; genus Elephantulus; species Elephantulus edwardii. The sequence goes on along the minus strand of NW_006399885.1, from coordinate 1,429,589 downwards.
GCATTGCCTATTTGAGGCTGTTTTGCTTGAATCATTTGGCTCCTCTCGTTGCATGGTGTTTGCTTAAAACCAGTGAACAAAGTATTGCTCTTATCTGGCCCTTGTTCAGTTTATCCTAACTAACCCAAGGTTCTTTAATTATCTTGTGGCCAGCACCCACCCTTGTAACCTTTAAGAGGTCAACTTTTGCCCTTTGTGTTTGCAGGGTTTTAAAAAAATCTGTAAGACCAAAAAGTACCTCGGTTGATGGCCATTTAAGCTGAGTATTCAGAACAGATAGAGTAAAGTGAAAATGATTGTGGGCACACTTAACAGGATATATTTAGCAGGTGGCAACATCATAACAAATTTCAATTAACAATACAAACCTCCAACGGACTTATTCAACCACCAATGAGAAAGTGGAGAATGGCTTCGGTGGGTGGGTGGGGGGGACACACAAAACCAAAGAGCTGTGGCAGATGTTCAAGACCCAGTTCAGAAAGATGAGAGGGTACATGGGACACTTGATGCCTGACTCCTCTTTTTAAGCTTTGAGTTCTGCTATAGAAAATGTCCTCACATCCTGCTGACTACACCAAATATGTTACAAAAATGACTCTGTTCAAGGAAGATGAGTGATTTATTGAAATCAAAGTATGCTTTAATGGGGAATCATGAAAACTTAAAAAAAAATCTGAAGCTAATGATTCTAAGGGAGAACTAAATATACATAGTGCTGTATAAGGAACTACAGAATTCAATATTCTGATTGATTGCAGTGATTGAGGTCAGTTACTAGTGGGACGAAACAAAATACTATCAGTAAAATTATTGGTTATTTTAATACAACTGGAATAAGTCAGTTGGCTAAAAGGCTTAATGACAAGATATGTGGTTATAGGGGATTTCATGACTGTTCTCAAAACAATGGCATGTTTCCAGGAACAAGGTGTTTTTCTTTTTTCTTTTTTTTTTAGTTTATTTTTTATTGGTTTCCATACAGGAATTCAATTATATTGTGTTTTGTTCATATACATTGTGTTTTTACACTCTTTCATTTACATTGTGTTTCATACATTCATGTACATTTTATTTTATATCATTAATTCATACTGATCCATGTCTATTATAATCCTGTCTTTTTTAATCCCCTTTGAATTGTTCCTATTGTTTCACTTCTTCCCTCCTCAGCACACTAAACTTTGCTATCCTAGTGATTTCCACCCTTCTCCTTTTTCTGACCTTTTCCTTTCTGGACATTTATACACATCTTCCTAGTTATCCTTCTATTTTTATAATAATAATAATCTTATGCAATACTGAATTAGTTCACTCAGAATAATGCTGTTTAAATTTTATCATGTTATATGGTATTTTATGTAATTGTTTTTCCATAGTGCTTCATAGTATTCCATTGTGTGAATGTATGACAATTTCTCAATCCATTTGTTTGTTGATAGGCATTTGGGCTGTTTTCCATATTCTTGCTAATATACTGACAATTTTATGAACATAAGTTTGCAGCGGTCCATTCATGTTTTAATTTTCTTGGAGTATATTCCTAGCAGTTCATTAGCCAGGTAATATGGGATTTCTGTGTTCAGCTTTTTGAGGAAATGCCAGATTGCCTTCCAGAATGCTTGTACTATTTTAAAATCACACCACCAGTGTATGAGATTTCTAATTTCTCCATCAACATCTATTGCTTTCTGTTAAACTTTAGTACTTCTACCGGTGAGAGATAGTATCTCATTGTTTTGATTTGTATCTATTACCAGTGATTTTGAGCATTTCTTCATGTGTCTGCTGGCCATCCAAATGTTTTCTTTTGTGAAAAGTCTTTTCATGTCTTTTGCTTATTTTGTTACTGGGTTGTCAGTCATTTGGTTGTGAAGGTCCTATGGTATTGTGTAAACTTCCATTATGTGGCCTTTGTCTGAAATGTCATTGCCAAATATTTTTCCCCAGACTGTAGGTTTTCTTTTCAGCCTGTTAGGAGAAGTTTTTGATGCACACTGGGACTTAATTTTTAGAAGGTTCCATTTGTTGATTGTATTCATTACTAGTTGTGCATGTCTGGCTATATTGCCAAACCTATTTATACCATAGGCTAGACTTTCCAAGTTTAGTCCCATTTTATCTCTCATGATCCTGTGGTTTAGGGCTTTATCCCTAGGTCTCTGTTCCACCTTGAGTTGATTTTTTTTCCTTTTTTTTTTTTTTGTAATAGTGTGAGATGTGGATCCTCTTTCACTTTTCTGCAGGTGGATGTCCAGTTCCATTAGTACCATTTGTTGAAGAGATTACCATTTCCCCATTTAATAGTTTTTTATTCCTTGTCAAATGTCAGTTGACTGTGGGGAGATGGGCTAATGTCAGGGTTCTTGATTCTGTTCCATTGGTCTATGTGTCCATCATTGTACCAATGCCATTCTGTTTTGGTTACTATGGCTATGTGGTAAATTTTGAGATCAGAGAGTGCTGTGCCTTACACTTCATTTTTGTTTTTCAGAAATTCTTTGCTTACTCAGGGTCTATTTCCTCCTGCCAATTTCCTTTTTTATCTCTTTGAAAAATGAGCTTGGTATTTGTACTGGAATTCTGTTGAACATGTAGATTGCTTTTGGTTAGGTCTCCAGTCTGATTTGCTTTTTCAGAAGGCTTGTTTTGAGTTTTCATAATGTTTGAAGCTGCCTGCTTCTTTCTTTCTTTTTTTTTTTAAAGTCTTTTTTAGTACTTCCTTTTTATTTTAATTGAGATTTTAATAAAAGTTCCTAGAGAACTTTGATTTCCATTCATTCATTGTTGCACATTTTCCTCTTTATCCCCTCCCTCCCTCCCTCCCAGTTTACTTTTCTCTTTGAAAAGTAAAAAAAGTTCTTTCATTGTTATACAATCCCTGCCTAGCTCCAAGTCGACTCCACTGTGCCTGTTGCTTTCTTGACAGACAGTTATTGGTATGTGTGAGGAGATTCTGTTGTGTCTATATAGGTTGTTGACAGTTCCTTATCTTTAGAATGCTATTCATAAGTTGCAGTCTTAAAGTGTTGCCTTCAATTGAGTTTCCCAGTGGCAGTATTCCTTGCTGGTTGTCTACGGGCAGATCTGTTCCCAGTTTCTCATGGCAAGCTTCTTACCAGGTTTTCCTTTGAGGGTGTGTAAGTTGGAAAAAATGAGACATAAGGGTACAGGGCTATGAACGTCTCTCTGAAAGGGCCAGAGGTAGTGGGAATAGCAAAGCCCCTCACTTCCCTGGAGCAGAAAACAGATAAAAAAGCCCATAGCCCAGCCCCATGGTGCCTCTAAAGCCACAGTAGTAGCAAGAGATTAATTTATTTGTTGCTGACTCACAGTTATGGTACCAACCATGGGATGAATTTATTAGGGAAGGAAATTCAAGAGTAGAAAGGCAAAGAATATCACCCAATACAAATCCAGGTTTTATCCCAAGTTCCAAGGCACAATTCCTCAATTAGTCCAGGCTCTGGTTTCAGTTCAGCAGTCAAATCCAAGTCATCCAGCAAGGTTTGTCTCAGAGAATTTATAAGTCAGCTTCTCCTTAATTATTTTAGCAAGAACAGCAAAAACCTTAAACTGTGGCCCTTGGCTCAGGGCTCCTTTGCTTATACCTTGCTACAGTTTCTCCACAGCAATGCCACAGTCACCAGGGTCTCCCTCAAATCTTGCTGCCACAAGTCTTGCTTGTATCAAATCTTCATTCCCAGTGTAGAAAGTACTTGTTATCTTGTCCTAGTCCTACAGCTTGCTGTTGATGATTTACAAGACCATATGTCTTCAATTAAGGTAGCTGAATGCTAACTGTAATGCCTAAAAAAGCCAACTTTTAGGCAAACAACACATAGGGGAAGGGAACTGGGTTCTTTCCCTTGGCCCAGCTGTGGTGGGCCCGCTTCTCTGTCCTGTCCTGTTGTTTGATGGGTGAGGGAGGTTCCCTCGGGGATAGGCAAAGTCACAGATGTACTGCCTGGGATATAATGCTCATGTAAAAGGCCCAGGAAAGTGACAGAGACCCAACGTGCAGACCCAAAGTGTCAGTGGTCTGGGGTGGGGGGCGACAACGACAACTTTTCCTACCTGAAAGAGTCTCTTGTGGTCCTGGATGGCTGGTCACCTGGCTGTGGCACTCCCTTCTCTAGGGAAGGGGAAAAGAACTGGCCCTATTAAAGCTGTCCCTTGTGGCTGATAGGAAAGCTTGCCTGGCTATGACACTTCCTTTTCCAGGGTAAGGCTATAAACATATTGTTTAAAATACTTTGTGCAGAGCACAAGCTCTCTTAGGGAGATCTAGTACAAAGAACAATGATGAAGTGTCAATTATAGATAATATGATGCTTAATATCAATGTTTTCAGCTCCCTTAATGATAAAGTTTGGTGTGAAAGATTATGCTAAACCTTAGCATTATATTAGTTCAGCCATAATCTTTTAGGCCAGATGCCTCTTTGGATTTTATATCCCCCACCAAAATATACATTGCAATACAGGAAAAGTGAAAGTCTTTCACTTACTTTCTGCTATTTGATACTGCTTGAAATTAGTGTATGTATGTTTTAAATGTACCATTAATAGCTGTAAATATTGAGATTTTTATGTGTATGGATGTGCACACACTTCACCCCCAAATTTTGTTTTGTGAACATTTGAGCATGCTTATAATAGTGCTTGCAAAGAATAAGACAATTTATTATGCATTGTGTCCACCTCAAAACAAAATCCCCAATAAGCAAAAAATCATTGCTTTGAAAGATGCAGGCAAAATGAAATGAAATGAAACCAATTAATTATCTTCTGAAGTGATAGACTTGTTGCCCAGACTTCCCTTTTAGTGGCTTTTCCCAGTTTTGTTCAGTTGTGAATGCAAAGGGTAGATTCTCACCTCGCTATTCTGTGGTTTAGAGCAAGCAAAACTACTTTTCAGAAGGCTTCTTGCTTTTCTCATTGTTTGCAATTCTTTCCTTCCTTTCCCTCCAGTCTGTTTAGGTTTAAGTAATCAACTGGAGGTGATTAAAGTGCTGATTAAGTGTTTCAGACAGACATTTTTTTAAAGACAAAGAGTGTCAACTCCCTAATGCATAGCAAAGCAATTAACTCAAGAGGCATTATAACCCTAGCCCAGAAAATTGAACACAGTTGAGTTACAACAACAGCAACAACAAAACTTCAAGCAAATGTGCCATTAAAAAACCCTTACATAATTGTAGTAGGTTTGGGTTTCCTCTGGTTCAAGTTTTCTTGCCTCTTTCATATCAGGCAATCTGAAGAAAGGCCTAGAATTTCAGGGGAATCTGCATGACAGATTCACAATGAGACTATTCAAGAAGGTTCTTTTATTAGCTTAAACAGTATCTGCATCATTCTTAGTCTCTGGCTTTACTACAAGGCTTCATTTAAATTTAACCCAGCTTGCAGACTTAACTGATCCAGGAATTACTCAGTATAACTAGCCAGGTACAGTAGCTTTCTCTTTTTCTTTTCTTTTTGATAAGGGGATTTAACACAATGGGCTTCACAGTTCTTAAATGACTCAATTTCTGCCCCCCTCCCGGCACTCCGTCTCCCCGTCTTTGAGATGTGGTACTTATATGACCTTTTGTTCTTAATAAAATGTTAAATGGCTTGATTATATGTTTTAAGTAATAAGCACAATGTTGATGCATTATCCTTTGAGTAAAGGTTTTGGTTTTTTTAAAAATCTTTTAGATTTTTATAGAAGTAGAGTTCATGTCATAATATTTGTACAGCTGATTCCAGTGATTTTCATGTTATAAACCATCAGATATTATAAGATCAAGCTTAAAGTATTTGTTTTTGAAGGATGATTCTGATACAATTACTAGTACTAATTCAAAGTATTCGAAGTACTAGTAGTACTTTGAATATCCATTCTTACACACTTCTGGTCATCTACTGGTATTTATAATATTTTCACTGACTTACATAGTCTATAAATTTGAGCAATGTTTCAGTGAAATTGGCCAGATGTAGTAAAGAGTATCACAGAGAACATGAAAGTATAACAGTGTTAAAATCCTTCTCATTTCTTCTTGTGGGATAGAGGGTGGGGCACTGTCCCGGCTACAGTATCATGGAAAGGGGATCCTTGAGGACATATCTGTGCATATCCTCATATGCTGTGTAATTATATAACATGCCACCATGCTCAGGGAACTGAGCACCTATACTTTGGAGCAACTTCTTAGACCAATGTTTCTCAAACATTAATATCAGGATGCTAATAAAAATGCAGATGCTTGGGCCCGCCCTCCAGAGATTCTTATCCCACTGGTCTGAAACAGGAACCCGAGAATTTACATTTTTAAGCATATATCCCCAATTGATACTGATGCTGTGGCTGTTGGATCATATTGGAAATCATTGTACAGAAAGCACCAGTGAATATTGGGCTTCCGTGCAGCTAACTTGTAAATGCTTGTTGTAAGTGGGAAACCAAGGACCCATATTGGGCTGGAGTGACCTCTACTATAGTTTCTCAGAGGTGTAGGTAGCAGGAGTGAGAAGACACCTCTAGGATTTTCAGAGTATTAGAGTGGCTCAAGTGTCCTTCACCTTTTCCCGTTCCACCACAGCAGCACAGACCTTCAGGTTCCCAGCAAAATGCCTCACCTATGGGAGATCAGGAGTTTGGTTAATGGCTTTTCCTTCCCACCCCCAGCTTTGCAAGTCATTAGGATGCAGAGAGGTGGTTATCTGCAGTATTTAGTCCAAGTTTTTTCACTGTGTCCTCCCCCTAATGCCCCATCCCTTTTAATGTAACATTAGATGTTTAGAAACAAAGGTCTTTTTCAAAAGGACTCCCAATTAGAAACGGACTCCTAAGAAGCCTTGTGGGAATTATGGATGTAAATGTTTGCTCATTTCATAGAGATAAGATTTTCCCTTGGAGATAAGTTGATCTGATGGTCAGAACAGATAGAAAGAATAAATGGTTATGTTAATTATTGATGTTTGTAGCACTTCGCCTGCGGTGCTATTATGCATTCTGCTTGTTAAATCCACCCCCATATAGTTGGCAAGCATTTTTACTTTGAGAATTTTCAAACCGACACGTAAGTAGAAAGTACAGTTGACTCCCATGCGCTCATCATCCAGATTACATAGTTATCACAATTTTGTCATATTTTTGGCAAGTTTTTGTAGCTGTTTAATTTTTCAGGGAATTTTAAAAATTTGTTCCTTTTAGAAGTGAATCAAATCTGAAATGCTTTGCTTGGCGCCTGACTGAGGAAGTAATTTAACTGTGTCTTTTTTAGGAATGTGTTCCAGAAGACCTAGAATTGAAAAAGAAGATTTTTGCCCAGTTGGATCGCATTGTTGATGATAAAGTTGTCTTAAGCAGCTCAAGTTCTTGCCTCTTGCCTTCCAAGTTGTTTGCTGGTTTGACTCATGTAAAGCAGTGCATTGTGGCTCATCCTGTGAGTATTATTTTAAACCTTCAGCATTGACTGCATCCCATTCTGGCTTTCAGGGAAATACAAATACACTGACAATTCCACTGAAATGTTTTAAATAGCTTGGTAGAGAGATAATTCATGTACCATGCAGTTTACCATTTCACATGAATGCAGTTCACCAGTGTTTAGTAGAATAAGTTGTATACTTAAAAATCTGATAAAATAATTGTATTTAAAAAAACCCTGGCTTTTACCCAAGCATATAGTAGGAGAAAATTAGAACTACTTTAAGAGTCTCAACCTCAGGTAACTCACTACTAGCTGAAGAGCCAAACTAACTACACAATTATTTCTACTGTTGATTTAAAGTGATATAGTGATAGATTGGGGGTGAGGAGAGGAAGAAAATTAGAAGAACCTGTTCTGGAAAACAATGTATTTGAATTTTGTAAATAAACTAGTATAATTTTAAAACTGTGTGCACTATACAAATATTATATGTATTCTCATATGTAGATTAGAGCACACAAGGGGAATGGTTACAGAAACTACTTAAACCTTAAGACTGAACCACTGGACTTGAGGACATCTAAGTCAAAACACAGATAAATATAATATTCTATGTCTTAGTCGTAGTGTCGGAGGTCTTAAAAACTTGTTAATGACCATCTACGAAGTAACTATTGCTCTCTTTCCAATTGGAGCAAAAAGAGAATGAATAAAAATAAAGATTCAAAGAAGCAACTAGTCCCAAAGACTAATTAATGGTCATTATGACCTACAGCCTCCTCTGAAACCAGAAGAACTAAATAGTGCCCAGCTATCACTACAACCACTCCAAGACTGCTATAGACGGTTTTGATTAGAATGGGTAAAACATGTAGAACAAAATTAAAATTAAATTTTTTAAAAATCAGATTGGTACAAAAAAAGATTAAATGAACCCCTGAGACTACTTTCCCTGAGATAACCTTCTAATTTGAAATTGAAGACACTTTTGGACGCCACTTGTTAGCTAAGTAATAGATGAGGCAGTGAAACGAACACCACCATGAAGAATGTGCTCCCAAGAACAATCAGCTGTAGGAGACTGCAGTGGCAACTTTTGCCCAGAACTAAAGACGAGAAGACAAGGAGGGACATTACAGGCCACAAGGTGCAGGGAATGAGGAGGAAATAGGAAGAGTATGTTTTCTCCCAGGACATTGCTGGAATTGCAACCAATGTCACCAAACAACTTGTATATGAACCATTAAGTAGAAAAGTAATTTTCCATGTAAACTTTCACCTGAGTCACAAGCAGATTATTTTTTTCTTAATTTTTAAAATTATTAATTTCAATGAAAATTTACAGAGACTTTGGATTTCCATTCATTCATTGTTGCACTTTTCTTCCTCCCCAATCCTCCCCCCCCCACCCCAAGTACACTCCCCTCTTGGAAAAGTAAAAGAAAAATTCTTTAATTGTTTTACAATCTCTTACCCCAGGTCCACTCCACTATGTAGCCTTTGCTCTGGACTTCCATCATGACAAGAATACCTACTCACATATCCCTTTTAAACAGTTTTCTCCCTCATCTGTTTCAATGCAGTATATATTCTTGAACCCATCTTTCTCAGTCTTCCCCCAACCTCGATGTCAGTCCTGTTTTACAGCAGTGGCACCATGCAGTATTTGTCCTTTTGTGACTGAGATATTTCACTCAGCATAATGTCCTCCAGGGTCACCCATTTTGAAGAATACTGCATGAGTTCCTTGTTTTTCAATGCAGCGTAGTATTCCATTGTGTGAATATACCACAGCTTCTCTATCCATTCGTTTGTTGATGGGCACTTAGCTTGTTTCCAACTCCTTGCTATTGTGAACAAAGCTGTGATAAATATGAGCATGCATAAATCTGCTTGGATGCCAGTTATGGTCTCTTTGGTGTATATTCCCAATAGTGGAATTGCTGGGCCAAAGTGCAACTTTTTGAGAAAGCGCCATACTGCCTTACACAGTGGTTATACCATTTTACACTCCCACCAACAGTGAATAAGGATTCCAGTTTCTCCACAACCTCCCAGTTGCTTGCTGTTCTGTTAAATTGTGCTGTTCTTACTGGGGTGAGATGATAGCTCATAGTTGTTTTGACAAGCAGATTATTTTCATGTGCACATCAAATGGGATTTTGTAGATGCACAACTTGTTCTGTCTGTTGAACACAAGTCAGGGCAAGATGTTTGTTAATATGGAGTTTTCCTGATTTTATGCTCAGAGAGGGAGCTCTATTGGCCTAGTGGATAGGGAGTTGCCTTGCCAACCCAAAGCCAGGTGGTTGAAACCAGCTGCTTCCCAGGAGAAGGATGGACAGGCTCCTTCTATATGATTTACAGCCTCTGAAAACATGCTGGAAGGTCAGCTATGAGTTAGGTCAGCTATGAGTTAATGCTGACTCCATGACAATGAGTTAATTATGCCTACAGATCCTGACTTGTTAAAACTGACTTTAAATACCTTTCTTTCTTGTTCCTCTTTGTCTATTGTAACTAACTTGGTGAAGTATGTCTGACAATAAGCTTCAAATTGGCATGCAAGGCCTCAATGCATACATTTTAATATGATTAATATAAGAAGAGGCTAATCAGAGAAAAGATCTAAGCATCTTTCAGTAATTGTTGAGTACCCTCTGTGAGCTCAGAGTAGCAGGAGAGCCAGAACAGCAGAGTGTGGATGATAAAACTACTTTAGGTCATTATATAGTAAAAATAGTAGTGTAAGTGATTATCAAACCCCAAATACCACCATATCCTTAAAGATTAATGTGATGGAGAAGCTTCAGATGGTGAATCTGAAGCCAGATGGGGTATGATCTAAATGGGCTGTTTTGGGGAAGAATGTTTGAGGCTAAGAAAGAGAAGAAAGAGTGTACAGAAAAAACGAGTAAACTTCTGTTAAAATCACAATTAAAATAAAAAACTTTGTTAAAAAAGAAATTATCCATCAATTTTCTATGATGCACCATGCTAAAATACCACTTGGGGAAGAGGGGGAAGAACAAGTATGAGATAGGTTAGAACATCCTTGGAGATAGAAGGAGTCTTTTGGAGGCAGTAGTTATGGAAAATCATCAAGGCTTCTCTGACTTGCTTAGGTTCAGAGCAGAATCATGATTTGGGGAAATCTACTTTTGGAAGATAATAAAAAGACACCATAGATCTCATGGTTGGTGGTCAGGGAAAACAAGAGAATGCCAACAGGACTTGTCTTGGATTGGGTTGTGTCTCCACAATATACATGTCTTTAATGACATACTGTGGAAGATACTTAATGATCACAGTTGTAGGAGGATTAAGGGTGATGAAATGCAACACTCATTAATCTTATCCCAACTCTAAAAAGATTCAAGGAGATTCTCCCTAGCATGTGGTAATACCTTTTACTTTATCTTAACTAAAAAAGGTGATGGAAAGTGAGCCCAGAGGAAGACTTTAATAGTACCAGGAAATAATCACCGAGAGTGCAATTAGTCAGCTTGGACCTAGTTCCCTCCATGCTGGACCACGTTGACCCTGAAGGCGGCCAGAACACATGGAGGTTTTTCAGGAAACACTGAGCCCACAGATAATGAAGGAAACAAAGACTTTGGTCCACATTTGACAGAGGCCTTTACCCAGTGTTTGTATCTGAATTTGAACTTCTAGCCTTCTAAAATCAAAGTACATTTCTGTTTATTAAAACCATCCACCTGTAGCATCTCTTTCCTAGATATTAGGTAGTTAAGGCAAGATGGATTGACACACAGAAGACTCAAACAAACCAATGATCATGAAGATAACACAGAACTGGCCAACATTTTGACGTACATAGGTCATCATGAGTCACAGGCAACTGAATTGCAACTAACAGCAGCAGCATATGGACCTTTCTGAATTGAAAGTGTTCAGAGAGGGAACCATCTTTTACACAGGAGTCAGTGCATTATTTCAAGCAAGTGTGACTAGGATCCAGACCATGATCAGACCCCAGAAAAGAGAGTAAGGAAATTCCTCTTTCTGAGCAACAGTCATTGAGGTTCATCCTGCTGTATGAAACAAGTCAGTAACAAAAGGACCAATGCTATGTGATCTCATTTATGGAAAAGAAGCAAATATATAGAAATAAAGACATTATTAATGGTTATAAGAATAAGAGGACAAAGGTGCAAAGGGGTGGGTTTTGCTTAAGGGACATTGATGCTAACGTCATGTTAACAGTGGTGGAATAATGTGGGAAAGGATAAGGAGAAGTGTGCACAACATGAAGCATGTAAGTTGATGTCACTGAATTGTGCATGTAGAAATTGTTGACTGTATGTATTTTGTTATTGTTGTGAGCTGTCAAGTCAGAACCGACCCATAGCAGACCTTCTAGTGGGTTTTCAGAGGCAGCAAATCACATGAGAGATTACCCATCCTTCTTCCAATGAGCATCTGGTGAATTCAAATCTTGTGCTTATGTGTTTTAGCTATGTTTTCACCACAGTGGAAAAAAAAATCGTTTGAGATGGGGAGGTAACAAATTTGCTTAGAGAAATGAAGAAGGAGTTGTACATGCTTTCTAGATGTTTTATGGTAAAAAAAGAGACCGTTTGGACCATCATTTAAATAACCACACTCTTTTGATGTTTATTTAAAGTTGTTGTTGTTACAAGCAGTCAAGTTGGCTATGACTCATATCAACTTTGTGAATAATAGCTCTGAATCCTGCCCTATCCTGAGCCAATCTCACCATCTCTGACATACCTGCCTCCATAACCCCCGTTACTGTGTCAATCCATCTCATCCAGGATCTTCCTCTTCTTGGTTGTACCTCCACCCTTCTAAGTGTGATATCCATCTCCAAGGCCTGGGCCTCTTGGCAACATGCCCAAAGTATGTGACATGGAATTTCAAAATCCTTGCCTCTAAGGAGAAACCTGGTTTCACCTCCAAGACAGACCTGTTTGTTTTCTTGGTAGTAATGGTATGTTCGATACTACTCCAGCACCACAACCCAACGGCATTGATGATCCATCTTTCTTTGTCATTGTCAAGTTCTCAGATGCATAGCAGCAATTGAGAAGTCCATGGCCTGGATAAGGCACATTTTAATCTCTAGACTGACTTTGCTGCTCTTTAGCACTCTGGGCAGACTCCTGACAGCTGACTTTCCAAAAGCAGCTCATCTTTTGACTTCCTGATTGCTGGTGCCCAGAGTGTTGATTGTGGATCTGAGCAAGATGAAATTGTTAATAAACTCAATCTTTTCTCCATTTATCATGATGCTGTTAGTTGGCCTGGTGGGAAGGATCTTTGTTTTCCTGATATTGAGATGCAAGACTATAGTTTCTGACCTGCAGCAAACAGTTTAAGTTCTCCTCAGTTTCAATGAACAGGTTTATCATCAACATAAAGCAGATTGTTGATGATTCTTCCTCCAATCCTGATGTCATATTCTTCTTCATAAAGTCCAGTCTCTTGAATGACCTCTTCTATGTCTAGATTAAAAAGGTATTGATAAAGAATACATTCATTTCTTAATTTTGAAACATGCAGTGTTCCCTTACTCTGTTTGTATGTCTGCTTCCTGGTCTAGGTATAGGTTTCATGTGAGCATAATCAAGTATTTTGGGATTCCTGTGCTGCTCAGTGCCAGCCACAATTTGTTGTTAAAATGCCTTTGTATAGTAAATAACACACAAATAGACATCTTTGTAGTAATCTCTGCTTTTGCCCAAGATCTATCTGACATTGACCATAATGTCCCTAATACCACAGCTTCTTCTAAACCCAGATTATATTTCAGAAAATTCTGTCAATTTACTATTCCATCTACTCATTTTTGGAAAATATCAATAAGATTTTGCTTGTATGTGATTTTAGTCATATGGTTTGATAATTTCTGCACTGTTGGATCACTTTTTTTAGGGGGGGAATGGGAATAGATAGGAATCTCTTCCAGTTAGATGGCTTTTAGCTATCCTCCAGATTTCTAAACACAAACTGGTGAGCACACCCAAGATTGTATTTAAATATTTTAATTGGTATTCTGTACATTCTTGAGGTCTTATTTTTTGCCTGTTCATTCAAGCAGCTTGAACTTTCCCCTTTACTACCATTGCTTCTTAATCAAATGCTCTTTCCTGAAATGGTACCATGTTAGTCAATTCTTTTTGGTACAGTGACTCTGTATCCCTTCCATCTTCTTTAGATCCTTCTTGGATCATGCAATAGTATTCCCATGTTGTTGTTGTTGTTATGTACTGTTGAGTCACCTGTGACTCACCTGCCCTGTTCTGAGCTGGTCTCACTGTCTCCAACACATTTACTCTCATTGCCCTGGTTACTGTATTAATCCATCTTATTCAGGATGTTCCTATTCTGCATTGTCCCTCCACCTTTTCAAGCATGATATCCTTCTCCAAGGATTAGTCCCCTCTGGCCGTGTGCCCAAATTATATGAGATGGAACTTCAAAATCCTAGCCTCCAAGGAGAAACTTGCTTTCACCATCTCCAAGATAGAGTTGTTTTCTTGGTCAAGACATTTCTCCAACATCACAACTCAAAGGAATCAATTCTTCTTTTGTCATCCTTAGTTGTTGTCCAGCTCTCTGATGCATAGCAAGTAACTGCAAAGACCATGGACTGGATAAGTACATCTTAGTCCCTAGACTAACATTGTTGCTTCTCAGTATTCTGGAGAGGTCCCTGACAGCAGATTGTCCAAGAGCAATTTGTCTTTTGATTTCCTCACTGCTGGTCCCAAGAGTGTTGGTTGTGGAGTTGAGCAAGCTGAAACTGTTAACATCCTCAGTGTTTTCTCCATCTATCATGGTGCTGCCAATTGTCCCAATGGTGAAAATCTTTGTTTTCTTGATATTGATCTTCAATCCATATTGAAAACTACAATCCTTGACCCTATGTATAAGTTGTTCTGAAGGAATTGGCAAAAAACAAGGCTCCAGGAGTTGACAGCATACCAATTGACATATTTAAAAAAACAGACGCTGTTCTGGATGTGCTCACTAAGTTATGCCAAGAAATCTGGAGGACAGCCACCTGGCCAACTCACTGGAAGAGATCAATATTGTTCCCATTCCAAAAAAAGGTAACCCGACACATTGCGGAAGTTATCAAACAATTCATTAATATTACATCCAAGCAAGATCCTGTTGAAAATTATCCAAAAACCACTGGAGCAACACGACAACAGAGAACTGCCAGATGTGCAGGCTGGATTTAGAAGAAGTCGTGGTACTAGAGATATTATATCTAATGTTAGATGGATCTTGGCAGAAAACAGAGAATACCAGAGCAATGTCTATCTGTGCTCCATTGACTATGCAAAGGCTTTTGACTGTGGGGATCACAAGCAGCTATGGCTGACTCTGAGAAGAATGGAGAATCCCAGAACATTTCATTGTGCTCATGTGAAAGCTATGCTTGGACCAAGAGGCAGTCATCAGAACAGAACAAGGAGACACTACATGGTTCAAAATTGGGAAGGGGGTCTGTCAGGGATGTATTCTATCTCCATACCTTTTCAATTTATATGCATAACAGATCATCCAGGATGCTGGGCTGTACGAGGAGGAATGTGGCATCAGGATTGCATTATGCAGATGACACAACCCTGCTTGCTGAAACTGAGGAGGACCTGAAGTGCTTGCTGCAGACGGTCGAGGACTGCAGCCTTCAATGTGGATTGAAGCTAAACATCAAGAAAACAAAGATTCTCACCACTGAGCCAATTGGCAGCATCAGTATGGATGGTGAAGAGATTGAGATAGTTAACAGTTTTAGTTTGCTTGGCTCCACAGTCAACACTCTTGGTATCAGCAGCCAGGAAATCAAGAGACGAATTGCACTGGGAAAGTGAGCTGTCAGGGACCTCTCCAGAGTATTGAAGAACAGCAATGTCAGGATAGAGACAAAAGTGCGCCTGATCCAGGCTATCGTCTTCACAGTTGCATGCTATGCGTTGGAGAGCTGGACAGTCACTAAGGATAATAGAAAGAGAATTGATGCCTTTGAGCTGTCGTGCTGAGAAGAGTGTTGAATATACCATGGCTTGCTAAGAGAACAAACAGGTTTGTCTTGGAGAGGGTGAAGCCAGGCTGCTCCTTGGAGTCAAGGATCCTGAAGCTTCATCTGACACACTTTGGGCATGTTGCAAAGAGAGACCAGTCCTTGGAGAAGGACATCATGTTTTGGAGACTGGAGGGACACTGCAGGAGAGGAGGACTCTCAATGAGATGGATCGATTCAATGAGTAAGGTGGTGGGAGTAGGTGTGTTGGAGACGGTGAGGTTGGCACAGGATAGAGCAAGATTTAGGGCTCTTGTACATAGGATCACTATGAGTCACAAGTGACTCAACAGCACATAACAGCAACAATTATCGGTTAAGATAATGGTCTTAATAGGTATTCCTTGTATGAGTGTTAGTATTCTGATAGCATCTTTAAATATTGCAACTCAAGGCTTGAATTTGTTTTTCAGTTCCTTCAGTTTATGAAATGCTGAACAAGTTTGTCACTTTTAATTCTCTGACTCCAGCTTTTTGCGCAGTTTGTTAGAATACTCTGTTCACAAGCTGCCCTTTGAAGTTTTCTGTTCAACTCTTTAGCTTCCTGATTTCTTTTCTTTGTTTTGGCTTCTCAGTATTCCAATGTAATATTCAAAGTGTCTTCTGACCTCCATCTTGGTCTTTTCTTCTTCCTCTATCTTTGTAATGACCTTTTCTATTTTTCATGGATTATATTCTTGATATTCTTCCACAGCTCATCTAGTCTTTGTTCATTAGTGTTCAAGGGCTCAATTCTCTTTTTTGTTTTTAAAGAAAAAGAAATTTTAAAAAACAATTTATAAGGGAGGTCTGGTGGCCTAGTGGCAAGAAGCTGCCCTGCAATCCTAGAGGTATGTGGTTCGAATCCACCAGATGATCTGCTGGATAAGGAGAGGCAATCTCCTCTTGTACCAGCCAGACCTGATTTGACAGTACACACACAAAAAATAACAATAAAATTTAAAAAAAAGAAAATAAAAAAGATTTAAAAAAACAAAACAAAACAATTTATATTGGTTTATTTACAAAGTTAGAATACATTGTTTTTCACACCGTATCTTCCCCACTTCCTTCACTACCCCCTCACCTATTAAAATTGTGTGACCCTATGATTACCACCACCCACCCTGCCCCCTGCCCATCTGTACCCTCTGCTTCCATTCTCCCCCCACCCCGCCTTGGATCCTCATACTTATTCTACAATACTGGCTTTATATTTATCCTTAAGGGACTGAGTTAGTTCAGTTAACATAATGCTCTTCAGTCCCTCCCAAGTTAGGTAGTAATTTACAAAATCATTGTTCCT
>NW_006399885.1:1409970-1412361 GCF_000299155.1 Elephantulus edwardii | reverse complement strand
ATTTGCTATTAATCTTTTTTCTTCTGGAGGCCCAGGAGTACTCTATAAACTTTCGTTATGAGACTATAGTCTGAGATGGTATTGCCAAATGTTTGTTTGTTCCCATTCAGTAGGTTTTATTTTTATCATGTTGGAAAAAGTTTTTGTTACAGACAGAGGGATTTAATCTTTAGAAGGTTCTGTTCATCAATTTTATCCTCTCCATATTATGTATTTCTGGCTGTATTTGGTAGTCTCTTTATGCCATAGACTAGGTTTTCTAAGCTTGATCCCAGTTTGTCTTTTATGAACTTTATGGTTTTAGGCTTTACTCCCAGGTCTCTGATCTACCTTCAGCTGTTTTTGTGTATGGATTGAGATTTGTGTTCTGTGTCAGCTTTCTGCAGGTGGCAGTCCTGTTTTGCCAGCAGCTTTTGTTGAAGAGGTTTCATTTCCCCATTTGATAGGTTTTATTTCCCTGTTGAATATCATCTCACCATAGATAGCTGGGTCTGTTTCTGAGTTCTCAATTTTGTTCCATTGGTCTATGTGCCTGTCATTATACCAGTACCATGCTCTTTTGGTTACTACCGCTGTGTAGTAGTAGGTTTTGAGATCAGGGAGTCCATCTCTTGCCTCTCCAAATAAACTTGACAGTTTCTCTTTCAATCTTCTTGAAAAATGAATTTGGTATCTGTATTGGGATTTCATTGAACATGTAGATTGCTTTTAGTAGGATTGTCATTTTCATAATATTGAATCTTCCTATCCATGAACGGGGCACATTTTCCCACTTCTTTAGGTCTTTTATTGTGTTTTGCAGAAATGTTCTATAGTTTTCTTTGTATAGGATTTTTATATCTCTAGTTAGGTTCACTCCCAAGTATCTCAATTTGTGGTTGGCTATTGTAAATGCTTTCTTTCTTGGTTTCCTTCTCTGAATTGTCTTTGTTACTGTAGAGGAATCCCACTGATTTTTGGACATTGATCTTATATCCTGCCACTCTACTAAACTGGCCTACTAACTCTAACAGTTTTTTTTGTTGTCTTTGGGGTTTTCTGTGTACACTATATCATCTGCATATAGTTTAACCACCTCTTTGCCTTTCTGGATGTCTTTTTTTCCTTCTCTTGTCATATTGTCCTAGCAACCTCTTCCAATACTATATTGACTAGAAGTGGTGACAGTAGGCATCCTTGTCTGGTCCCTGTTCACAAGGAAAATGCTTTTAGTCTTTCTCCATTGATAATGATGTTCACTCTTGATTTTGCACATATACTTTTCACTTTGTTGAGGAAATTCCCTTCTATTCCAATTTTTCTGAGTGTCTTAATCAGGGGAGGGGTGTTGAATTTTGTCAAATGCCTTTTTTGTATCAACTGCCAAGATTATATGATACTTGTTCTTTGCTTTGTTAATAAGGTGAATTACATTAATTGTTATTCTTATGTTGAACCATCCTTGCATACCTGTTAATGAATCCCACTTGGTCATGATGATTTTTTTTAATGTACTTTTGTTTTCTATTGGCTAGGATTTTGTTAAAGAATTTTGCAACTATATTCATGAGAGATATTGGTCTATAGTTTTCTTTCTTGGCAATATCTTTGCCTGGTTTTGATATTAGGGTTATTCTTGCTTCATAGAATGACTCTGGAAGTGTTCATTCTTTTTTAATATTTTTGAATAATTTAAGTAAAATTGGTGATAGATCCTCTCTGAATGCTTGGTAGAATTCATCTGTGAAGCCATCTAGTCTAGGACTTAAGGTGAAGTCTTTTATTACCTTTTTAATTTCTTCTTTTGTGATGGGTCTGTTCAAGTGTTCTCTATCTGTCCTTGTCAATCTGGGTAGGGCATGAGTTTCAAGGAATTTGTTCATTTACTGTACGTTTTCAAATTTATCAGAGTAGGCCTTTTCATAGTATTCTGATATTATTGATTTAATTTCATCTGGTACTGTTGTGACGTCACCTCTAGAAGTTCTTAATAGAGTCATCTCTGTTCTCTTTTCCTCTCCTTTTGTCAAGTTTGCCAATTTTATTGACCCTTTCAAAAAACCAGCTACTGGTCTTATTGATGGTTTCAATTGTTTTTCTGTTTTTTTTTTGTTTTTTTTTTTTTAAATCTCATTGATTTCCGCTCTTGTTCTTATAATTTCTTCTAGAGGCTATAGGATTAGATTGTTTTTCTTTTTTTATTTGAAGAAGGGTTTGAGTTAGAGCATTGATTTTTCTTCTTACTTCCTTTTTTGTGTGTGTGTCCCTATTGCTATAAGCTGACCCCTGAGGACTGCCTTAGCTATATCCCAGAGGTTTTGGTATGTTGTGTTTTCATTTAGTTCAAGGAACTTTTTTATTTCATTCTTTATTTATTTTATAACCCAATCATGTTCTAGCAGAGAGTTGTTT
>NW_006399885.1:1407338-1408940 GCF_000299155.1 Elephantulus edwardii | reverse complement strand
CCCTTTGTAGGTGACTCTCTTTCTCATGTTGCTTTTAGAGTTCTGTCTTTATCTCTTAATTTGGAGAATTTGACTATGATATGTCTAGATGTTTTTCTTTTTGGGTGTAGGCTATTTGGTATTCTCTGTGCTTCTTGAATGTGGATTTCCCTGTTCTTCAAAATACCTGGGAGGTCTAGTACTTTGTCCACAATTTTCTCAGTGGTTCCCCTGTCACTCCCCTGTTCTGGAATTCCAGTCATATGTATGTATGATATCATCATACATGAATGTATTCCTTTGATGTCATCGCACATGAAGCTAATGTTGTCTTCATTTTCTTTATGTCTCACCTCTGATATTTCTTCTAGTATGTTTTCAGTAAGGTTTTTGTCTTCTACCTCACTGTACTCTTCAGTACTGCTTTCTTTATCCCACCAGCTTGTTGGACACTTCTGCTGTTTTGGTCTTAATATTCTGGATTGCATTTTCATGCTTTTCTATTATTTCCTGTACTGTATTGACTTCCCCCTATGTCTTGTGATGATTTTCCAAGTTCTTTTACTTCTTTATCTATACTATCAAGTCTTTTTTTCATCTTTGCATTTCCTTCCATAGCTGTTCAAGTTGCTCCTCATCAATCTATTTCTTCTGAATTGTCTTTGGGATATTTGCTTTCTTAATTGTTTCTTCCATCATTTACTACTTCTTCTGTAGCTGTTCAAATAACTTCACATCAACATATTTCTTCTGGTTCTCTTTATCTGGGGTATTCATTGGGTCTGGTTTTTTAGGAGAACATTTACTTTGTTTCTTCATGATAACCAAGACAGACTGCTGTTTTCTTGACATTATGTGAGTCTTTCCTTCATGGATGTTAGGTCATTGTAACTATATGGTGATCCAGAGTATGGCAATATTTTGTGAAGTAACTGTATATTTGTGCTCGAGCTGTCCCACTCCCTTCTGCTGAGCTTAAGGGGTCCCACATGGTGTAACTAAACAGCACTGATTCCCCCAAAATATCTAATTGGGAAGTCAAGAAGCCTGTTTTTCCCCTCCAGAACTGACATCTCCTCCTCAGTGAGCTGCTTGAACTGTCCCCGTTTCCTTACTCTTGAGCTTAAGGGGTTTTGAGTGATGTAACTAAACAGCAGTGATTCCCCCAAAGTACCTGAATTGTAAACAAGGAAGCATGTTGTTGCCTTCCAGAACTGGCATCTACACCTCTCTCAAGCTGTTTGAGCTGTCCTGCTCCCTTCCACTTGAGCTTAAGGGGTCCTGAGTGGTGTAGCTAAAGAGCAGTTATTCCCTCAAAGTACCTTAATGGGAAACCAGGAAGTCTGTTGTTCCCTTCCAGAAATGGTGTCTGTGACTCACTTGAGCTGGTCCAGCTGTCCTGCTCCCTTCCTCTTGTGCTTAAGGTGTCCCGCATAGTATAGCTAAAGAGCAGCGATTCCCCCAAAGTACTGTGGGTGCCATGATGTGCCTCTTTCTGCCATGCCACACCTCTTCCTGCAGCACCCTCAAAGCTGTTCTTGAAATAGTTTTCAAATTTAGGTGGAATAGACTCTAGATCATATTTTGGTTCTTGTGGATTTGGTTTAATTTTCTTTTTTTTTT
>NW_006399885.1:1404216-1406073 GCF_000299155.1 Elephantulus edwardii | reverse complement strand
GAGCCGGTCTCACTGACTCCAACACACCTATACCCATGGCTCCAGTTACTGTATCACTCTATCTTATCCGGGATCTTCCTCTCCTGAGCTATCCCTCCACCCTTCCAAGCATGATTTTCTTCTTCAAGGGCCAGTCCCCCCTCCCATGTGCAGATCATATGATTGTGTAATTCCAAATGGCCCATGTTGTCCACCTCAGCTTGCCAATGCCTAGTATGTCATCATTTATGCATTACATTTCTTTTAAACATTTTCCAATTTTCCTACACTCATACTTTGTATGTTCCACATTCTAATTATTAGTGGCTATTTGCAACTATTCCTCTTCATTTTGTTTCCCAATATAAGGGCTTATTGAAATATAATGTGCAGTGTGAAGAATTATAAAATTATGAAATTTAATGGGAATGACTGTATGCAACTCAATGTGAATGAAGAATAGTGTGAAACAAAATGTATACAAACTTTGTAAGCCAACCAATATAATTCTTTTAGAAAAATATGAGGCTTGGATTCACAGAACATAAGCAAAAGCTACCTATATTTTTTCACCCTTAAAACTGTGGCTTTAGTTTTAAGGTTTTAGTTTTAAGACGTGGTACATTCAGAAAATCTGTTGTCAAGGACCTCTCTAAAGTTCTAAAGAGCAGTGATGTTGATTTTAAGACTAGGGTGCACCTGATTAAAGCCATGGTCTTTTCAGTTGCTTGCTATTAATCTGAAAATTGGACAATGATTAAGTATGACAGAATTTATGGCTCTGAGTTGTAATGTTAGAGAAGAATACTGAATGTCCCATGAACTGTCAAAAGAACAGAGTATGTTTTGGGGAAGGTACAACCTGGGTGTTCATTGGCCTTGGAGGTGAGGGTGGTGAAGCTTCATCTCACATACTTTGGACAGGTAGTTAGAAGGGCCCTATCCTTAGAGAAGGACATCATACTTGGGAAGGTCGGCAGAAGAGGGGAGTATCTTCAATGAGATGAATTGAAACAGTTACTGTCACAACAGGCTCATATAGATCAGAGATTGTGAGCTTGGCACAGGATAGGGAAAAATTCAGATCTGTTGTTCTTAGAGTCAGTGAGTCATACTTGACTTGATAGTACCTAACAACAACAAAACTGTGGTACTTTCACGTTTAATACAAATTGAATTAGTGCTTGGAGAGAGATGAATTTAGAAAAGCAAAAGATTAAACCTCGAGACTATATTTCATCTGTCTTGCTTTGCTTCTGTGAAATGAACAAATCTATGAGATGGACTCAGAGGCTGTGAGCCACCTCAGTGAAAAGATGGCACTGGTGGCCTCTGATTGACAGCTAGTCTTTTTTACTTCATTTACTTAAATGAATAAAATTTTAAAATGGAACAAAATTGTGTAGGAAATGCCTCCTAAGTCCTTTGTCAAGAAATTACCAAGGTTTTTTGATCATAAATGATCTTTGAATTGGTGAACTAATGTAAATTTTTTTCCTTCTCTGTCACACCTAGCACAGTGCCTCTGACTGGTGAACAATCAATAGAGGATGAATGATGATTCCTTTTTCTCCATCATACCCACTTTTCCCCTACTCAAAGCTATTTCACTTTTTCTTATTTAATGAAAATCAAATAGCATAAAGAAAATCCAAAACTTATTTTGAAAATTAACCTCTTTTTTTAATTTTTAAAAGTATTTTTTTATTGGGAAAAACATATTGGGGGTATATGGAGGTGAGGGTTGGGGGCAGAAGGGTGAGGATGGGCCAGGATGCAGTTGCAGAGCTGCACAGTTTGGTCGGTGGGGGAAGCAGGTGAAGGAAATGATGAGGGTCCAGTGGGGACCAGATGCTACAGAGGAATGACAAGCATTTT
>NW_006399885.1:1379828-1403287 GCF_000299155.1 Elephantulus edwardii | reverse complement strand
CAACGAGCTTAAAGCCCCTGATGGCTCTGGGCGCTGACTCTCACCAGTGGCTATGGATGAAGTCACAGGCGATTTTTAGCCAGCGCCGGGAAAATTAACCTTTTCTTATAGAAATTGTTTTAACCAAAACTGATTGTAACTAAAACAAAATCAAGTTACGTTAACTATCTTTATAATTCAATCCTTTCTTTACTCTATGCTTGTACTGGCCACTTTTGATCATTGCATTGATTTCTAGGGCGTTAGAGAACTGGGAAGTCTTGGATAAGTCAGTCTAAGCTGGACAGAAAAACCAAACCAATTGCCTCCCAGGTGCTTTGCCTGTGGCGCCTCGTATGTGTTAAGTAGACCTGTGCTCTGATGGCCCCCAGTCATTTGTCTTGTCCTCACACTCACAGAAGACCAGCCAGCCATCATGTGGGACACACATGTGTTCTCTTAGCACCTTTTCTAGGAAGGTTCTTCATGGATAAGATGGGTAGGCAGTCTACATGTGAGCTGAGATGACAAAGACTGTGCATCATAGAAAACAGAACAAAACAGGAAAAGCAGCAGGTAACTGCTCTGCCAACCTGAAGGTACATGATTCGAATCCATGATCTGCTCAATAGAGAAAGATGGGTGGTCTCCTTCTATACTATTTATTGCCTTGAAAACGTGCTGGAGGGTCAGCAATGGGTTGATACCTACTTGATGGTACTTAACAACAACAGCAACAACAAACAACAAGGGGGTTTCTCCTGGACTATAAGACCCCCCCTTAAAGAAAATCTACTGCCATCAAGTTAATTAACCTTCTACCAGGTTTTCAAGGTTGCAGATCTTCATGGGAGGAGACTGCCCTCCCTTCTCCCAGGGAGTAATTGATGGATTCCAATCACTGACCTTTCAGTTACCAGCCCAACACTTAACCTTCTACACCATCGGGGCCTCCTATAGCAACAGAGGGAGAGCAACTGACAGTGAATTTGCACTGCAATCTCTGTCCTCTAATCTCTGACTAAAATGAGCAGTATTTTTACCGACAGCTTCAGCTCTGCTTTACAAGGCACATTCCCCCTTTTATCCTTCCCCGTTTGTATGTGAGATAACTTGATGATCCCACAGAAAGGGTGGTGGATTCTTTCGTCCAATCAAGTCACCTTATGGTGCCACTGCTGCCGCATAGGGCTGTGCTGTGAGTGAATTCAGTTTGGAGACTGCCCGTTGTGCTCACGGAGACACATGGGTCCGCAAATGTGCAGCTTCCGTACATGTTAATAGTCAGTGTACCCCTCCAGCCGCCCAGGGTTGCTGTCTGTGTGCATCTGCA
The DNA here is from genome assembly GCF_000299155.1 of Elephantulus edwardii. Taxonomy (NCBI): domain Eukaryota; kingdom Metazoa; phylum Chordata; class Mammalia; order Macroscelidea; family Macroscelididae; genus Elephantulus; species Elephantulus edwardii. The sequence continues at coordinate 1,401,975 of NW_006399885.1, read as the reverse complement.
CTTCTGGGTCTTGATCACCTGTCCCACACCACACCACCTGACCTCCTTGATGGGTGGTTTAAGTGTCAGATTTCTGTGTTTGGTGTCTACAGATTGGCGTGTGTGTCTGCATGTCTTCCTGTACCTGCGTGCCCCTCATCCCTGCACAGATCCTCACCTCCCACAGGTCCAGAGACTCGGTTCCTCTCTCTGTCTCTGTCTCTGTCTCTGTCTCTCTCTTTCTCTGTCTCTCTGTCTGTGTCTCTTTCTGTCTCTGTCTCTGTCTCTCCCCACCCCCCATGTGGGAGGGTGAGCGAGCCCTCACCTAGTGACAGAGGGTGTATGGAGCGTTTCCATGCTGCCTGGTTATGCTCAGCCACAGGTAAACCAAAAGCTCCTTTCCTATTTAAGTGCATGTCCTAGTTGTCCCAGGGAGAAGAGCTCCAGCTGGACAGGAGGGCCTGGCATCCCCTCCTCCATGGCCGCCTCAGAGGCGTTCATGTGAATGAATTGGAAATTGTTACAGCTGCCTTCTGGGCAGATGCCGGTCTGCCTTTCTCCTGGCTGCTGGACTTCATCTGATCCACTGCACAGAGAATCAATGGGGATTCTGTGTGGCCACGCTGTGCTATCGGTGTGATCACATGCCTCGCAGCTCTGTGTCAGTTTCGCAGGACTTTCACAGGGCTGAATGAGAGAAAGCTCCACTGTGTCTCTCCCTCAACCTGAGCCCTCAAAGAGCCTCACAGGGACACAATCCCCTCCTGTGCCCAGAGCTGAGTGGGGTGCAGAGTCCAGGGCTGTGAAATATTCAGTGCCTCACCCACTTGTCTGTTTCTGTTTGTCTCCCCTCTTCTTGAGGGGTGCTTTCCAGTCTCCCAGCCAGATTCAGCAGAAGAAGTGGGGCTGTCTTGGGGTCCCTATGTTGGGTGTGTTTGTATGTGTGTATGTATGTGTGTCAGAAAAACCACAGAGTTTCAAGACATTCCTTAACCTTTGTAATAAAATCACTTTGGTTATCACCATCCTCTCATCTTTCCGACTGTGCTAAATTGAAATGGAAAACGGTTAAATACTTCACTACTATTGGAAAGATTGGCAGTTCTAACCCACTCAGAGATACTTTAGGATCTGTTTTAAAAATTGGAGCCTTGAAAACACTCTGGAACAGTTTCGTCTGTACACAGATAGGGCCGCCATGATGGCAGGAAGAGCAGTATCACTGTTGTCAGGTGACTGGAGTTGTGCAAATGGTTAAGTTCCCAGCTGCTGAGAGGGCAGAGGTTTAAGTTCATCCAGAGGTTCCTCAGAAGAAAGGCATGGAAATTAACTTTTTTTTTTTTAATAAAATTTTTATTTTATACTGGTTGACTTACAAAGTTTGTACACATTGTTTTTTACACCAGCTATTTCTTTCCCATTTCCTTTACTCACCCCTCCCTCCACCCATCAAATTGTACAACCCTGGCTATTACCCCCTACTCATCCTCAACCCTCTGCTCCTCCCTTCTCCCTCTTGGATCCTTATACATGTTCTACAATAATGGTTTCATACAGTAGTTGGCATTATGACACTGAGTTAGTTCAGTCAGCATAATGCTCTCCAGACTCTCCAGAGTTAAGTAGTGATTTACAAAATCATTGTTCCTTCATGCTGCATAGTATTCTATTGTGTGAATGTACCATATTTTCTCAATCTATTCGATTGTGTTTGGACATTTGGGCTGTTTCCATGTTCTTGCAATGGTTAATAAAGCTGCTATGAACACTGGTGTATAAGTCTCCATTTGTGCCTCAGTTCTCATTTTCTAGGGGTATATTCCAAACAATGGAATAGCTGGGTAATATGGAATTTCTACATTCAGCTTTTTGAGGAAACACTAAACTGCTTTCCAGAATGGTTGAACCATTTTACACTCCCACCAACAGTGTGTAAGAGTTCTTTTCTCACCATATCCTCTTCAACATTTATTACTTGTCCTGTTTAACTTTGCCAAAGAGTTCTTTTCTCACCATATCCTCTTCAACATTTATTACTTGTCCTGTTAAACTTTGCCACTGTTACTGGAGTGAGATGGTATCTCATTGTGATTTTGATTTGCATCTTATTGCCAGTGATTTGGAGCATTTCTTCATGTGTCAGTTGGCCATCCAAATATCTTCCTCTATGAAAATTCTTTCCATGTCTTTTGCTCATTTCATAATTGTATCATCAGTCGTCTTCTTGTGAAGGCCCTGTAGGATTCTGTAAATTTTTATATGAGACTTTTGTCTGAAATGGTATTGCCAAATGTTTGTTTCCAGTCAATAGGTTTTCTTTTTACTCTGTTGGAAAATGTTTTTAGTGCACACAGATATTTAGTCTTTAGAAGGTCCCACTCATCCATTTTATCTTCTCCACATTGTACATTTCTGGCTGGACTTGGCAGTCTCCTTATACCATAAACTAGGCCTTCTAAGCTTGATCCCAGTTTGTCTCTGATTAACTTTATGGTTTTGGGCTTTACTCCCAGGTCTCTGATCCACCTTGAGTTGATTTTTGTGTATGGTGTGAGATGTGGATCCTGTTTCAGCTTTCTGCAGGTAGCAGTCCAATTATTCCAGCACCATTTGTTGAAGAGGTTGTCATTCCCCCATTTGATAGGGTTTATTTCCTTGTCAAATATCAGTTGACCATAGATAGCTGGGTCCACTTCTGGTTTCTCAATTCTGTTCCATTGGTCTGTGTGCCTGTCATTGTACCGATACCATATGCTGTTTTGGCTACTACTACTGTGTAGTAGGTTTTGAGGTCAGGGAGTGCTATGCCTCCCACTTCATTTTTTGTTTTTGAGAAGTTCTTTGCTTATTAAGGGTCTCTTTCCTCTCCAAATAAACCTGAAAATTTCCCTTTCAATCTTCTTGAAAAATGAATTTGGTATCTGTTTTGGGATTGTGCTGAACATGTAGATTGCTTTTGGTAGGACTGTCATTTTCACAATATCGAGTCTTCCTATCCATGAACAGGGCACATGTTTCCATTTCTGTAGGTCTTTTATTGTGTTTTCCAGAAATGTTCTATAGTTTTCTTTGTATAGGTCTTTAGTATCTCTCATTAGGTTCACTCCCAAGTATGTCAATTTGTGGTTGACTGTTGCAAAAGGGTATAGCTTTCAGGATTTCCTTCTCTGAGTTCTCTTGTTACTGTAGAGGAATCCTACTGATTTTTGGATATTGATTTTGTATCCTGCCATTCTACTAAATTGGTCTACTAGCTCTAACAATTTTTTTGTTGCAATCCTTGGCATTTTCTGTGTACACTATATCATCTGCATATAGTGGCAGTTTAACCATATCTTTGCCAATCTGGATGCCTTTTATTTCTTTCTTCTGTTGTATTGCCCTCGCAAATACTTCCAATACAATATTGAATAGAAGTAACAGTGGGCATCCTCGTCAGGTCCCTGTATGCAAGGAAAATGCTTTTAGTCTTTCTCTATTGAAAATGATGCTGGCTTTTGGTTTTGCATATATACTTTTCACTATGTTGAGGAAATTCCCTTCTATTCCAGTTTTGCTGAATGTCTTTTTCAGGAAGGGGTGTTGGATTTTGTCAAATACCTTTCTGCATCAATTGCTGAGATCATATCCAGCTGTCAACAACCCTGTGGAGCAATTCTACTCTGATGTACTTGGGGTTGCCATGGGCAGAACGGCCTCAATGGCAGCTGGGCATCATTATTGCCAGTCTCCTTCTGGAAACCTGAAGCAGGGTTTGACTTCCTTAGGAAGAATGTAGTTGCTGTGCTAAGAGTGGCCTTTATGTAAACTCAGAGGGCTCTTGAGAGTTTCTCTCAGCAGCTTTCCAGTGTGCAGATCTTCATTCAGAGGTGTGAGGATGTGGTGTGTCTGGGGAAATGTCGAGGGGCCCAACATATGGAGCTTTTGCATGGCTAGTAAATTTTGGGCCTTTTGTTGTGGGCAGTTGAGTGTCACAACAAGGTTTGAGCCTGGAGGAAATGGGAATAGCTTGAGTTTGACACAGTATCACTCAGGGAAGGTGTGTGGAGGAGGCTGAGAGGATGGAGCTGCCTTAGAGGAGAGGGCCATAGTCAAGGTTGGAGATGAGTCCCTGGCAGGTATATGGTGGTGGGCATGAGTGTTGTAAGAGATGGGGATAGAAGTGATAGGCCTTTTGTCACTGCAGAGTGTGGAGAAGGGAAGGCACCAATAGGGTGCAGTTCTGCTGTGATACACTCAGGGTCATCATGAGTTGGAATGAACAAGAAGCAGTGGCTTTTACTTTGGCACATTTGGCTCAGCCATTAAGTTAATGAGGTTTAGCCAAGCATTGTTTTGCTTGGGCATTTGTAGGTATTTCTCTATGGAAATAGACTAGAACAGAGTTTCTTGAAGTAAACTAAAGAAAGCAAAGCTGCAAGTGAAAACCTTGGCTAGGGAAGTTTCCATTAGTACCAGCTTTGGATAGAGTTCTTCCATGCAGGACATCTCCTGTCTCAAAGCCATGTCCAACACACTGTGTTTCCTGGTGCGAGCGGATCTTTTAGAGTGAAAGGGGAGAGGACAGGTGCAAGCAGGTATTTGAGGCACACACAGAGAAGTTATGGAAGCACCAAGTTTTAGTAAGATGTTATCAATATTTTTTTAATTGATACAGTAGAATTACATTAGCCTGTAATTACTAAGAATGGAAAGAACTGGTGCTTGAGGTTGACTTGGGAGATGAATGGGAACACATTAGGCTAAAATAATTTGTAGAAGAGAAATCTTTTACTAGGTGGGGAGAATGGAGATCATGGTTCTGGAGATTTTCCATAAACTTGTCAGAATTTTAACCTGCACCTCCAGATTTCAATCTCATATCTCATCTATTGATTATGCTTTTGTTGTTGCTGCTATTATTTAAATTAAAATGCACAATTTTGTGTTCAAGTTCTTTTTCTCTGTCTTTTGTGAGTTAATTTCATTCTCAAGTTTCTTGCCAGTAGGTGCTATATGTAGAGGCCATTCTTTGCAGCACTATTTACAATAGCAAATAAATAGTAATAACCCAAGTACTTATCAACAGACAAATAGCTAAAGCGATATGATATGTTACACAGTGGAGTGCTATGCAGCACTGAAGAATGACAAAGAATTCATGAAACACTATACAACACAGAGGAATCTAGAGGAAGTAATGCTGAGGGACCTAAGTCAGCTGTAAAAGCACTATTATGGTATGATTATTATATCATTACATAAAGCTAAGGAAAAGCTTACACACCACTAGAATAATTTTTGGATGGTTGCCAGGGGTGAGAAGGGAGATAGAGGGAAGTGAAAATTAAGTTGGATTACAAGAAAGGCAAAATATAATACAGTTGATCAGACATTGTAATGAATTCATCACATTTACAGTTGTAATTAATGGTATAAAACAAAATGTATATGAATGGTTACCAAAACCCCAATATGATTGGCTAGCTTTCACACAAATAAAAATGAAAGAGAAAGTTGTTTTCTTTCCAAAGAGAAATTCTTCCCCCCGACCATCCAAGATGATTGAGCATAGACTGCCGGTGGGTAAAACACCCCAAATCCCCAGGCCTGTCTTCTTGACTCTGCTTTCTTCTCTCCCGTCCTAAGGTAAATCCACCCTACTATGTCCCACTGGTGGAGCTGGTTCCACACCCGGACACGGACCCTTCAACCATGGACCGGACTCACGCCCTGATGAAGCAGATCGGACAGTCCCCAATCAGAGTCCTGAAGGAGATGGACGGCTTCGTCCTGAACCGCATCCAGTACGCGATCATCAGCGAGGCCTGGAGGCTCGTGGACGTATGTGGGCCCTTCCCTCCTTGTCTGGCTCACTTAGGAGAGGAGTAGAACAAGCCAGATAGCACTCAGTATCTTTTGCTCTAATTGGGAAACTATGACAAACTTTCCTCTCAGGTTCATTCAAAAGGGAAAGAAAGAAAATTCAAAGAGCAATTTACTTTATGTCTCGAAAATTCTGCACACAGTACAACATTTGATCTGAGGACATGATGATAGATTGCTCTTTTCATGTCCTTTCCCCATAATTATCTATTTGTGATGTGCTATATTTTCCCACAGTCTCAGGTTCCCTCACTACTCTATTAAAATTTTTCAGAAGGAAAAAGATTATGTTTTGAGTTAAGGAATTTTATATGCCCTGAAAGAACCCAACATATTACAGACCAAATAATGTGCAAAATGAATAAATATTAAATTTGAAGGGAGCTCTGGTGACTTAGTAGCAAGAAACTGTGCTGCAATCCAGAAGGCATGTGGTTTGAGTCCACCAGCTGCTCCAGAGGAGAAAGATGGGCAGTCTCCTACCATGCGATTAACTGCCTTTGGAAATCTGCTGGAGGGTCAGCTATGAGTTGGTTCTGACTCAATGATACACAACAACAAGAAGTAATATGTCTGTCTGATTGTATAAGTAGGGAAGATATACAGCTATTGAATTTATGATGAGATTCCATTCCAAGGACTCTGTTGTAAAAATCAGTTTTAACCTAGATGGAATACCTCTTTTAAAAAAAAAAGAAAAAAGTTTTCATTATTATTGTCCTTTACCAGTTTCTTTAGAAATCTGATCTTCAGTTGTCTTTGGAGGTTGGCATAAAAATGATAACACCTTCATTAAAATTAATAGTAAAAAAGGAAAAAAGTGATAAAACCAGAAAAGTATGTGTTATAATATGTATGCAATACTAAATAAGATGTACCCACCACTCAGAAAAGTATCTGACAGTCAAAAGTGAAGTTTGTGGTAACTCCCTTACCCCATAAATCAGGTACTATCTGTCTGTATACATATTCAGTCTTATCTTTTAATTAAAGGACATTACAGGTAGATTAAGAGATTGCGTCTGTCTCCTGGGAAGAAGGGCAGGGGGAGTGCTCTGTATGAGCAAGGATGGTGAGACTTACATACTTTGAGCATATTTTCAGAAGGCTTCAGTCCCTTGAAAAGGACATCACGCTTGGAAAAATAGAGGGTCAGTGAAAAAGAGGAAGACCTCAGTGGTTGGATTGGTACAGTGACTGCAACATTGGTTTTAATTGCAGCGGAGATTGTCAGGATGGCCCAGGGTCAGGCATGGCTTTGTTCTGTAAATAGCACTGCTGTGTGTTGGATGGCACCTCCCAGCAGCCATAGTCAGTCGAGTCTCCTTTTGTACGGGATGCCAGTACCTGCAGGTAGACGTCAGCGTGGTGGTATAGAGGGCAGTACAGTAACTGGGCTTATGTTCACTCACTTTGTTACTCCCCAGCTCCTGTACAGGGAAAGCAGCAGCCTTTGCCCACACCCGTTCTGCATAAACATGGTGGTAGGAGCGTGGCTCCTCACACACAAGAGGGAGGTGGTACCTGGGCTTGCAGTGTTTTTTACCTGGGATGTGTCCATGGTTCTTGCCTTGACTTGCCTAGGTGCATACCAATCCCATCCCTAAGACAAGAACCAGGAAGCTGGCCCAGGTGTAGCTCCCTTGAGTATTGCATTTTGTCTTCCCGGTAATCCCTAATGAACCCGAGACATGGGCATGGTGTACGTGACCCTCCCACCCCTTGGCTCCAACATCAGGTCAGATCCTTCTTAGGTTAGTCTTTTGACCTGCCATGTGCATTTGGCACTAAATAGCTTCAGTTACAAATCCCCACTAAGACAAGATGCAGTGTTGAGGATTCTATTGGTAAGCTGACAGTTTGGAGCTCCTGGAAATGATGGAACATTTTTTGCATATCTGTCAGTGTTCAAGTACTTAGGAAATCATGAATGAAAAAGATACCCTCAGAGATAAATTTTAATATTTCTACTTGTCTAGATATCTGATAGGGTAGTGAGTTACATCCTTGCCTATCAACCAAAAGGCTGGTGATTCAAATCCAACAAATGCCTTTCAAGTGAGAGAGGGGGCAGTCTCCTCCTGTATACATTGCAACCTTGAATGTTTGGTGGAGGGTCACAATAAGCCAGAATCAACTCAACAACAGTGAGTTTACTTGTTTACTGGAAGTTTAATTCTGAAGTTTTATGTTTTGTTTGTGAGCCTTTAAATGTCCCTTTCTCCAACTTGAAATATGTGAGACAATGAATGGAAAAAGTCCCTTCCTTCTAGGGAAGCTCTTTGTGGGTTAAGGGGAGAACCAGTAATCCAAACACCCCAGTGGCTCTGCAGTGGAAAGGTGAGGCAGTCTTCTGTGTGAAGATTGCTGCCTTGGACACTCTGCGAGGCAGTTCTGCTCAGTCCTATAGTTGATAATGAGTCAGACTAACTTGGAAGCAGTGGATTTTGGTGTTTGTGTCTCCATGTGTACAAAGAATCTATTTTGACCACCAACTGGAACTTACTTCACTTTGGATGAGCCAGGCTAAGGAGAGCAACTGGAAGTGGTGTGCTGTCCCAAAGTCTAGTTGAGGGTGGAGAGAAGGCTGGGGGATTTGATTCCTCTACCCTGGATGTTCTCTGTGGCTTATTTTTCCGGTCCTTCTTCAGAGTTCTGTAAATGGCAGTCTGAGAGTTGTCTTATCGCTGGTCAGCAAGAAAGTCTACCTGGAGCCCCCAGGAGGGACAGAGAGCTAAAACCTATCTACATATAGCTAGTATGACAGGAGTAAGATGCCAACTGAAATGTGAAGGCCAAGAAAGTAGGAAGAAAACCTAAAGAATTGCCTCGCTGAGAGTCTAGAAGGTAATTTTAGAAAAAGAAAGAGAATGTGCAGATAGTAAGGTCCTTCTGCAGAGATTTTTCACCTGTTGCAAGTGAGCAACTGGGTGAGATTATATTGCAGGGATTTTACCTGCGGGTGGAAGGCTGGTAAAGAGAATAGAGAGGAGGAGGGTGGGGGTCTCCATTGTTGGACCACCTTTACTGGCACTGTGCTGAGGCGGCTTTTTTTGTGATCACCAGGGGACCATGGTGGACACAGGCAGGTCACCTTCTCCTGTCTTTGGGCTGGAATGTACGTTCTCTTAAAATTGTTACTCTCTAATAGAGAAACAACGATAGTTACAATACAGAGTTCAAGTCTTTTGTTCATCGGGTTGCTATGAGTAGTGCTTGACTCCATGATATTTAATAGCAATGATGTCAAAAGAGGGAGCTAGTGTTAAGAAGCTGTGCTGCAATCCCAAAGTTACGCAGTTCAAATCCACCAGCTGCCCCACACGGGAACAATATGGGCAATCTCCTCTTGTGCTGTTTACGGCCTCTGAAAACCCACTGGAGGGTCAGCTATGAGTCTGTTCTGACAACAGAGGAGCCACTGTTAGCAGGCAGACTGTCCTGTCCACTGAGTCCTGGGACCAGGCAGACCTCCCTGTCCTGTGAGGGTTGGGGACCAACATCAGACCTAGACTTAGTTTTAAGCTTATTCAAAGAGGTGTTTTCCCTACACTGACACTATTAGCCATCAAGTCCTACCATCAGACATAACTCAGTGCACTTATCATTGCACCACAGTGTGGACACATAAGATCTGTTTTCTCTTGCCCTGGGTATTGTGCAGCTTGAACAGTGTGTTCATATTTCTGCCCGGATGACAGTCTTCCTTTGAGGCATGGCTGAAAAGGAAGTTAGCACATCTCCCCACCTTCATCTGCTGTGAGTCTGAATCCCTGAGGGAGCCACAGGCCCCTCCAGGGTTTAGTAACACCCTCCTGACTCACAGCCCACAGAACTGGAATCTGGCCTTGGGGGTGCTCCAAGTTTACCTCAAAAGGTAAAAGGAACTTTAACATTAACAAAGCTGAGTTGGAGGGTATTTTACAATAAAAACATAAGGTTTTGACAGATGTCAAGTTTAGAGGCTCCCAGGACCTTGCACTGGTTCTCTTTCTGAGTGGTGTGTCTTCTTCAAGCAGTGAGTTTCAGAACCCTTTCAGCAAGACCAACAGGCACCTGCCCCTATTCAAGGACTCACCATGGGTGTTTCTGTGTCCATACTTTCTGAATTCACAAAGCAAGTTCATACCCTGTGACCCAAGCTAGCATACCCTCTGACCCAAGACTGGAGTTTTCACTGGGCAGTTTAGTGTGCTCTGTGTTGGAAAGTCAAAGAAGGCACAGCTAGAGGTGTTGAGCTGTGTGGAGACAGACCTATGGGCCTTCTGCCGGGCCTTAGGGGCTGGTCCCTATGGTCAATCTGTGATTATCTCTCTGCACAGCAAACCCCAGTATGAATTTTGAGGGTGCACACCTCATGTCAGCATGTAAGCTGGAAAAGAACTAGTCAGTGGTGGGACTGGCCAGGGTCATGGCTTACAACCATACACCAGCTAGTGCTATGTCTTGTTGTTAGGATGGAATGAAGAGAAAAATATGTTGCTGCTCTTCTCCAACTGTTGGTTACACTCACCCAAGGATCTGTTTTGGAATTTGGAGCCTGCCTTTGTCATGGTAGATAGCATTGTTGTTATATCCTGGACATTTAAAAGCGCTTTTTAAAAAAAATTATTATTTTTCGTGTGTGTACCATCAAATTGAATCTGACTGGTACAGGAGGAGATTGTCCCTCCTTTTCCAGCAGAGCGTCTGGTGAATTCGAACCACATACCTCTTGTATTGCAGTTCAGCTTCTTGCCACTAGGCTCCCAGAGCTCCCTTATAGCCTGGACATTTAACTTGTTAATGTTTTATTGAAAATTGTTGCATTTAAGTTCATGAGAAGTATTGGTGAGTAATATATTTTTATACTTTGTCAGTTTGGGTATCAATGTAATATTGACCTCAAAACATGAGTTGGGAAGTTTTCTTTCTCCTAGTTTCTGTAAATGATTATTTAAATTTTGTAATTCTTAACTCTTTGGTCAAATTCTTGGGCCTCGTGATTTCTCAGTAGCTTCTGAGAAACCACCTAGGCCTGCAGAGTTTTTGTGGTAACTTTTAAATGACATATTTTACTTCTTTAGTGCCTATAAAATTATTCAAATTATCTATTTTCATCATGACTTAATTTTGGGAGCTTGTGACTTTATACACATGGGTTATTTTTTTATTCTAAGTTGTAAATTCATGAGTGTAAAATTCGTCATAGTATTCTCTCATTAACCTTCCGATGACTTGTAGCTCTGTAATGCTACCTTCATTCTTCATGTTGTTGATTTTCATGTTTTCTTTACCTTTGTTAGCTTTGCTAGAGGTTGTCAGTTTTATTTATTTGTCGAAGAGCCAGGTTTTCACTTCATTGAGTTTTCTCTGTTGCATTACATTCAGTCATTACCTCTGGGGAGCAGTACTTGGAGGTAAGCAGCAAAGAGAAGTCCTATGATAGTAGAGGGGATGGATTTCGGGGCCCCATGCAGGCATAGTGAAGGGGAAAGCCAAGCTCCAGGTGTTACTTCCAGGTCAGGATGAGAGAATACTGATAATCAGAAGCATCTTGTGCTTACCTCATCTTGGGCCATGACACACTGTCTTGTCACGGCGTGCTGATATGTTTGTGCCCATGTAGCACTGCAAGCCGCTCAGACACCCTCTGGGAGCAGAATGAGCTCCTAGCCTTCTGAAAGCATGAGTGAGCTGGGTTCTCTTGTACTAACTTACAAGTGCTCTCCCCCGTCATTCCCTTCCACTTTGGCTTCAGAATTGGGGCGAGGAGCCTTTATGGAGTACATAGTATCAGATAACTTGTGGTACCACATGCTAGGTGTCTTTGAGCTGATTACAACTCTCAGGCAGCCTATGAGCAACAGATCTGAACCTTGTCCTGTGTTGTGCCATCTTCATCATGGCCAAGCCCCTTGCTGCTGTCACTGTACCAATCTGTCTTGTTGAAAATCTTCCCTTTTTTTGCTAACCTTCCACTTTTCCCCACTAAGAGCACGTAGAGCAGGTCACTGCGTGACAGAATCCTGTTTGCCAGGAATGTGATTTTAAGTCAATAGTCTTAAGGCATTATTAGCACAGTGAGTTCTGTTGTGATGATATACTCTTGACCAGACAATACTTGTATTTGAATCCCCATAAATCCTTTCACCATGGAGTGTTGGTAGGTGGAGATGAGCAGGAGTGAATCATAAGGCCATCAGCACATTCTCAGCCTGTTGGAATATGTTGGTGGTGATGAACTTTGAAAATTGCTTACCTCAGACTTGATCCTTCCTTTGGATTTTCTTCTCTTGGGGCCCTCAGCTTTAAAAACCCACTTCTTGGGCTCTTGCTCTGTCAGGCAGTATGCAGTCTGTGGGGCATAAACAAAATGCTTTAGGAGTCTGGAACTTTGCCTTTGAAATGTATTTCAGATACAAATGTCAACTGTTAAGAGCAATTGTTTCAGTTAATTAAAGTGTCACTGAACAATCGTGAGGTAAAATCAACCAATGAGCCTTTTGTGTAAATCTATTAAAGGTGCTCTTTAGAATAGAGATTTAAGGAGTCATGAGTTTATCACTACAGGCCATTGAGAGCAGCCAACTCATTTTGCATAGATTTTCAAATTTTTTAGAAGTGCAAAGATTCACACCACTGGGCCAATTGGCAGCATCAGGATGGATGTTGAAGAGATTGAGATTATTAACAGCTTTAGTTTGCTTGGCTCCACAATCAACACTCTTGGTACCAGCAGCCAGAAAATTAAAAGATGACTTGCATTGGGAAAATCTGCTGTCAGCCACCTCTCCAAAGTACTGAGGAACAATGATGTCAGTTTGGAGACTAAGGTGTGCCTGATACAGGCCATGGTCTTAGCAATCACTTGTTATGCATCAGAGAATTGGACAATGACTAGGGAGGATAGAAGGAGAATTGATGCCTTTGAGCTGTGGTGTTAGAGAAGAGTATTGAATATACCATGGACTGCTAGGAAAATGAACAGGTTCATCCTAGAGAGGGTTAAACCAGGCTGCTCCTTGGAGGCAAGGGTTCTGAAGCTTTGTCTGATATACTTTGGACATGTTGCAAGGAGGGACTAATCCTTGGGGAAAGCTTTCATGCTTGAGAGGGTGGAGGGACCACGTAGGAGAGGAAGACCTTCTATGAAATTGATTGATTCAATGACTGAGGTAATTAGGTACGTGTGTCAGAGGCAGTGAGATTGGCACAGGACAGAGCAGAATTTAGGGCTGTTGTACATAGGGTCTCTATGAGTTGTAGGCGACTCAACGGCATATAACACAACAACAACAGCAACAACTCTAAATCTCACGATTTTCAGACATTCTGCCTTCTGAACTTTGTCCTTGGTTAAATGCTGTTCTTTTGATCTCAAATAGTTGACTATTCTAAGGAATGCATGCCTCCTTGGTGGTAGTAATCAATTTAAAGATTATTTTTATTTCTTTTCGAGCAGAGAATTTGAGCCTGAACCAATTTCTGTCTGGTGAGTAAGCCTGGTGTATTCTGTGATTTTGCATTTTCTTACGTTTTTTTTTTCTCTCTGTCCAGGACCTTCTAATACAATCCCTTTCAGACTTGTTTGCTGTGGCACTTGGGCACCCTCTAGTTCTTCCGGTCTTGAGACTGTGAAAGCCGAGGCTCCTCTGGCCCATTAGTCATTTAGACAAATTGATTTTCTTCATTCTCTTTTGCTTTGGACAGGGAGAGACCAATAGTTGTACCTTTCATGGCCACTCAAACTTTCAGACCCCAGTCACTACTGACCAAAGTGCTATAGTGTAGGATTTAAAATATCTTTCTTCCTTTCCTTTCCTTTCCTTTCCTTTCCTTTCCTTTCCTTTCCTTTCCTTTCCTTTCCTTTCCTTTCCTTTCCTTTCCTTTCCTTTCCTTTCTTTCCTTTCCTTTCCCTCTCTCTCTCTCTCTCTTTCTCTCTCTCTTTCCCTCCTCTTCTCTCCTCTTTTTTCTTTTCTTTCTTTTTAGAACATTTCTTTTGTGATTATGTTGCACCAACTAACCTTGATATCCCCTGAGATGATGGTTCTCAGTCTCCAGGCTCAGCACTCTTCTTAACCCTCAGTGCCCTCATTTGTAATCATGACACTGATTTTTTTTTAAATTTTATTATTTGTGTGTGTGTGTACCGTCAAATCAGATCTGACTGGTACAGAAGAAGATTGCCCCCCACCCCTTCTCCAGCAGAGCATCTGGTGGATTTGAACCACGTACCTATGAGATTGCAGTGCAGCTTTTTGCCACTAGGCCACCAGAGCTCCCTGACACTGATTTCTTAAGGACATATTATGAGGATTCACTGGGGCCATTTATAAGAAAAGGAAAGTGTTGGTGGCACGGTGACTAAAGTGCTAAACCTTCTCCTGGGGACTTAGAGTGGACAGTCTTTGAAACCCCTCGAGGGTAATTTCATTCCATCCTGTAGGTTTGTTGTAAGTCAGAACTGACTGTAGTGGTGACAGTGTGAAGAGCTTGTGCCGGTATCTGGCAATAAAAGCTGTGAGTGATTGCTGTGGTTTGTAAAGATGAAGATGATGGGTGGTTTGTGTTTTGTTTTTTTCTCCTTGTGTGTGTATGTAACAGTTGTCCCCACTGTAGTAGTGTGAGCTGTTGTGCTTACATTCTCAGCACCCACAGAGTGATTGATCGGTGGGCCACCACAGGCGTCCCCTGGGAATGCACCCTCTCAGGTCCCAACCCAGATCCACTGGGTCAGAATCTGCACTGTAACATGATCCCCAGGAATCTGTAACATTATGTTTGGAAACACTCTTCTTTCAACGGCTGCCTGCTGAGACCTTGGCTCAGAGTCTTCAACATTGCATTTCATCAGTTCTAAGATAGACTTTTACATTTTTACATTCCTGAAATTGGGAGGAACAGTACAACTGATGGTTTATCTTAGATTCATTTGCAGCATTTTTTCCTTCCTTACCATTAAAGAATAATGAAATTGTTGGTGTCTCCATCTCAGTGAAGTGCAGTGTATACAGCCTTCTCTTTGTCTTGTCTTCTCGCTTCCTGCCTGCGTGTGTGTGACCTGGGGAGGCTCTCTTGGTGCTGGCTCTCTCTGTCTCTGACTCCAGCTCATCTTACACACATGTGTCTACTTTGTGGAAAAAGCCTCCCATGATTACCATAGAGTTGTGGTAATCAGTCCTCATTCTCTGTTTCTCCAACAGAAATATGAAAATTGTCTTTTAAGTTTATCTCATATTGAACCACAAACAAATCAAAACATACTGCAAAGAGGATATAACTGAAATGCTTGTCTACTGAGACACTGCCACTTGTTGACACACTTTGACTTGTTTGGAAGGAAAGCAGTAAGCAGTTTCCTTCAGTGAGACACATTAACACAGTGAGCTCAGACATGGCAACAGTTGTTAGGAAGGTGCAGGACTGGGCAGGATTCTGGTCTGTTGTACATAATAAGGTTGCTATTAGGTAGATCCTACTCAACAGCTCCTAATAACAAGTGTCTTCCTTCTCCTCTGTCACACTTAGCCTCGTCCATCCTCATCTGCCCACTTCACTTCCTGAGCAGGGATGCAAATTGTAATCAGTCACCTGTCTGAACCAACTAGATCTCTTTAGGAGGAAGAGAACACCTTTCCTGTTTAGAGAAGGCGCTCCCAATTTGATTGCACTTGAACTTGTAAGAGTGTGTGCTGTCCTGCTCTTCAGCTAAGGATTTGGTGCCTTTGAGTCTGGGGGGCACGTTCCTTCCTCATCCTGAGCTACTTTTGTTAGTCTACAGAGCAAGGTGGAGGGTTACCCAAATAGGAACTGGCAGGGGCAAAGGATGACCTCATATTTTAAAATTCACTTCTGTCTCCATCATGTGCTGTGATCAAATGGAGGTGACCAATCCTTTGATTTCTCTTCTCCTTTTATAAGCCTCATTTAGTGTAGGTTGTGTCCTGTCCAGTCAGTTTGGACTCAAAGTAGCTCTATATTACAGACTAGAAATACCTTGTAGGTTCTCCTAAATTGTGATCTTTGTGGAAATAATGGCAAGCTCTTTTCTCTTACTGAATCGCTGGTGAGTTTGAACCATCAACCTTTTGGTTAGCAGCCAAGGCCTTAACCACTATGCCACTAAGGCTCCAGTGATTCAAAGAAATCACACTTACTGCTATGGAGTGAATTCTGACTCCCAGTGAGCCCTGGGGATAGAGTGGGACAGCCCTTTGTGGTCTCTGAGGGTGTAGGTCTTTAGAGAAGCAGTCCACCTCATCTTTCTCCATTGAGTGGCTGGGGGGTTTCAGCTGCCCACCTCCCTGTGAATCCCCAGGACGTCTCACTGTCACTCAGTAAGTGGGAAGGAAGCCATCACAGGGCCCAGGGATTGTCCTATCTTTTCCTGAGAGTCTGTGAAGTTCTTGAAGGTCACAGTCATTCCTCTGAGAACTTTTTACATAAATGTTAACCTAAGCATTTTGCTTTCTAGATTCTTCATGTCTGGTTGAATATATCACCTGACTTGGAAATCTACTCCTAGGGAAAAACCCCCAAATCAAAAAAACACCAACCAACCAAACTAGTGTACACCAGTTGCTCTCCAATCGACACTGACCCGTGGCAGCCTGTGTGTGTTTTGGTAGCTCTGTGCTCCATAGGCTTTTCAAGGGTTGATTTTTTTCCTTAAGTAGATCATCACCAGGCCTTCCTTCCAAAGAGCTAACGGGTGGACTCAAACCTCTGATATAATGCTTAGGAGCTGAGAAGCGTAACGCTCTGCACTGCCTAGGGGCTCCATCTCTGGAGGAAAAATGGTATCAAGTGCTGGCTCCCAGGCCAAAAGAAGCAAATAGAGCAAACTACCACTTAGCCACTTGCTCCACAGACTTTGGATCAGGACAGTCACAGGAGCCTTCAGCTTGAGGCCCGAGAAGCTTGGCAAGAGGAGGCATGTTCCAGGCGGTCCCTCAGAGCAGTGAGGGGGGATTGCTCAGGAGTTTTACTTCAGAGGAGAATGTTGGAAATCGTGCGGATTGCTCCAGGGTGCGGCTGACCTGACGCTTGTCCAGCTGGAACAAGCTGAGGTTGAGTAAAACATTACATTATACATGCTGGGCACCTTGTCTGTGCACTTGGCAAAAAAGATTTTCAAATGGCAGCAGGTTAGAGGCAGTTAAAGACCCAAGAGAAATTCAAGCCTGTGCCTTCCACACGGCACTCCTCTTCTGGAACTGGACCCACACTAAGAATAAGTTTATAAAGCTTAAATATTTAGGGTTTTTCTTCTTAATAATGAATAGGAAAAGTGTCTAAGTGAATCTCCTAGTGAGAAAGAACCTGGCTGAGGTGGTCCCTGCCTCCTCAGCTCTGTGTTCTCTCTGTGTGCTGCCCTTTCTTCCTTTGCTGATGAAAAGATACATCTTGTGTTTGGCTGCTTTGCTTCCTGACTTGAGTCTCATGGAGGAGACCTCAGCTGTCCTCCCCACTGTACACAGGGCTCTGAGAGGAAGGGGATGTCTCCCTTCATCTCCTCTGGGTTCCTGCTCAGTGATTTTTCTTTGATAGACATTTACTCAGTTTCAGGTGCACTATACAACAGACACATTAATAAATAAGCAAACAGAAAGCTACTCAGTTTCAACTCACATCAACCCCCTTGCTGTTAGGTATCATTGAATTGGCTTAGATTCATCATGCTACCCTGCACAACAGAACAAACCCCTCCCAGTCCCACCCAGTCCTCAATCTCTGCTGTGCCATTGTTGGAGCCATTGTGACAGTCATCTCACTGAGCGACTTCTTGTGATGTGGTGTATTTCATACTGCCCAGCTCACTGATAGGCAGATGGGTAGTCTCATTCCACAGATGTCCACAGCCTCAGAAACTTGATGGATGGACGGTCACCATGAGTGGGAATTAACTCAGTGGCAGCAGATTTTGAGTTTTGGCTACTTTTCCAAGCACGCTGTCTTCCCCAGGTGCTTGCCACTCCTGACAACATCACCAAAGTATGGGATATAAGATCTTAACAATCCAAGTTTCTAAGAAGCATTCTGACTTCACTTTTCCAAGACAAATTTGTTTGTTCTTTTAGCAGACAATTATCTGATGCTGCTATAGCATAGACACTCTAATAGATAGATTTAACAAATGGAAATGTCTTGTCTTGCAGTTTAAGAAGAGAGAAGTCCAAATTCAAGGTTCCATCTCTACGGAAGGGCTTTCTCTCTTACTCTGGAGGAAAGTCTTTTTATTCGCCGCTCTGCTCCCTCTCCCCCTGCATCTGTATTCCTGGCATTCCCTGGAGATCTCCATATGTCCTGACATTTCCCAGTGTTGAGGAGCTTCCTTGGCCAGAGACCCAAGTCCCCAAAGACACACTCCACTCCTGGAAAGAATTTTTTAATGGCAGCAAGGCCTCTCACTCCCTGGTTGTCCCGTTTTCCTCCCATTTAGTTTCTAATGAGATAAAAGATATGATAAATCACACTCTAGCTTCTTTCATGCTGAGTTACGGTGCTTTGATTGGGGGTAATTGTTTCCACTCTTATTCCTCTTGCAACTGTTTAGTTGATCAGATTGGAGGGATTGTTGCATAGCTTACACATTTTATCATTATATACATATGTTTCGGGGAGATATGATTCAATCTATGAGAGTGACCTTCTATTTAGGTGTTGCACTGCTAACTAAAAGGTCTGTGGTTAGAATCCAGCAGCCATGCCATGGGGGAAAGAGGAGCCAATGTACTTCTCCAAAGATTAAAAACTCAAAGCTCACTGCCATTAGTCAGAATCAGTCCATAGCTGACCCCCCCAGCAGGGTTTCCGGGCAGCCTCAGAAACCCAGTGGAGGAGCACTCAATGGCAGTGGGATTTATAGTGTCCTTTCCTGACAACTGGCTTTTCTTAATGAAATGTCCATCCCAGACAAGCTGAAGTCTTATAGCCTCACATCTAAGGAACGTTTGAGATGTATTTCTTCTAAGCAAGATTTGCTTTTTCTGACAGTCCACAGTGTCTTCTTCCCAGTACCAGAGTTTGAATACATTGGTTCTTTATTTCTATCTTCGTTTTGCACCATTCAGCTTCTTCATGTACATGAGGTGATTTGACAGTGCCGTGGCCTGGGACAGGTGCGCTAAGTACTCAAAGTGAGAAACATCCTTGTTTCCAAAACTCTAGAGAGAGCTCTTGCAGCAGGTTTGTGCAGTATCATGTGATTTCTTGATTGTTGTTTCCAAGGGTAATTGTTGTTGGTCCAAGAAGAATGGCATCATTGACAACTTCTGTGTGTTCTCCATTTCTCACGATGTTACTTTCTGGTTTAGTGGTGAAGATTTTCATTTTCCTCACATTTAGGTGTAATCCATTCTGAATGCAGTTGTCTCTGGCTTTCATCAGTACGTGCTTCAAGTCCTCTTCATTTTCAGCAAGAAAGACTGAGTCATTTACATATTGTAAGCTGTGAGTGAGTCTTCCTTCAATCCTAAAGCCATGTTCTTCTTCATATATATGTGGTTATATATGAAGTCCAGCTTCTCAGATTATATGATTAGCAAATAACTAAATTCTAGATTCTAAATACTTTGATTTTCCCAGTTTCTTATCTCCAATGATGTTGGTTCAAACCTCTTTAAGAAGAAGCCCTCTGCCTGGGGGCTGACCCCATATAGATATCACTAATTGTTGAGTGGTGGTAAACCTACTCATGCAAAAGGATTGGGTTTTTAAGTGTGTGTGTGTGTGTGTGTGTTAATGCCAAGACCTTCCCCTTTCCTTCAGATAATATTGTTATTTGTCTCACTGTAAGTGCTGTTACAGGCAAAGCATAGCAAAGTGAAACCACAGCAGTGTCTTGTCCCTGTGCCCTTCAGAGCTGGGAACAGCCCTTTGAGTCTTTCCTCTCTTCCTTTTTGTTTATAATTTTTATTTTTGAAGAAAAAGTCACCTATTGTTGTATTGGCTCTAAATAAAGAGCCTTTTCTTTTTTCATGGTTCCATCTATTTCTTTTAAATTTTCCCATGTCTTTTTAGTCATCTGTGATAGCTTCTTGAGAATTCCTTCGCCCGCCCCCCTTCAATCCACTTATTAGACTCTTACTATGCGCCTGACTGCAGCTGGGCTCTGAGGTGATAAGGAATCAGAATTTCATTCTGTCCTGTCCTTAAGGAATTTTGGTGGACTTCATGACAGCAAATATACTTCTCCACAGACCCACAAATGCCACACTGGGATCACTTTTCCTCCAGTGATTCTCTCTCAGGGATCCAACTCCGCAGTCCCTGAAGAGACTCCTGTATTCCACTCTTCCCACCTGCATAGTCAGGAATTTGGAGGCTCCAGGAACATGGCTGTTTTGGTGAGATCTCTCTTTCCTGGTGAGATCTCTCCTTCCAGCTCTCAAGAATTCCTGTTTTTGAATCTATTTTAAAAGTCATCTTTCCCTGATTGTAAGGTCATTTTAAGATAGTTTCATTTAATCCCCTGGTAGAAGTCCATTTTAAGTTCATTCCTGTTCTTGAAATGCCCGTGTGAACTTCTTTGCACATCCAGTCTCTTCTCCTGGCATCTTTCGTACAGCGGTTCCCAGGAGCAGAAGTGCTGTGTCAGAGCAGCAGCACATTCCCAACTGGATAGATGTGGGCCGGATGCCTTCTAGAAGATTCTGTCAGTGTGTGGCTGTCAGCAGTGTGTATCGTTGCCCAGCGTTTCTCGTCCTTTTGCCCCTGCGAGCTTTCTCCTTCGGGTCCTGGCAGAGGGATCGTGACAGGATGAGCGTTTTATGGGGATGATTCAGTGGCCTGCTGCATCAGTTACAGTGCTGCTCAGCCAGCTGTTGGACGGGTTAGCGCAGTTTACCCGAGTCATCCCGCAGGAATGTTTGTGTCTTGTTTCCAAGAAAACTTGGCAGCTGTTGGCAAGAGAGCGGGCTGCTCGCAAACCTAACCACAAAACTTTGAGTCACAGTGGGGAGGCATCTAGCAGTCTTTTCTTTTTTATTTATTGAAATCAGGTATTTGCCTCACCTTCTACTTGGAAGGCAGTGTGGGCAGGAATGACTTAACCAGGCCTTTTTTGTCCCTGCCTCGAAGCCAGTTTCATATTGCGGGCAGGAGTGAGGCAAAGAGTCCAGCGGAGTCTGACTTCTGGGATCCTTCATCCGGTGCCCCAGGCCGTAAATTGTGGGAGGAGGCTGCCCATCCCTCTCCCAAAGAGCAGCAAGTGGACTTGAACTGCCAACCTTTCAGTTAGCCATCTGATACATGCTGTTGGCTACACCACCAGCACTCAAACAAAGAGTATAGAAAACAAAAAGATAGGTAAGTATATAAAACTGGAGTGAACCAACTCATGAGACCGCTAAGTTTTTCACTAGAAGGCCTAAAGCACCATCACAGTTCTTAGTTGAAGCTTTAGAGTTAGTGCCTACGTTGCTCTCTGTGCCTGTTATAGGAATCCCAAGGTTGGAAACTCTTGAAAAGAGATCCCCACACTCCCACCCCAATAGTACTTGAGTGCTTCCAACCCCAGGATTCCCCACTTCCAGCCCATCTTTGCCTCGCTGAAGTTTGTTTCACCCCTGGAGAGCTTCAACTCCTGGAGGCTGAGGCTGACTTCTCCTTCACCCTCCCCTGGAGGCTGTTTTGAAAGCAAGCACATCAGCTGGCCTTCATGGGCTTAACAAGGGCTGGCCACAGTTCCCTGCTTCTTACTGCTGCATTTCATCATCCTACTCCCACGTTCCGTGTTGGACTGCAAGGTCAGCGGTCTGCATTCGCTGGCTCTTCCACGGGAGAAAGAAGGGGAAGTCTTCTTCCCACCGAGAATCCAGGTTTGGAAATCCAGTGGAGGCTGAGGTCGTCACCACGAACTGGAACCAATTTGACGAGAGTGGGTTGGATTCTGTTGACTCCTAAGAGAAAACTTTTTCTAACTTTCAGTTATTCCCTTTACTACTGTTTCTCAGTAAAGACAGTAAATAACTTTTTTGCCTTCGTGCAAAGAAGCTTGGTGGTGGAGGGGAAGAAGGACTGTGGCCTTGCCTAGAGCCCTGAGCAGCAGGGCTTTGTACCTGGCGGGGGTGGCAGCAAAGTAAAGGGAATATTTCCACAAGAAAGCTGGGAAATCCTGGGCCAAGTATGGCCAAACCTAGAGTGAAATATGACCAGAGAAGATGAAAAAAAAAAAAGAATGAGACATGAAAAGATGGCCTTTCTGGCCTTTAAAAATGAGACCAACAAATAAAAATGGTTACTTGCTGAAAATAGAAAATATAAATGGAAAATAAAATGAGAAGATAAGATGGTTGTAGAAAATGGGGGGGGGGGGAAT
>NW_006399885.1:1314954-1379728 GCF_000299155.1 Elephantulus edwardii | reverse complement strand
ACACACACGCACTCTTGTAGAAAAGGGGGGGGGGGGGAATCTTCCCTGTAGCTTATTGGTCTGCATCAAGTACTGTGTAGTTAAAATGTGTGAGAGCCTCAGGAGGAAGGTGTGCAGCCCTACCTGGGCAGCGCCAGTCGTGGAGGACCCTGTGAGCACTCACTTCTGCTCCCGCACGCGCAGGCTCACCCGAGTCAGAGGCAACTTTCCAGCACCTGGTTTGATTTAGGTTTGTTTAGGAAACTCTATTAATATTTAAAAGCCAAGATTCAACATTATAACAATACAAACTGTTTTTTACTGGGGGGGAAAGAGTAAAAACTCTTTTTCAATGGTTTTGAAACTGAGTCTTGCATGTTCATGTCCTCAGAGCCTAGACTAGTAGGGAGCTTAAGAAATTTGCAGAAATATATATTAAATCCATTCAAGAATCATAAACCTTCACCACCATCAGCCACTACAGTCAAGTGGATTCTAACTCATAGGCTTCTGAGGCTGTAAGCCTTCAGGGGAGGAGATTGCTCATCTTCCTCCTGGAAGAGTCTGATGGGTTCCAACCACTGATGTTAACACACTACCCCACCCGAAAGCAGACCGCTCTGCCACAGAGGAATAGAACAAAGAACACCTGGGAAATGAGGGATATGTGGGTCCCACCCCTTAATCATGGTGCAGTGGGGAGAATTATGTCTGACGCTTTGGTTAGGGCCTCTGTTAGTGCAGATTATACTTACACATAAAAAATTAACTCCTTTTGGGTGGCTCCTCTTTGTGGGCATTTTGAAGTCCTTTTGAAGTTGGCTCTAAGAATTCTAACCAGGATTGTGGAAGAAAAGAGCCAAGACAAGCAACATTGCAAGTGCAGGATGGCTTCCATCCAGGCGCCCTTCACAGGCTGGCATGCTGGTTTAAGAAAAGCATGTAGCTTTCTGGAGTGTTGACTTGAAGCAAAGCACAGAGCGAGTTAGCAGCTCTGTTTAGAAGCATTCTGGAGCCAGAGTTGGAGGACTAGGGAGCGAGTTTAGCAAGAGGGTTTAGGAGGCCCGGGAGAGGACCAGATGCCACCCTTTCTGCCTCGGAGCGTGGCGAGGAGGAATGAGGAAGGCAGGTTTGACAGTCAGTTTCTAATGGTTCTAGGACCCTCTGTAGAGTTTCTCCTCCCTGTTGCTGCCCTCTCTGCCTTTGAGTTTTCTGTTAAGCAGTGAAAGAAGAAAAATCAGCCATACAAGATCAAAGGGGCTGCATTTACCCAGGATAAAGCTCAGAATGCAGAAGAAAACAAGTGGAAATCAGCAGCACAGGGAACAAGTGGGTAAGGTGTGTTACCAGTCCATGCCACAGTGTGTATGGAATATTGAAATGGAAACCAATGTGCTCTGTAAACTTTCCCTCAAATCATAATGAAAAGTTTTTAGAAAGTGAAAGTTATCCACATTTGAGTGAAATTAATAGATTCTCTCACTCTCACTGGCAATCTAAATGACCTTGTGGTGCAATGTCTTGAGACTCATCAGAATCCCAGTGATGGGCACCAGCTGAGAAAGTATTTCAAAGCCTGACAACTCTCAGTGCAGAGGGGATATGCAGTGACTAGAACTCCCACACCCTGCTGGAGGCAGTGGCCATTGATGTAACCACTTTGAAAACCATTTGGCATTATCAAGTAACATTGAGGATGTGTGTACTCTATGGCTCAGAGCCCCACCTCAGACATGTAAAAGAATGTTCAGGGCAGCACTCCCCAGCATAGCTACAAACTCAAAAAGCACGGGGCTCATCAGCAGAAGCATGAATACATTGTGACTCATTTTAGTCATGTGAACAAACAAGTTCCTGCTGCCCATAGCCACAGACGTGAATTTTAGAATCTTCATTTTGAGTACAAGCAGCAAAATACAGAAGTGTACACAGAGTGCAATTCCATTTATAAGAAGATTACACAAAGTAACAAACTCTTGTTTAAGATTGTAAACATGGATGGCAAAGTAGAAAAGTAAAGAGTGGCTGTTAGGAAAGCCCAGCTATTGACCTCTGGGAAGGAGGGAAGAGAATACAATCAGAAAGAGGAACCCAGGAGGTGGTAGCTTTGTAACTAAACTTGAATCTGGTACAAAGGGGCCTATTAACCAATAAGAGCAGGCTGCACCCACTGGTGGAACGCACACACAGAGTGATGTGCGCTAGATTGCCAATCTGTAGTGAACAAGTCAGCACCATGTTAAAGCTCTGGTGGAGTCCAGATGAGACTGGTCAGTACAGCACAAACAAACAAGCACAGGTCAGCCTACGTGTATAACCTGTCCCTTTGGAAATGATGCATGTGTGTTTTATGCAGTTTTTGTCTTCTAGCTTACACACACACACACACACACACACACACACACACACACACGACTAAATGGGAGGTAATGTGTAAAAATGACATTTCCCAGTTACATGTGAATTGCCTATGCCCTTTGTGAGTGACATCAATCAATCAATCAATCAAGATAATTCTCCCATCTTCTTTTCACATCCACTCCCAGCCTCCCTATCCTCACATTACTGCAGTCACCTCTGTAAGAAACAACCCCATAAACCTATGATAACTCGTTATCCTATCAACAGTTGGGATGCAAGTGACAATGGTACTCGAGTCAAATCTCCATTCTCTCCCAACTTCCTGGGTGATTGGTCATGTCTGTCTTTGAAGTCAGGGAAGTAAAGAACTTAGAGCTGGCAGAGGAACAGGAGTTAAGAGTCCCTGCATAATGCAAATGGTTAGCAAGCTTGGCTGGAGGAGTTCAAGTTCACCCAGGGGTACCTCAGAAGAAAGGCCTGGCGAATTACCGCAAAGCCACCCATTGAGAACGCTGTGGACACCGTTTGACTCTAAGGCACATGGGGTGGCAGGAGTCTGGACTCCTGATGATGGGGTTTGTTTATGAGGAGGAGGAGGAGCAGCAGCAGAGGGCGCTGTAGCTCCCAGTTTCCCAGCGGAGAGGCTGGAGTGCAGGGACTCCTCCCTGTGACCTTGGGTCTGGGTGAAGCTGTGGCTTGAAGGGATGCATGGATTTAGGTTTCTTCCCACCCACCCACACCCTCTTAAATAGGATAATAAACCACCCTTTTAAGGAAAGGTAAAGAACTTGTCCTATAGCCAGCTATCCGCCTGTCAGAGCCTGTTAGGGCCTGGTGTCTGGTAGCTGTGCCCGCAGGCGTGGGCTGAGCTTTGTGTTCCCAGGAGAGCTCTCCCCGAGGAAGGGGACCCGGGGAGGCTGTGGGAGTCGTGGCAGGGCCAAGACCTGTCTGTCCCTCTCTTCTCTGTCTATAAACGGAAGCACTCAGGGAACATGTCCCTCTCGTCTCTGTCTGTAAACGGAAGCACCCAGGGAACAAGAATGGGAGTTGTGGGCTCCATTGTGGTATTTATTTTATTTTGTGAAGATGGAGGAGCAAACATGAGAACTTTTTGACAGTGCCCAAGTTGCAGACGTCCTGAGATGGAGTGTGTGGCAGAAGTGCTCCCCTGCCTTGTCTGAAAAAGGCTTAGAGAGAGAGGCAGGGTGAAGAGAGAGAATAACAGACCCAGACACCAGCCAGCTTGATGCCTAACTGAAAGTCACAAGGACGGGCCTCTTGCTTTGCAAATCAGGCTTACAGAAGAGTTTCAGGCCCCCTCTGCTTCTCACTGTATTTCATTAAAGAACATCCCTTCCCTACACTAACAGCTGAACAAGGCTGGGCTTGCAGTGGGTGAAGCCAGGACACCGTCTTTCTCTTCTTTCCTCTAATCTTCCTCCCCAGACCTTAAGGCGAACGTGCCGACACCCTGCGTGCCCTCCCTCTCCATCCTCCTTCCCTCTTTCAACAAAGCACAGTGGTGGTTGGGTGGAGGTGAGGCAAGGCTGCTGGGATGGGTTCCTTCAGGCAGAAAGGAATTGTTGAGTCCAGACTGACACAGTGACTGTAACAGAGGGCTGGAGCATGTCAGAGACGCTGAGGATGGCACAGGACAGGGCAGGGTTCAGACATGTGTTCATACTGCTGCTCGGTTATGGTCGACTCAAAGGCACCTAACAGCATGGAATAGGGGGCTGTGTGTTGGCTGCTGATTGAAAATTTGGTTGTCCAAATGTGCCATCTGCTCTGCAAGAGAAAGATGGACAATCTCCTCCCATGGAAAAGATGAATTCATATCTGCCTATTTAATAGAATAATTCTCTATCTTTGTGTTTTACGATTTCTTTGTGTTTTAGGCTTCTGTCTTATGAAATTCTACCCAAATGTGGTTTTAGAGAGGGGATATTTTGTTTGGAATTACACTCAAAGCCTGTAGGGACTTGTACTGAGAACCTAAGCGCCAGGCTTCTGTGACAGTTCAAAGCCACACACAGCAGCTCTGAGAGAGGAAGATGGACAATCTCCTGCAGGGCTGCTTACAGCCTGGCAAACCCAACAGAGGGTCACCTCTGAGCCAGTTCTGCCTCAGTGGCAGCCAGAGAGGATTGAGACTGAAGAAGTTAGGGTGAAAACTGGCAGTGGAATGGCCTTTGTACCACTGACTCTCCTCTGCCCCACCCCACTTCCTTCCTTTAGGATGGAGTGGTGTCTCCCAGCGACCTGGACCTGGTCATGTCAGATGGACTCGGGATGCGCTATGCCTTCATTGGGCCCCTGGAGACGATGCATCTCAATGCAGAAGGTGTGGTTTGATGTTTCTTGGTATTTTCATGGCGTTGTAAGCAGTCTAGCGTTGCCTCTCCTACTTGGATGAAAACAGTATCACAGGTGGGAGACAGCGGCAAGCATGGGGAACACACAGGTACAGGGTCTGCATTAGGAGGCCCGGGATGGCATGGAAACCAGAGCTGGGGCAGAAAAGAGTGCAGACAAGGGTTAGGGAGAGGAGGACAGAGGGGGTGACGGAAGTCACCAAGTACCATCCACCTGGCAGCTGTATTTTCCTAAGGATGATAAAAGTCCTTAGAAAAAGGAGTCAAGGAAACCCAAGGAAACAGAGATTTAACCCACCAGAAGGTCCCCTGGCTCTCACAGCTCCTACATGGTGATTTTCTGAGGAGCTGAGGGAACAATGAAGGGGGTGTTTCCAAAGAGAAGAAAATGATGAAGATTATAGAGAAGCTGGCTTATGAAAGATTTGGGACAAGGTAGGTATGAGCCCATGGTCTGGTACCCGAATTAAAGATAAGAAAGACACGAGGCTTCTGAGAATGAAACTCTATCAACCAAATTTTAAGTGATCCCAAAAGAAAAGGTCCTATTTGAAAAGAAAACAGGCAAGAAAACCTGATGTATAATAATCCGGAAGGATAGACTGCAAAATGTTTTCTCTGTGTGCTGAAATGTGTATTTTCTTTTGCTTTTCTGTGCTGTCATAAATTTCTACTATGTATTATATATATAACTTTATAATTGTTTTAAAAACATAGGTAGACAAGAGAAAAAGGGTAGGGTTTTACGTTCTAGCGTCTACCTTTAAGAGGAGCTCTGGCAGCAAAAACTGGTTAAGTGCTTGGCTGCTGAGTGAAAGGTTGGGAGTTCTATATTACCCTTGGCACAAAGATTAGTGATCTATTCCTGTAAATATTAAGCCCAAGAAGACCCTCTGGGGAAGTTCTGCTCTGTTCAATGGGGTTACAGTTTATTCTTGGACAGCTAACATCAATAACAGATAAACTAGAATTTATCCAAAGGAGGATGACGAGAGTGTGTGTGTATGTGTGTGTGTCTATGTCTTTTTGGGGGGTACCAGAGTGAATGACTGGAAACAATAGTCAAAAATGTCCAAGTTCAGGGTAACTCAAGAAGAATTTTCTGGCAACTGGAGCTGACCTCCAGGAGGAGGCCATCAGGATGGGTGAGTTGATTGACCTCCCCCTCCCCCTCCCCCCATTGGATGTTTCATGGCGATGTCTGCACTGCTGTGGAGTTCGAGTACGTGACCTCTTGACTTTGATTCAGTAAATCTATGGCTTTCTGGCAGTAGTTTGATTCATTTTTACCATGGTAATGAATGAAGGTGGGAGAGAGACGAGTAATCTCCTCCCTTGTGATTTATAGTATCTGAAAACCCCACAGGAGAATCAGCTATGAGTCAGTTCCAACTTCTTGGCACACGAGAAGACACCAAGTAATGAAATGTCATTTCCATTGACTAATTCAGGGCGGTTGTACTAGACACACTCTTGCACGTAGCAAGGGCACGTATTGTTTTTTGCCTTGATTTTTGCATAAGCGCTGGCAAATGAAAGACTCTCATGACTGGCTTGGTTTGTGATATCTGGTTAATCGTGATGGGCTGGGACTGAACTCACAATATCTCAGAGTACCCCAGTGAAGGAGAGGAAGACTCACAAGGAGATATTTTGACAAAGTGACTGCAACAGTGGTCTTGAGCTAAGATGATGAAGATTGGTGCAAGATCAGGCTGGGTGTCTGTCTGTTAGCCACACAGTTGCTATGGGTTGGAGTCAGCTGGACAGTACATAGCAACAGCAGCAGCTTCAACAACAACATATATTAGGGTTTTTTTGGCAGAACAACCATTGAACGTAGGAGAATATTAACTAATTTGCCTGCTTAAAAGTGAAGAGTTTTGAAGTTTCGTTGGAACCAAGTATTGGATAATTTTAACTATTTTAACCAGAACCACAAAAGTGGAGAATATATTTAAATATTTGGAATGTACGACTATCACCATGTTTTCGTCTTCTTTTTTCTTTCTTTATTCTCCTTGAGAAAAATAAGATAATCCAGGTATCACAAGACATCAATAAGGAGGGAACTGAGAACACCATTGTCTTTCAAACAAATAGAAACAGAAGCAATGAAACCTGAACCTCACAAATCAAGTGGCGTGGCAGACAGGAAGGAGGCTCATAACAATTTTTTGAACAAAGGAGATATGATAAGAAAACCTAATAGGCTTACTATGATAATGGTGGATGGATGTAGTTTTCAACTTCAGAGCATTCCAAACACCAGAGTCAGACAGTTATAAGATCTGGCTGGGTATCAATGAAAATGCTCATTCTTCTTCCAGTGTTATCCAGAATATATCAAGATTAGAGTTAGGAGAGCCCTTCTTTCTTTTTTTTTTCTCTCTCTCCTTTCTGATTTGTTTTCATAAAGCTGGCATTTCAGTTTAAGGGTAGCTATTAGCCTTAAAAGCTACAGATTATCACAAACCAGTAAAAAGATTTTTTGTTTTTAGTCTAATAAAATATGACCTGAAAACAAACACAGTCCAGTTTGCTTCCTTCATCTTTTAACTTCTTTTTAGAAGACAAATGCACGTAGGATAGGTACTCTAATGTGTGATAGTGGACAGGGGTCAGCACACCCTTAAGCCAGTTGCTGAGTTCACTGGGGAGCCCGGTAGTGACCACCCCACAGGGGTGCGGAGAGAATGAAGGCACGTGGAGCCACTCAGCAGGCCTGCCAGCACAGGCTGAGCCCTTGATAAATGTTATATTCATAGAGTTTTATCTTGTTTGTTTAATCCATTTTTCTTTCAAGTTTCTTTAAAAAAATATTTACTCTCCTTAAAAGATTCACAAATGTATGAGCGAAAAATACAGTATAAACACAGATTAGGGTCCTTTTGCTGTGCAGCAGAGAAGGTACAGAGCTGGGTATGTAGAGGGCAACTGTTTGGTGTGCGTCTCTGGTAGACTCTGACTACATGCAGGTCAGCAGAGACAACCCCCCAGCATTTGGGGGCTTAATCCTCTTAGACCTGCTGCCTGCCTGGGCTCCTGCCTCATTTTCTCCATCTGTGAAATAACTGTCCCCCGGAATGGGCAGAGCCTGAAGCTCCCTCCAGGTGAGGTGGATGGTGGCTGTTTTGCCTCACAGGCTCACCTCTCCTGTGTATTTTTGCCCCCCACTGAGTTGCCTCCTTGATGTTTGGTTCATTACCCAGGGCTGTTCCTTGAAGCTGGGAGGGTCAGCTGGTCGCCTGTGTGAAGTCAGAGCCTCACCTCATTCTCTGACCTCAGACAAGTCCTCACCCAGGGAGGAACTGGAAACTCGAGGAGTTAGATACCGTCTGTCTGTGCCGCGGGCCCTTTTTGATCTTCCTTGATACTTCTGTGAAACCCAGTCTCTGAAGAACAGGTGGATTCACGTAGGTATGGGTAACTGTCAGCGCTCCCTAAGAACTCAAGTGACCCTTCACCCAGAGTGCCCACAGCTGCTGGGTCTGTCCGTGGACAGAGCCACCTTGCATCGGCAGGTGGAGCACCATGGCCAGAGGGAAGGCTGGTCTACCCACCTCTCTCCCCACGGTCAGGGGACACTGTAGGTTCAACAACTGTCACCTGACTGAAGAATTCCACCGTAGGTACCAGCAGGATAAGCCTAACCACATGTCAGTTCTTGTCCCTTCTAACAGCATCTCTTGAGAAAATAGACCCAAAGCCCTACAAAATAAGCCCAGATGAGGGGTTTTGGAAGAAGAAAGCTGAAGAGCACAGAGGACTTGGATCCACAAGAGAGAAAAGGTAGAGGAAGACAGAACTTGATCCAAGTATAGGAAGGGCAGGTTAGTGTGATCAAAAAGACTGCTTGTGTGTTTCATCTCTAATGGAATGAAGACATTCCCCCTCACTTATTCCATGGTGTAGAAAAGCCGCAGCTTTTGTTGGAAAGGAAGCAAGACTCTCCCTAAATGGAAGGAAACAGGTTGAACGTAAGAGTGGTTATTGTTGTTGTTGTTAGGTGTCATTAAATCAGTTCCCACACAAAGGAAATCTTTGTATAACAGAGCAAAACACTACCACGTCTTTCCAAATACGAGGCCCCCTTAAACATCTTATACATCTAAGTTATTAAAAAAAAAAATCACTGAATTTTTATATTTTAGAACCTGTATTAGTGCAGGTCCAGCTCCAGGAGAGGGGCGCCATGTGAAAGGCAGGGGGTTAGATTTTTTTTCCTTGCGTCTCTAACGTCCACTTAAATCCCTCCATACGGGACTCTTCCTGCCAAGTGCACAGACAAGGTGCCCAGCATGTATAATGTAATGTTTTACTCAATCTCAGCTTGTTCTGGCTGGACGAGCTCCAGGTTAGCCGCACCCTGGAGCAATCTGCATGGTTTCCAGCATTCTCCTCTGAAGTAAAACTCCTAAGCAATCCCCCCTCACTGCTGTGAGGGACCGCCTGGAACATGCCTCCTCTTGCCAAGCTTCTCGGGCCTCAAGCTGAAGGCTCCTGTGTCTGCTCCTGATCCAAAGTTTGTGGAGCTGGTGACTAAGCAGGGTTTTGCTCCATCTCCTTCTTTTGGCCTGGGAGCCAGCACTTAGTACCATTTGTCCTCCAGAGGACATACTAGGACATACTGTTTGTCCCTAACATACTAGCCAATAAATAGATACTAGCCAATCCTCTCAATACCCTACCCTACCCACATTAAACCTGAATGGTACTTCTATTCGCATACACAATCTTATGATCAATCCCCAGCGAACTAAGAAGAGTTCTTGTATTAGTCTTCTTCATCGTGTTTCTAGTTATTTCCCCCTTACTACATATATCCAAACAACAAAGCCTTGTATTCTGACCAACCAGCCAATGTCTGTCTATTCTGAATTCTAGTAGTAGACCTAATTAAACTTACATGGATTGGAGGCTGGCCAGTGGAATGGCCATATGTTACGATTGGCCAGTTAGCCTCAGTTTTCTACTTCATGCTAATACTAGCCCTCATACCCATCGCTAGTCTAATTGAAAACCACCTACTAAAATGGTAAATAGCCCTAGTAGTAGAACCAGTATAATGGTCATGGAAACGATACCTTTTAATAGCTTAGATGTAAACTGTGAAGGCATCAACACCCTCCCATAAATACCCCAAGTTGATATTCTAGTTAAACTACTTCCAGACACCTTCAAAGCCATAAATTTATTTTTTGTACATCATGCATTTTATTTATCTCTCCAATAATGTGTACTATATATAATTAATATTACAAATCCCTGGGGAGTGCAAACAGCCTGGTGAACTGGTTTTGACTAGTTTCTTCCAGTCAGAGATTTCTAAGGCAGGTAATGGACTTACTCAGACATCCAATCAAAAGCCAAACCCACCACCAGCCAGTCTCCATCAGATTTTCAAAACTATTAATCTCAATTTGCCTTTCAGTCTTCCGTGGAGCAGGAAGTGGATTTGAACTGCTGACTTTTGAGTTAGCATCCAACATGTACACTCTGCCCCTAAGATTCCTTAGGCTAAAATGATGTTTTTTAAAAAACCTCTCAGTGAAATGATTGTGTCCTTTGTACCCTCACAGACTGTTAGAAAAAGGTATGACAGTCTCCAGACTCAGGGATTCACAGCTTCCTTTTCACTTAGTGAGCATAATAAGACTTCCTTGGAATTTACAGGGAGGTCAGAGGTTCAAACCTACCAGATGCTCCAGAGTAGAAAGATAAGGTAGTCTGCTCCTGTACAGATTTATAGCCTTGGAAATTCAATGGGGAGTTCTGCTCTGTCCGATAAGATGCCTGTAATTGGAATAGATTCAAAGACCGTGAGTGGCTCCAAGAATCACTTGTGAGTCCTTGTGGCATGGTGGGTAAGTCCTCAGCCACCAACCGGAAGATTGATGGTTCGCATGCACTAGTGGCTCGATAAAGGAAGGAGCTAGTGATGGCTCTTGTATGTATCAGAGCCTAGTGGACCTTATGGGGCATTCCTGCCCTCATACAGCTACTGGATCCATATTAAAGGAGGTATTTGCAAGGAGAAGAGAAATAAAAGAATTGGTCACCTCCTTGTGATCATTGTATGTGAATTTTTAAATGTTAGATTATCCTTCTCCCCCTAATTATGTTTTCCTCTTTGGGTAACCCTCCTATCCTTAAAGAAACTTACTGTAGGTTCTAGTTAAAATGTAACAGCTCAGAATGATGAAATCTCCTATGCCAGACCAGATTGCTTCTATGATAATCCTCAGAGTGGAAGGACAGATGGCATACTCTGTTCTTACAAGTTCAGTCACAGTGAACCTGAAGCACCTGCTCTGAACAGGAAGGCTGTCCTGTGTTCCTCCCAAAGAGATCTAGTCTGTTCAGACAGGTCGTGACTGATCACAGTTTGCATCCCTGCTTGGGAAGTCAAGTGGACACACAAGGCTGGACAAGGCTAAGTATGTGAACAGATGAGAAGGAAGACTGTGGAGGAGCCTCTGACTCCTAGAACCATGTGAATGACAGACTGAAGCCCTGTCTACTCCTGCACCATCCTCACAAGCTCTGCTATGTTTTAAGCCCATTGTTGTGGCCACTTAGTCAATCCATCTCTTTTAGGGTCTTCCTCTTTTTTTCTGACCCTTTACCAAGGAGGTTCTTCACTAGGGACTTGTCCTTCCCAATAAAAAGCTCCAAGAGGACATTGCTGTAACTGGTAAAGCATCTTCTGGAATCCATACTTTTTCCCACTCCATAAAAGATGATCTAACAGAGTTTGGAAATTTTGGAACAAGATCATTAATATCACACATAAGTAAAACCTTGCTGATGATTATATTAGAAGGGTTGGAATAAGACATCAACAGGGAGCTGCTAGAAATTCAAGCTGGACTCAGAAGAAGTTGTGAAACTAGAAACATCAGACGGATCCATCTGGGGGTCCATTTGCTGATATCAGATGGATATTGGCTGAAAGCAGAAAATACCAAAAAGATATTTACTTGTGTTTCATTGGCTATGCAAAGACATTTGACTATGTTGATCATAACAAAATATGGATAATATTTTGAAACATGGGAATTTGAGAACACTTAACTGCTCATGTGAAACCAGTACACAGACCAAGAAGCAGTTGTTTGAACAGAACAAGGAATATTGCATGGTTTAACCTCAGGAAGGATGTAAGGGTGCATGCTTTCTCCTTACCTGTTCCATCTGTGTGCTGAGAAAATAACTTGGGAAGCTGGATTATATTAATAATGACATCAGAACTGGAAGACGATTCATCAGCAAACTGCGTTATGCAGATAGCACAACAACTTTGCAGAAAGTGTGGGAGACTTAAAACACTGAAGAAGATCAAAGACTAAAGTCTTCAATATGGATTATATCTCAACATAAAAATAAACAAACAAAAAGCAAAACCAAAAATCCTCAACACTGGACTAACAGGCAACATGATAGGTAGATGATTGAATTTGTCAAGGATTTAATTTTACTTGGATCTACAATGGACACCCATGGTAGTGGCTGCAGTCAAGAAATCAAAAGATTGTTGCATTGAGAAAATCTGTCAAGGACCCACTTAAAATGCTAAGAGCTAAGGATGGCAATTTAAAGACTGAAATGTGTCTGACTTAAGTAAAAGTATTTTCAATTGCCTCATATGGATATGAAAATTGGACAGTAAATAAGAAAGTCATAAGAAGGATTGATTCCTTTGGATCATGGTGTTGGTGAAGAGTCTTCACTATGCCATGAACTGCCAAAAGAGGAAATCTGTCCTGAAGAAAGTGCAACTAGGCTGCTCCTTAGAGGTGAGAAAGAGGAATCTTTATTTCATGAGCTTGGAGCATTTTATCAGGAGGCACCAGTCCTTGGGGAAAAGACAGAAATGCTGGGAAAAATAGATCAGAGAAAGAGAGGAAGACCCTCAATAAGAGGAATCAACAGCTTTACTGCAACAATGGGCTGGTACATGGTGGAGACCATGAGATGATGCAGGATATGGCAAGGTTTCTATCTACTGTTCATAAGGTCACCATTAGTCGTAGTGAACTTGAGCATGGGAAATCTCCTGTGCTGTTTACAACCTTTGAAAACTGCTAGAGGGTCAGCTGTGAGTTGGTTCTGACTTGATGGTGTACAATAACA
Source organism: Elephantulus edwardii (assembly GCF_000299155.1). NCBI lineage: Eukaryota > Metazoa > Chordata > Mammalia > Macroscelidea > Macroscelididae > Elephantulus > Elephantulus edwardii. The sequence goes on along the minus strand of NW_006399885.1, from coordinate 1,366,877 downwards.
ACAACAACAGCAAAAGCAACAACAATAGTACAGCACAGTACGGCTCTTAAACATTGTTGTCAGGAAGCACTTAACATTTCAGCCAGCTAGAGAACCTTCCTGAGGGAAGATGATCCCAGAAGCACTTCCTAAGGTGAGGGCACTTGTACCTGGTCAGGTCTGCACAGTTCTTGTAAGGAGCAACTGCCACATTGATGCTGTGGCTCCACCACAGACAATGGGGCAATTTGTCTAGAGAGCCTAGAGTGCATGTTATAGGAAGTTTTGTCTCATCAGTTAAATGGGATTTTAATGGATTTCCTGAACACAGTGGAGGAAGTGAGAAGTCATTTTGTAAATAATTTCACTGCATTTTATTTTCTGTTGGAGAAATTTATTCTCTTTTAAAATTTCACACATTTTGCAAAAGGAGGAAGTAGGTTAGAAAGCTTTTGTGAGACTTAGATGACTTCACAGGAACTGTAAATGATTAATACTTCTTTAGAAATTTGGAGTTATCCAGAGATGAAATGAGATACGTGATTAGAGTACTTGGGTGGCTTCCTCTCACGTGGGACGTCATGTGACTCATGTGATGGTCTCCCGAGAGGCCAGCGAGAGGCCAGCAGGTGCACCTGGACTTTCTCTGTTGTTGATTGTCTTCAAGCAGATGCAGCCTTACGGAGGCCATGTGTGCCGAGTGGAACTGCATCATTGGGTTCGCAGTGGCTGACTTTTCAGAAGCAGGTTACCAGACCCCTGCTTTACGATCCCTCCATTTGGGTTCAAACTGCCAGCCCGTTGGCAGCACTTAAGTGTTTGCCCCATCCAGTGGGCATAGAGATTGTGTTCTCCTCACTTGCTATCTTTGGAAATTTGTTACATATTCAGTTCTTTTATATTGGTTGTGGGGGTTCATAGATACCTTCCAGTTGATGTGCAGAGGTCCCAGGTGAAGAGTACATCTGCCCTGTGGCATTTCTTAGGCGAAAGTCTTTAAAGAAGTAGATTGCCAGACCTTTCTTCTGCTGAACCACTGACATGTTCTATCTGGCAACTTTTCCATTCACAGCCAAGTGCTTAACTCTTGGCACCACTAGGACGCCTTTGTGTTTCCCCCCTTTCTAAAAATTGATATTTTAATGAGAGCTTATAGAGAATTTGGATTACCATTCATTCATTATTGCACATTTTCCTCCCTGCCCCCCCATTTCACTTTTTTCTTTGGAATAAAAACACCTTCTTTCATTGTTATACAGATCCCCCTCCCAATCCACTTTACTATGCAGTAGACTCTGGACTCTTGTCGTGCCAATAATACCTAATCATATATTCCTTTTATATAGCTCTCTTACCATGGCTCCTTTGTAAGTGTGTTGCTACCTTCCCCCTTCCCAGAAGAAAGAAACTGTAATGGTGTCTACTTTTTATTATCTTTTATATGAATATGCAAACAGGTACAGTGGAGATACTTAATTTTTAAAGAAATTAGGTTGTGTGTATTTGTTATTGTTTTCTCCAGAAATTACAAGCTATTTAAAATAACTAGTCAGTGCGGGAACATCTCGGGAGTGTTCCAGGATTTGGAATTCCTTAATTCAAGGTATACTTACATTGTGCTAAATGAGTCCTTGTTTTAAAGAGAGAGGAGACACCACTTAGTTGCCAGTGCTAAGGGCAGCAGTCCCTGCAAATCGTTAATCCCTTGACTACCAGCCCAAAGGTTGACAGGTTTTAATCCAGCTAGACGCTCCTTGGAAGAGCAGTCCGTCAATCTGCTATTAGAAACAGCCCTGGGGAGCCCTCTAGAGCAGTTCCATCCTGTACAGGTGGGATTGCTGTGAATGGAAATTGACTACCCTGCAACCAACAACAATGTCAGAAAGGCTGGAATGTTGGAATTGTTTGCTCTTCAAAGCAAAGGGAAACTATCTGAGGCAAGAAAATGGAAACACGGTGAATTCAGGCCTTCCACATCCAATGTTGGTTGATCGAAACTAAACCTAGAAGAGTTTGGGTTTTTTGCCTTTCTTTCCCTTTTTATTTAAAGATTATCTAGTGCTAATATTTTAAATTATGTAGTAATCTTTTGCGGGGGGGGGGAAGGGGGGGAGGATGAGAGCCAGGCTTTGAGGTCTCTGCAGACTCTGTGGTTTCATTTGTTCTCTTGTTATCATTTCAATGGTGGAAAAAATTGCTGAGTGTTTCTAAGTGTGAAATGAGTCAGAGGCAGAATAGCATGGGGCTGATCTTGTGCTCAGCAAACAACTGCTCCTTCCTTCTTAGGTCCTCAGGCCAGTTGGCTTTGATTTAACTTGTGCACCCCACATTCTGGCTTGTGTACCCCCAGGGCACAGGGATGGACTGTGAGGGATCCCTCTAGAGTAGAGCTTTCTGGTCAAGCCCTGTGGGCAGGGAGTTTGCACACTACTTTGGGCATCCTCTGCATGGGTCTGTTGCTAAAAGGAAACTTAAGCCTGGGCCACCAAGAGCTCTTTGAACAGCTTTGAAGCAACTGCTCTCTCCTCTTCCCTTCCAGCACTGGGATAACTCTTTTCTTTGTGCCTTCCTACCCAAATCCTCACACTCCACTCTTACAATCCAAGAAATAAATTGGTACCCCAATGGGCAGAAATTGTGGAGAATAGAATGCAAAGATACAAGCCAAGGCTCCCAGCCCAACCTGCAGTTTGCTGATCAAAGCTCACAGGTGTGAACTCTGTAAACCCACCTCTAAGAAGAAGTATATCTTGTGTTGAGGTGCCAGCAGGTATGCTGCTAGTAGTGGTTATCTGCTGGGAAGCCAGTCCAATGAATGGTAGCTTCATGCATGTCAGACAGTTGTGATCCATAGAGTTTGCATTGGCCGATTTTCAGGAGTAGAATGCCAGGCTTTTATTCCTAGTTCTACTAAAACATGTTCAGCATTGTTGTAGAAAAGGATCTGTAATCTGTTTAAGATTAAAATGAGAGATTTTTTGAGTGCAAGAGCTCTCTAGTTTGGTATGTTAGGATTGCTTAATTTAGATAAGCATTTCTTAATCCTTAAACCAACCAAAGTAAATTCTTTGCAGAAATATAATCTTGATAATATAATTCCATCTTTTGCATACTTCATAGAATCTTCCAGAGAAGAAATTTAGCATAAAATCTCCTTTTAAAAAAGGCCTTGTTAAAGCAACCAGAAGAAATAATTTATATTTGTTGTTGTGTTATTATTTGCCATTGACTAGGAACCGACCCATAACTGAACCTCAGGCAGGTTTTCAGAAACAACAACATAGAGACATAGTTCTTAATTTTAACAAGAATAAGTTTCTTATTTTAAACATGTTTGTTCATCTCTAAAGTAGCCTTAGTGACCATAAAGGATGGATTTTTTCTTTTTTTTAAAATTAAATTTTATTAATTTTAATGAACATTTACAGAGATTTTGGATTTCCATTCATTCATTGTTCATTTTTTCTACCCTCCCCCCTCAGTTTGTTCCTCTTTTTTTCCCCTTGAAAGTCTGTTTTAATTGTCCCATTGCCACAGTGCTTGTTAAAGCCAGTTCTGGTTAATCTCCTTTGTCAGTGTGTCCTTTGCCATTCCCTATCACTCCTCCCTGAGAGAGACTTCACCCTGATTCATAAGGAAAAGGGGATGGCGTATTCTCTTAGCTACTTCCTGCTGAAAAGGGACGCTGTAGGTTTCAGGGTGAAGATCTTCTCTCACTACTCTAAAGGGCCTCTTTGGCAATAGGAAACATGTAGACTATTGTGGAGATTGATTTTGGAATTTAGATGCACTGTTATCAATTGTGCTTAGCCATATATGGTCATATCTTTGAAGATGTATCATGGAACTGTTGTAGCCTAGAAGACACAAATTTAACTAACAAGATAAAAGTACATGAGTCAAAAATTAAAAGCAATAATATTCCAAGTAGAGGTTCTAACAGTGGTACAAATCAAGTTATAGAGGGAAGGTAGTTCTTAAAAACAAGGATGGATTTTAAAAGAAAAGATTGGAGCTGAGCTTTGCCATTGTCACTCCATGTTTTATTTGTTAATTTGGGTATAGTAACTTTCAATGAAACACTTCTACTTTCTTGTTATCTTAAGCCTAAAACCCACTACTGTCCTACCAATTCTGATTCATAGCAACCTTCTGTTGGGTTTCTGAGGCTGTAAATATTTACAGGAGGAGACTCCCCATCTTTCTCCTATGGAGTTACTGGTGGATTTGAACTCCTGGCTTTTCAATTAGCAGCCTGACATGGTATAGATTATACTACCAGGGCTTATTGGAAACTTCTTTATTCAGGAGTCTTTTTGTTCTAATTTACTGTGCAGAAATGTACATTTACTTAAACAAACCATATTAGGTTGCTAACTGAAAGTTTAACAATTCAAATACACTGATCATTCCACAGGAGAAATTAAACAAGCCTCAACATGGCCACAGGGTGCTCTGGTGACCTTGTGGGTAAGGAGTTGGGCTGCCAGCCCAAAGGTTCAAATCTACCAGCTGCTCCATGGGTGAAAGATGAGCAGTCTCCTTCTGTGTGATTTACAGTCTCTAAAAATTCACCGGAGGGTCAACTACTGGAAGGTTCCAACTCATCAGGACACAAAATCAAGTGCATGCCAATAGTAAACATATAACTGATTATGGACCATAATGTTTAATCATATAAACATCAAGAGTCTCCAAGAGGGGAATTCTGTGTGAGTCTAGGGAATGGCACACCTGATCTTCTTGAGAAACCTGCAAATATATAAAAACTCAAGTAGGTATGGATACTTAAATGATGCCCCAGAGAGAAAATGAGAATTTAGTAATTGGGTTGGACACTAGATGTCAGTCTTTACTGAAGTTAATTTGGTAATGAAACCATGAAGAAGCCCAGGAGTGAGCAAACTTAAAGGGTAGACAATAACTTCCTCAAAAGCTTTCCTCACAGCAGTAAAAGCTCCATTTGAGAGGGTTTACCTCTGGCAAACCGGAAAATTTGAGGAAATGGGTGAGCACGTGGGACTTCTGCTTGGTCTCAAAGTTCCAGGTCTGAAACTTCTGGGGTACATTGAAGGTTACATGCCTTTGAATCTTGCCTACATCAAAAAGTAGAGTAGAATAACAAGACACAGTTTGCTTAAGATGAGAGATTTCTTGAAAGTAAAGAGAGCTGGTAAAACTGAATTCCACAAGTGAAAGTCAGCTCCTTCAAAATGGCAAAGCTGGAAATCATGAAAAAATGAATGATTTTTTTTTTTAAGTGAACTGGGATGGGTAGGGAGTAAAATGTGCAACAGTGAGTAAAAATCCAATTTTTCTGTACACTTATGTTAAAATCACAATTAAAAAACCCCACCCCAACAAAATGGCAAAGCTAAAGGGACATTCACATGTAGGAGAGACTGCTGGACCTATAGTACGCTACTTGATTCGTTGTTGGAAGCTTGAATCACCACAATGTAGGACTTCCTGAAATAAGAACTCGTAAGGCAAGATTGGCTTACAATGCATATGTGTCTGTCTTCAATTGATTACAGTGTGGTTATTGCAAGGAAATGTAGTGACAGGCAGGTGAATGATTGGAGACTGGATCTGCTTGTTTGAAGCTCTTTGACTAGGAAAGGTCAACCATCTGGTTAAAGGAGGAATAGTGAGAAGTCAGATGGTCACAGGACAGACTCCAGGGATCATTCTATAGACATTGCACTTAATTAATAGACTTAATCACCATAAAACCCACTTCCTCAGCTACATTATTAAACTTATATAAAATTTAACTTAACCAAAGGGGTCAGGCCCAAATCTCAAGCCAACTGTTTCACAGTTATCAGGTGCCTCAATCTCTAAAGCACTTTCACATCATCATTGGAATAGGAAATGATTGTACATGAGATTTGTAGGCCAGAAATCAACCCTGACCTCCTACTTGGAAGAAGAGGATTTTACCATTGCCCCCTTGCCATGCTTTGAACACACAGTCATATCGAAACTAGTGCTCATTAGTGCAAGTGGTTAAATGCCCAACTTAAAGTTTGGTGACTCAAACTCCCCAAGGTATTCCACAGAGCAAAATTTTGGGGCACTGTCTAGTAAAGAGTACATCCAAGAAAAACATATAAGGCAGTTCAGCTGTGTCCCATGGGGTTGCTGTGAGACTGAATCAACGGAATATACCCAACAACAACAGTGTTCACCAGATGAGTGAATGTTATCAAAGATTTCATTGAGCTTTGACATCTTTGAAGCTTAGACTATGCATTCATGGCACTTACACAAATATCTTAAGCCATATCATTGAAGGAGATGCATTTGGTGAATATGTGGCTTCATGTGGTATTTCAACAAGTGATTAAAAGTCTGACTAGAGGTTCCATAAAATGTGCTGACATAAGTAGGATGTTATACCCTGGTCTCCTATAGCTTACAGACTTTGGAGAGAGGGCTTTCTTGTGCTCAAGGTAGAGATCCTCATTCCCCAGTGCCAGCTGACCATGATAAAAGTCACACCTCTGCCTCTTTTGAAAGAATGTAATTCATCTGACGTCATCCTTCTGACATTGTGGACTGTTGTTTTTTGTGATTGCAGGCATGCTGAGCTACTGTGAGAGATACAGTGAAGGCATGAGGCGTGTTCTAAAGACTTTTGGAACCATCCCAGAATTTTCTGGGGCAACAGTTCAAAAAGTTAATCAGGTATGGAGTCACATAGCCAAGAGCTTTAGTGGTGTAATGGGAATGCTTTCTGTCCCCTTACCTGTGCCACCTGCAACAACCTCATTTGGCTTTGCCAGTTTATCACGCCAGGCTTTGTCTATATTGGCTTCCATCATGGTTGCTGGAGCCAAGGGACCATGTGACTAGCCTGTCTCTTAAGAAGTGTGGGCTCTTGGGATTTGGACAGTCTAGTTTAAGTGAAGGTTTATGACCCTTCTTTTATGCTTGAAAGTAAAATCAGTTTGTTTACGCAAAACCCACATTTTACTGCCTCCTCAAGCTGATTTCTTGGGCTTTGTCTTTTCATCTCCCAGGCCATGTGTGAGAGGGTTCCTGATGACCCCGAGCACTTGGCTGCCAGGAGGAAGTGGCGGGACGAATGTCTCATGAGACTCTCCAAGCTGAAACAAGAGATGCCGGCCCAGTGACATACCTGCAATACTCTTGTCACTCCTCTCACAGTGAAAGGTCCAGTTGAGGAAATAGAAGCACTTAATCAAATCACTCTAAAGCAATGAGAAGCCACAGCAGTACTTAGCATGAAAATTGTGCCCTTGATTTTCTGCATTTAACTAACTGACTTACATGGTCAAAGATGGTGGTTGTCCAGTCACGTTGGATCACAGACCTGGACGAGGTGTGAATTATGCAGCTCCAGCAGCACAGAAGCTCTAAGGCTGCTGATTGATGTCCAGCTACGAAGAAAGCAGACGCCCTTGGAGGTGATCACATGATCACATGATCACACTTAGGGTAGTGTTTGACATCCGATTAATGTAGCTTTTCTTTTCATTTATTTAGTAAAATATTTTTATAGTTGCTTTCTAATCTTTCCTAAGTACAATGTGGCTGTGCATTTATGAGATTTACCTTCACTTTGTTATTGCTTATGTTGAATAAAAAGTTGTGATTCCATAAAAAATGTCTTTTTTTCCTGACTGTTCTGACAATGAAAGTGCCTGACCCTGAGGAGTCCTTTTAGTGAATTGTAACTAGTGGGTAATACACAAAATCCTTTGATCTAGGTCCTTTACGTGTCTATAAAACTCCACCAGTTTGCTGTCCTAGTCCCAAAGTGGGTTCCATTATCCCCTCATTGCACTCTGATCATAAAGGTTTGAGGAGCATCCTCACCATCTACTGCTCAGGCCTTGGAGAGACACATACATATTATTAGCAAAGTAAAGGCTCCAGTGTTCTGCAGTAAAAAGAGATGCCTGTCTGACTTTGTTTGACCCACCGTTCCATGAACTTACTTGACATGAAGGCCTTACTGAACAGCAGTTCCCAAATCCTCTAGGGAACACCAGCACACTTCCCCTTCCTATAGAGCCGTGCATGTCATAAAGATCTTGATCACGGGATGTACCTAAATCTCTGTGGCACTTTTGAGTCCAAGTAACACCCCAAACTTTCCATCTCTAGAAAACAACATCCCGTGATAATTTGCCTCAAGACCAATGCTATTCTAGACTTTGAATCAGCATCTTTGATTAGGAACCACATGGAAATGGTCTCTCAGAACAGGATTTCTGCCTGCTTATTTTGTCGTATTTATGTATTGAGATTATTTGCATGTCATAAAATTCACCCACTTAAAGTGTTCATCCAATGCTATAACTGCTATAGTTATTCTTCCCCCCACCTTTCAAATGTCTTTTTTTGCCTTTCCCTTCACCCAACCTATTAATTATTTAATTATTAACTTTTCTTCCCCATCTATTTCTCCACCCATCCCTGGTAATAGTCAGATTTCATTTATATGTATACTTAAGGGAGTTCTGGTGGTTTAGTTGTAGTGGTTAGTGCTGCCAACCCAAAGGTACATGGTTTAAATCCACTAGCTGCTCTGCAGGAGAAAGATGGGCAGTCTCCTCCTATGCATTTATTACCTCTGAAAACCCACTGGAAGGTCAGCTATGGGTCAGTTCCAATTCGCTAGTATACAACCGCAATAATAACTATGTTGTTATGTGCTGTGGAGTCACCTGTGACTCAGTACAACACTGCTGAAGCCTGACCTACCCTGAATCAGTCTCACTGTCCCAGCAAACCTACCCCTATTGCCCCAGTTACTCTATCAGTCCATCTCATCCAGGGTCTTCCTCTCCTGTGCTGTCCCTCTACCCTTGTAAGCATGATGTCCTCCTCCAAGGACCAGTCCCTCCTGGCCATGTGCCCAAAGTATGTGAGAGAGAGCTTCAAAATCCTAGCCTCCAAGGAGAAACTTGTTTCATCCTCTCTAAGACAGACCTATTTGTTTTCTTGGCAGTCCATGGTATGTTCAAGACTCTTCTACAGCACCACAACTCAAAGACATTGGTCCTTCTTCTGTCATCTTTAGTCATTGTCCAGCTCTCTGATGCATAGCAAGTAATTTTGAAGACCATGTCCTGGATCAGGCGCCCTTTACTCTCTACACTGACATCATTGCTTCTCAGTACTCTGGAGAGGCCCCTGACAGCAGATTTCCCCACTCTAATTCATCTTTTTATTTCCTGACTACTGGTGCCAAGAGTGTTGATTGTGGAGTTGAGCAAGCAGTAATTGTTAACCTCAATTTCTTTTCCATCTATTGTAGTGCTGCAAATTAGTAAGAATTTTTGTCTTCTTGATGTTGAGCTTTAATCTATATTGAAGACTACAGTCCTTGATCTTCTGTAGCAACTGAATAGTTTGTTTTATATTAGTAGACTCATATGGTTCAATGTATTCTTACAGCATTCAGTGGGCAGCCAATGCATGTAGGTCTGCCTTTGTGAAGTTTTCTGTAAGATGGTAAACAAAGTTCTCATAAAATAAGATTTGTGCATTAGAGAAATAATGGATGAAAGAGACCACACTGACTGGCGGCGTGCCCTGAGGGTCCTCAAAGGAAGTGACTTAAAGGTCAGGTTTTGAGTTTCAAGCACGTGTTGGGCAGACATTCCTGGTAGAGGAAGCAGAGTATGGACAGTGTGGTAGAACATTCTGGAAGCAAGCCCTGTAGAGGGGGTGGAGCAGGATTTGAAACCCAAAGGTGACAGCACCAGGCTTCAGAAAACCTTGAGAGCCATGCTGGTGAGTTAGCCTCCCCTGGAAGCAATGCCTGTAAAGAGTGGGGTGCACACAAGTGGGTAAGGGTGTATGAGCCTCAATTCTGACAACAAGTACTGGGTGAGCAGCAAGAACCAGACTCATGGTTGTATAGTCCAGCTCAGAGGTGATAAGGCAAGGAGTTCAGAAAACAGCCTGGAGGTGAGCTGTCCATGAAAAAGGTAATATTGGGTCCCTCCCAAATGTCATTTCAGGGGACAGGTACTGATGGCAATTTATAAGATAAGGTATTAGGAGGAAGGGTGGAGCATTTGAATGCCTCAGTTAATAAGAAAGATAAGGTAGTGAGACAGGCCTGGCATCTGCTTTGGAAAATCAGCCAGTGAAAAACCTGCAAATCAGAATGACCTGACCCCATTGACATGTAGCACCAGGAACTGACGACCAACTCAATGACTTCTAACAACAGGAAGCAGGACAAAAAGAGGGGTTTCAGCCCTGACAAGGCCCTCCTCAATGAAGTCAATTTCAGAGACTCTTTGCCTTCAAGACCTACTGTCAGGTGGCCTTCACTGACCAGTGGTGGGGCCCTTATAGCTGAAAGCTCCTGCTCCTTCCAGTCAACATTCACGCTCCCACTGTTCTGCTCCGAATCACCACACTCTTCTCACTATTAGCTTCATTCATTTCTGAAGAGCCTATGTTTGCTATGTGTCAGCTATCAGGAGAGAGCCATTGTTTCCGGGAGAATGTCCCTGAGGGGCTTGAAGTTTATGCAGCTCCACACACTCTTCAGCCTCAGGAAGATAAAAAGCCCCTTGGAGTGGCTTCCACTTCTCTCTGTCCTACAGTGTAGGGCTGCAGGGAGACCAACGCAGTGCCTAGGCTGCTGCAGGGCCCGGAAGATATGAGTTCATTTCTCTGCAAATATGAGTCACACTCCCTCACTGTAGCCAAGAAGCATTTAGTGTGAGGAACAGGCGTCTGAACTGTCTGGCTTCTAGTTGTAGCAGCTGCATATATAGTGACAAAGAACCACAAAAGTGACAGGCTTAGAGAAAACTGGGAGGCTGGGGCCTAATTCACATTGAAGGGTTCTTGTTTTTGTTTTTTATTTTAAGCTGGAGCAAAGCTAAGAATAGCACATTTTGTAGTTTTGAACCCCAGGAATAAAGTTATTAAAACAACAGAATAGAGCTTGGCTTTGGTCTAACAAGGAGCTGAAGAAAGAGTGGGTGTGTATCTACAAGCCCACACACACACAACACCCGCTCAGCCATGTCCTCTAGAGAGGAGCTGTAAAACTGAGCAACCTCAGAGGCTTTTCTGCCCTTAATTTGTTACTTATTAGCTGGAATAGCTTTTAGGAGTTTAACAACAGGTTAATTTCACGTCCTTTCTGTACTGAAAAAAAAGTTTTGGGACCTGGATGTTTAAGGATGTAGGTGCAGTTTAAATGCTTTGTTGAAAGATGAATGTCTCAGGCATCATTGCCATGGTGCTGCCTTTGTTAGGAATTCTTTTCCATTCTTACACTCAATAATTGACTTGGATGCTGCCTGGTGCTTCAGTCTGGGTAGACCTTCAGGAATTCCATTGTTCCAAGAGTGGAGTACCAAGACAACTAGAGGTATATAGACAATTTGATGAGAGTTAGGGAATTGAAGAAGACCAAAGACTACAGGCTTCAGGATGAGTGAAATCTCAACATCAAGAAAGTCTTCACTACTGGACCAATAGACAACATCTTGATAGATGGAGAAAAGATTGAAGTTGTCAATTATTTCTCCTCTTTCTCGGGTCCATGGACAACAACTCTGGTAGCAGTAGTCACCAAATCAAAAGACATGTTGCACTAAGGAAATCTGTTTTCAAGGACCTCTTAAAGTGCAAAAGTGAAAAGAAGTCAGTTTAAAGACTAAGGTTGTCTGATGCAAGCGGTGGTATTTCTGATTGTTTCCTATGCACCTGAATGTTGCACAATGGATAAGGAAGACCAAAGTAGAATTGATACCTTTGAACTGTGGTGTTGGAAAAGAGTATTGATTATCTCATAGACAGCAAAGAAAGGGGGGAAAGTCTGTCTTGGAGGAAGTGCAGCCACAGCTCTCCTTAAAGGCAAAAACGAAACTTTGTCTTACATACTTTGGGCATGTTGTCAGGAAGGGTCCTTAGAAAAAGATTTGCTTGAAAGATAGTCAGAAAAAGAGAAGATCTTCAACAAGATGTACTGGCACCATGACTGGAACAATGGACCAGAACTTACCAGAAATCATGAGGATGGTGCAGGATAGGGTAAGGTTCAGATTTGTTGTTCATGGGTCACTATGAGTCCTTGTCAGATCAACAGCACCTAACAATAGCAATAACAACAACAACTAAGTTCTGTAGTCTGAAATTGATCTTTCAATTGATACGCATTAATAATAATTGGTAACTGGAATACAAAAGTTGGAATTGAAGGAGAAAGTATGATGTTAGAAAATAAGGTCTTGATGACAGAAATGAAGCTGGAGATCACATGATAGAACTTGTACAATCGATGATTTATTTATTGTAAGTGTTTTCTTAAAAAATCCCCCATAAATGGCAACTATACACATGGACCTCACCTGATGTGCTACATCAGAATCAGATTGATTATATCCGTGGGAAAAGGTGATGGAGACGCCTAACATCAGCAGTCAGAACAAGGCCAAGGGCTGATTGTAGAATAGCACATGAATTACTCCTATGTAAGAAAGTTCAAATTAAAACTAAGGAAAAAATGAAAACAAGTCTATACGAGCCAAAATACAACTCTAATTTATTCCACTTGAGTTAAAAAGTGATTTCAACAATGTTGAAATTGGATGCATTGAACAATAATGATTAAAAACAAGGTGATTTGTGGGATGACACCAAAGACAATGCATGAAGAAAGGGAAAAAAAAAGACAGGAAAGAAAGGACCAAAATGGATGCCTGAAGCAACTAAAAAAACTGCACTCGAATATAAAGAGGCTAAAACAAAGGGGAACATGTAAGAAAGATGAGCAGGATCTCTGGGATTCCAAGATCGTGGTAGTGGAGAAAGCAGCATGAGGAGCTTAAGGAGCAGCAAGATGCATAGAAACAGGCCACTAGAGAGACCATTAGGGCGCACAGAGACTGACATGGCACAATGTGGACTGTAGGGATTTGAGATAGAACTTTTATTAAAATAATTAGTTTGGGAGTTACAGGAGCATCAAGATGTGCCATGGGCTCTGGCCGAAGCCAGAAGCTGCCAGCCTAGCTGCTATGGGACCCATCTGCTAGGAGAAAGAAGCATACCGTGAAATTTACTGAGTTCTCTTAAGCCCCACTAGGAGCAAGTGGGTCTGTTGGAATTTGACTGAGTTTTCTTATGGTCCTCGCTGACCACCCAGGATCTGGCAGGCTGGTAGGAATTTAACTGGGTTTTCTTGGGTACCTCCGACTGCCCCAGAAAGCACCTAGGAATAAGCAGGCAACTGGGTATTTGGCTGAGTTCACTTGGACCCCACTGACTGCTCAGGATCTGGTGGGCTAGTGGGGATTTAGCTAAGTTTTCTTGGGCACCACCAACTGCCCATGAGAGTGCCCAAGAGCAAGCAGGCTGGTGGGAATTTGAGCTTTCAAGGACACCATAGACCTCACATAGGTGAGAAGGTCAGTGGGAATTTGAGTTTTCTTGGGTTCTGCTGGACCCAGGGCCCTGCTGGGGCAGGGGCTGCTGGGCGAGGGCACCTAGGTAAGGGCTGCTTGTCAGGGACCGCTGAGTGAGAGCCACTGGATGGGAGACAGACAACTGGAATTTGAGTAGGGACCCCACTCGTGAGCACACTCAGCTGAAATCTGAGTGAGGTCACACAAGTGACTGACCTACATCTCTGGTCACCCTACCCACCCCTACCCATGCCTGCCCCACCCACTATTTGGCTCCACACCTGTACCTATACGTCCAATCAACTTGCCTTTAATCCGGAGCACATTGATCTGACTTAGCTACAAGAGGCTGCTCTCACAGGCCTTGAACTGACCTTTCCCTTGAATCAGAAGTTCAGAGAAAAACACAGGTTGGGTAGCTGCCCAATTGATTTCTAGGGCATTGTCTTCAGATCAAGAACCTATCAATGTCTGGAAGAAAGCAAGCTATCCCACACACTACACAGGAGCAAAACAAAATGTCACTTATCAGTGGATTTCCTGAAGCCAGAAAGTAGAAGGCTGCAGTCCTTGACCTTCTGCAGCAAGCACTTCAGGTCCTCCTCAGTTTTAGCAAGCAGAGTTGTGCCATCTGCATAACGCAGATTGTTGATGAGTCTTCATCCAATACTGATGCCACATTTCTCTTCATAGAGCCCAGCCTCCAGGATAATCTGTTCTGCATACAGGTTGAAAAGATATGGAGATAGGACACATCCCTGGTGTACAGCCTTCCCAATTTTTAACCATGCAGTGTTTTCTTGCTCTGTTCTGATGACTGCCTCCTCGTCCAAGTATAGGTTTTGCAGTAACACAATCAAGTGTTCTGGGATTCCCATTCTTTCCAGAGTTAGCCACAGTTTGTTGTGATCCACACAGTCAAACACCTTTGCATAATCTGTGAAACACAGACATTACTCTGGTACTCCCTGCTTTCAGCCAAGATCCATGTAACATTAGCTATAATATCCCTAGTACCACCACCCCTTCTAAACCTAGCCTGCATCTCTGGTAGTTCTCTGATGATGTGCTGTTCCAGTCATTTTTGGATAATCTTCAGCAGAATCTTGCTTTCATGTGATAATAATTATATTGTTCTATAATTTCCACACTCTGTTGGATTACCTTTCTTTGGAATGGGAATAAATATAGATCTCTTTCAGTCAGTTGGCCAAGTGGTTGTTCTCCAGATTTCTTGACACAACATTGTGAGCACATCTAGGGCAGCATCTGTTAGTTGAAATACATCAATTGATATACCATCTATTCCTGGGGCCTTATTTATGTAATATAAATATATATGTGTTGTTGTTGATTGCCTTCAAATCGAGCTCGACTCATAGTGACCCTATGAACAAAAGACCTGAAACTTTTCCACAACTATCGACATTTATCAAAGTTCATAGAGTTTTTGGAGGCATGTTGTTTAGGAAGTGGATGCCACTCCTGCTTCCAAAATATATATATATATATATAATATACATTTATAGTTTAATGAATAGCACAGGAATAATAAGGTGTTCCGAATTTCTCTATCCAAGTGTTTATATTAATAAGATTCAGATTGCTTATCTATAGGATATAATAATCTTATATATTATTGCTATTATTATTTTTAACACATTTTATCTGTTAGATAGGTTAAGAATAAGAAAAGCAAAGTATTTGTTTTATCATCAGTTTTTCTTTTTGAACTGTACTTCCTCTTTTTATGCAAATCCAGGCTTCTGATTTACATAATTTTCCTTCTCTCTGAATATCTTTTAACATTTTTTTTTCACAAGGCATATTTCTTGCCAGCAATATCTTTTGCTTTCTATATGTTTGGGAAAGTGATAATTTCACCAAATTCAGGAGGGATAATTCCTCTGAATTCAGAATTCTAGATTTTTTTGCCTTAAATATTTGAGTCTACCTTTTTCTTGCTTTTGTGGTTTCTGTAGCAAAATCAGATGGAATTCTTATCTTTGTTTCCCCTGTACTTTCCTGACTTCTTTCAAGAAGTTATCTTTGTTTTGTTTTCCTGCATTTGGCGTATAATATGCCTAGCTATAAATGTTTGGGTATTTATAATGCTTGCTACTCTCTGAGTTTCCTGTACCTGTGGTTTGGTTTATATTACTAATTTAAGAAACTTCTCGGGAATTGAACCGTCAGGTATTTCTTTCCCCCCTCTTTCTTCTTTTGGTATTCCTAATAGTTGTGCTATACCTTTTATAATTCCCCCCCAAAATTCTCAGATAACCTGTTTTGTTTTGGTTTTCCCCTCAATTCTTTTTTTTTTTTTTCTTTTTCAGTTTTGAAAACATCTATGGGAAGTATCCTCAGGCTCAGCCATTCTTTTTTTTTTTTTAACAGATACATTTAAAAAAATTTATTATTTTTTTGAGTGTGTACCATCAAATCAAATCTGACTGGTACAGGAGGAGATTGCCCCTCCTTCTCCAGCAGAGCATCTGGTGGATTAGAACCATGTACCTCTGAAGCACAGCTATTCTTGTCTTGGCTGTGTCCAGGCTGCTGATGAACTCATAAAAAATTTTCCTTTCTGTTAGTGTTTGATTTCTAGAATTTACTTTTTTTTTCTTAGCATTTTTCTGCTTGCATTATCCATCAGTTTGTGTATGTTATAACTCTTCCCAATTAGAGCCCTTGGTATACTAGCTGTAGTTAATATCTTTAATTTCTTGTATGTTAATTCCAAAACCCCTGCCTTATCAGGGTCTGCTTTTGACGCTTGCTCTGCATTTTTAGACTATGTTGTCTGCTTTTTAGCAATTCTGGTAATTGTAGGAAGCTGAAAAAGATGCACTGGGTTAAAGGAAGTAAAGTAAATGGTCTTTTCATGTGAGGGTCTGTGTTTATCTGTGTAGGTCTTCGCTGTGCTTACTATTTGTGTTTGGGTTTCCCTCAAAATATCTTCTTGAATAAGGTCCAAGACTTTCAATTCTTTCTTCTCTAATCACTATTATTATCCAGGAGCCCTACTGATAGGACGGTGAGGTATTAGAGGAGGAAAGCGCTTTATAATCTTATTTGGGTCTCATGAACCTGTTTCCCCGGGCTAGGACCTTTGTGAGAATTGGTCAATTTTTTTCTTTCTTTCCTCTTTAGATGAGACCAGGAGGCTAAAGAGGCCTGGAATCAAGTAATTCCCTTCTCCCACATGGTTTTATACTAGTAAAAAATAATGTTCTTGTGGCAGGATTTTGCTGAACAGAATAGAACAGTCTGAGATGTTTCAAATGGATTACTTGTTCTCTCCCCCTACTGGAAGCATGAAGGAATGTTCCTCAATCTTCACAGCAGTATCCTGGCCAGGCTCCTAGAAGTATAATCCCCTTGTCAAGATGATCCCCCAACCCCATCCTCCCCACTTTTGGTAGTCCACACTGAGCCTCCGGCAATTTGCTAATTATAGTTCAAGTGTTCCTTTCAACCCTGGTCGTAGAAGATTTCTGAGCTAGGTGATTCTCTGTATCCTGATCTTTCTAGTTTTAAGGCAGCAGTTTGCCCCATGACCTAAATTCTCTGATGGATCTCTGATGGATGAGTTGTTTGGGTTTTGGGGGGTTTTCTCCCAATATTTTCAGTTCCCCCCTTATTAGGATGAGAGAAATAAAGTCCACCTCTTTACATGTCAAAGTGGAAACCATAAGTCTTGAAGGATGGGCAATCTCCTGTGTGACTTACTGCTTCTAAAAACCTGCTGGAGGTTCAGCTGTGGACCGGTTCCAACTCTACAGCACACAACCACAACAGAGTAGTTTTTGGTACATAGAATCAGGTGCACCTTAGTTCTCAAATGAAATAAATAATTCTTGAGACAAAGAGTGCAAAAAGGGGTTGGAGGCAAGAGCTGCAGGCAGCAGGCAAAGCAAGAATATTATATGCTGGAGTGACCTTGACATTCAGCCGTGGTTTTCTAAGTCAGTCCTATTTGTATATGTTTGGAAGACGTCCTGATCCCCCTTGTGTAGTTGGCTTGTCTCTATCATGTGTTGATTTTATTAGCTTCACTCTGAGAGTAACCTTATCTCCAAGTTCAAGGGGCAACTTATTATGCACTGATTAAATCCCAAAGCCCAGTGGCAGTCAAATGTTTTCTTGTTCTGTTGGCTCCCTTCTAAGCTGGCTGACATCCAGAGAATTTAGTACTGTCAGTGGGTCAAACTAAAACGAGGATTATAGTAATGTGGTTTTAGTCTTTGTACTATTCTGCTTGTATTAGACTCATATTTTAGGGGGAAAAGGGTATAAACTACTGTAAATAAGCACAAAGTATCTTGTGACTAACAGGTTTGTCAGTATCATTGTAGATGAAGTTCTATGTCATCCAAGACAGCTAGAGAAGATCAAGAGATGTCCAAATGGTAGTGTCACAGGGGGGAATTAAATGTCAGCCTGATGGCATGAAAGCTGACAAAGAGTCTCTTGAGGTTAGGGTCCCTCTTTCAATGCCTGGCACTTAGCATTATACCTGGCACAGAGAAGTATTTGGGTGAGAGGCTGAGTAGATGAGAAGAGCTCTAACAGAGGGAGCTTGGCACCTGATGAACAACCCACTTAGAGCACCATGAGATCAGAAGTAGGGAGTTGTTACTGTTGTTAGGTGCTGTTAAGCTGAGTACTACTCACGGCAACCCTATGCACATCTGAACTCAGTCTTATCCTTTGCCATTCTCATGATCTCTGACACACTCAAGCCCATTTCTACAATCACTGTGTCAACCCATCTCTTTGAAGGTCGTCCTCTCTTTCCCAATCCCTCTACCTTTCCAAGCATGATGTCCTTCTCAGAGGAATAGCTTCTCTTAGCAACATGTCCAGAATATGTGAGATGAAACTTAGGCCTGAGACTTTCAATTCTTTCTTCTCTAATCCCTGTTATTACCAGGAGCCCTACTGATAGGACAGTAAGATGTTTGAGGAGGGAAAGCGCTTTATTATCTTATGATTGGGTCTCATGATTGCCTTCAAGGAACACTCTGACTCCTTTAAGACATAGCTATTTGTTCTTTTGACACTCCTTGTTATTAAGTATTCTTCTCCATCCACAGTTCAAAGGTATAAGTTCTTCTTCTGTCACCTTTATTCATTATCTCAGATTCATAGCAATTGATTGAAAAGAACATGGCCTGGGTTGCTCCCTCACCCTCCCCGCCGACATCATGCACCAGTTCCTGCTTGGATTTACTTTTGGAAACATCGTTGGAATGTACCTGGCTCAGAACTACAAGATACCAAACCTGGCCAAAAAGCTTGAGGACATCAAGAAGGACTTGGATGCCAAGAAGAAGCCACCTAGCTTGTGAGGGCCTCCTGCTGTAGGCCCTCTGGACCCCCATGGATCAGCCCTCCCCGAGAGCCTCCTCACCCTCGAACCAGTGGCCTGTGGTCATTGCAGCCTCAGCGAGGTTCCTCTCTGCTGGATTCTGAGTTGCCTTAGAGCAAAAATGGGGCCTCCGAGGGAGAGCTCTGCCACCTCCCCACATGCTCTCTCGTCACTTTGTTCCAGCTGCTGGGAGAGCCCAAGACTGGTTTACCGTGCTAGATGATACACATAACCTTCAAAAAAGAAAAAAGCATGGTCTGAATGTGGTACATCTTAGTCCTCAAACTAACATCATTGCTCCTCAATAATTTATAGAAGTCTCTGCTTGCAGACTTGCCCAGGACATCTCCTGATCTGACTACTAGTAGCAAGTGTATTGATTGTAAATCTAAGTAAGATGAGGTTGTTGACAGTTTCAATCTTTTCTTCATCTATCATGAAACTGCCTGTCCGTCCAGTGGTCAGAATTTTGTTTTCTTGACCTTGAGATGCAATCCATATTGAAGACCTCAATGTTTAACCTTCTGCAGCAAGTACTTCAAGTCCTCCTCACTTTCAGCAAGCAAGATGTGTCATCTGCATACCAAAGGTTGTTGATGAGTCTTCCTCCTATCCTGATGCCACATTCCTCTTCATGGAGTCCAGCTTCTTGACTAATCTGCTCAGCATACAGATTGGATAGGTATGGAGAAAAGATACATTCTTGTTGCACACCTTTCTTAATTTTAAACAGTGTGGTGTTCCCTTGTTCTGTTTCCTCAACAGTTTCTTGGTCTAGTTATAGGTTTTGCATAAACACAATTAGGTGTTCTGGGATTCTCATTATTCTCATTGTTCGCCATAATTAGTTATGATCCAGAGTCAAATGCATTTACATAGTTAATAAAGCACAAAACGACATTCTTCTATTCTTTGCCTACCTCCTGGAGGTAGGGAGTGGATGCACTTAAATTACAGCATGATGTTCAATGTTTAGATAACATGAAAAAGTATTTTCTTAAATAGTAAAAGTTTTTGACCCACTGTCTATCTGTCAGTTTGTCTTACTGTGGTTGCTATGATGCTGGGAGCAATGCCATCACTATTTCAGAGATCAACAAGATCACCCAAAGCAGACAGACAGACTTCATAGAAACTTCCAGACAGGGACAATCATACTGTCTCCATACCAGAGCCTGACAATCTACTTCCATAAAATTAGCCAATGAAAATGTTATGGATCACAGCAGAACATTATCTGACTCATTTGCTTGGACACACCATCAAAGTGATCAATCACTAGATGAGAGGATTGCAGGCGAGGAGAGAGGTATAAGATGATGCTGGAGAGGAAGGCCAGGCCTAAATTGTGGAGACTTTGTAATACAAAATTGGGATTTAATTTAAATACACTGGGAGGTCTGGGATTTGGCATTGTCTAATAGATTTGCACATGTTAAAGATCACTGACATAGATTTGCAAATTTTTGCTGTAAAATGCAGATTGTAAATATTTTAGACTTTGTAGGCCATCAGATCTGTATTGCAACTACTCATCTATCTATTACGGTGGAGAAGTAGTCATAGGAGACATCAAACAAAGAACATAGCTTTGTGTTAATAAAACTTATGGGCATTGAAATGGGGAATTCATATGATTTTTCATATATTACAAAATATTGTCCTAATTTTTCTCCCCACCCCAAAGCTACTTAAATGTATCACTCATTATTGGCTCACAAGGTAGGAAAATGCAAATGGTAGTTTGTGGGCCATAATTTGCCAATCTTGAAACAGGCTTCAAGAGGTAGGAGAAGAAGCCCCAGTAGAGGTATTACAATCATTGAAGTGACATGATGCTTGTTAGGCCAGGAAGATAACAGAAATGGTATGAAAAGGAAGGAATTAGATCTTCTAAAGAACACTAAAGCACTTCTAAAAGAGATCAAAAAATATAAATAATTGGGGAAAATCCCAAATTCATGGATTGGAAAATTTGGTAATGCTAAGATGGTAAAACATCCCCACCTGATCTACAGATTCAACACAATCCCTCTCAGAATCTCCCTTGACTCCTTTTGGAAGTTGACAAACTGATTCTGAAATCTGTAGAAAATTGTTGTGAGGTTACATTGGGTCAACTCCACTTCATAGCAACCCCAAGTAGAACAGAGTGAACCCGTGTGGTCCTGCGTCATCCTCACAATCTTTGCTGGGCCCATTGTTTCTGTCACTGTTCATTCCATCTCCTTGGAATTCTTTCTCTTCTTCATTGACTGTGTACTTTTCTAGGTATGATATCCTTTTCCAGAGCCTGGCCCATCCTGAAAATACACCCAAAGAGTGTGAGGCTAAGTCTCACAAGCACTGTGACTGCTCTTCTTTCAAGACAGATTTATTTATTCTTTGGACAGTCCATGATATATTCAATATTCTTGGACAATATCACAGTTCAAAGGCATCAATTCTTCTTTGGTCTTCCTTATTCATTCTCCAACTTCCACATACATATGGAGGAATTCAAAATACCACAGCTTGGGTCAGGTACACCTTAGTCTTAAAAGTGATATCTGTACTCCTTAGAATATAAAATACATTGTCAGCCCTTTGCCATCTAAGTTCCAGGTCAGATCAAGAACACCTGCTGTTTGTGAAAAACAGACCTGATTGTTTCCATTGGTTCAGCATGTGAAGAAGTTGAAGGTTTAAGCTGCTACCTTGATCTTTAATATTGAAAAAGGGTTTCCAGCCTACAGGGAGTGGGTATGCTAAGAGCTTACAGCAGTGACCATGGTGGGCAGCCCTGCGCCTGGGTGTGGGTTGAGAACTGACACATTGCTGGGTAAGTCATGCGACCTCAGCCCTGCGTGCCCTGGCTCATGCTGTCACACACCTGGTGAACTCTGATGAGAGGACACCACTAAATCAGTTTACTTCGTGGAGAGGATGAGGGAGGGAGGAGTACCAAGCCACTCTGTGGGTGAGAAACTTGCTCCCCTTTGAAGAGTGGGAGGTGGCAAGTGGCCAAGAGAACAATGACACAAATTAGCAATAAACATTGCACAACTCCCCCGTTGCTCGACTAGCTCTTTGAGAAACATCAGAACATACAACTGAAGAATTTGGGCTCTGGAGCTGAACACCTGAACTCCGCTTCTGGTGTTGTCACATACTGGCTCTGTTGTTGGGAGCAGGTCACCAAGCATCGCTGTGTCTCATTTTCCTCATCGGTAAGTTGTTTCATCATTTGGGACCCTTGTTGTGGTGTTTAAGTGAGATAATAAGGGCAAACTTTGAACAACATGAATTTGAATTGTGCGAGTCCACCTGTGGGATTCTCCTTCCCCGAACCTCCCCCAGTTGCTGTTGTGATAGATGAAGAAAAGACTGAAGTTGTCAATGATTTCATGGTACTTGAACCCACAATCAACACCCAGGGTAACAGGAGTCGAGAAATCAAATCAAGTGTTGCATTGGGAAAATAGGACTTCTCCAAAGCTCTAAGAGCTTAGGTAGTTCAGTGATGTTAAAGACTAAGGTGTTCCTGATCCAAGCTGTGGTCTTTTCAGTGTCTTCCTATACATGTGAAAGTTAGATAAAGAAAAGTTTAACAGAAGAAAAATTGATGTGGTGTTGGAGAAGAGTACCGAATATTCTATGGATTGCTAAAAGAACGAACAAACTTTGTCTTGGTGAAAGTGCACTAAGGGTGCTCTTTATAGGCAAAGATGGTGAAACTTAGTCTCACATTCTTTGGAGATGTTGTCAGGAGGGGCTGGTTCTTGTTAAAACGACATCAAGCTGGAAAAGGTGGAAGGTCAGAGATAGGAAGATCTTCAACAAGGTGGATTGGCACGGTGACTAACAACGCACGCGTTAGAGGTGACGAGGCTGCTGCAGGATGGCTCAAGGGTCAGCCTGCTGGTCATACAGTCACTACAAACCACAGGTGACTTTGACACTTAAAAACAACTTTGTGGTGAGCTCAAGTGTTGCAAATATCTGTTTAAAACACCTGTCACGCTATTCATTTCTGTGTCGAGCAGTTTCTTCACGTGGTGATGAGCTGTATCACATGGTTTTAGGCAGATGCTTGAAACACTTGAGCCCAGTGAAATAGCAACAGGGGCAAAAATTGGAGTAGAAGCAGACCCTTGAAGATCAAACCTGTATTATTCTTGGGTTATCTGAAAGTTATACAGATTTTTGACAATACCAGAGGTTAGAGTGTTTAACTCCCTCATTGTTCAAAGGTCAATGCTACAGTCTCTGACCAATTGGTCTAAAAACAAGAAACCAATTATTGCCAAATAGTTTCCAATTTGTGGTAATCCCACATGTATCAGAGGAGAACTGTGCCCATTGGGTTTTCAGTGACTGAGTTTTTTCCAGAAGTTAATTGTCCAGAACAGCTATGAGTGCACTTAAACCTCTAACCCTTCCATTACCAGGTGAGCACACTGGCCAGGACATGGAAAGAGGTGTGCACCATATGGTGTGCACCTGATCGTATCATTGATTCCTGACATCGTTCTCGGGACTTTCACTTGTAACTTCATTCCTCCCTCACAAGGAGGACAGGGATACTGACAAGGAGAAGTCACTAAGCCAGGAAAGGGTGGTCAGAATTTTCATTTAGACAATGACACCTGAAGTTCGTGCTGTTTGATGAAATATTGAGATGAATTGGCCAGGTCAGAGAAGTCACTCCACTGTATTGAAGGGATCTATATAGGGCAGACTGACAACCCATCCTGACAACACTGTGGGCTGAAGTTGGAATAAAGATGACCTCCTAGAAACATTTTTCAAAACATACCTGGAGAGACAGGTTGCAGAGTTAAATGCAAAGTCCTGGCATGGGGTTGGCAGGGCCCTTCCAAGAGAAGATTCTCAGAGCTCCTGGATTGGGGTTTGAGTGATGGTAAAGTCATATCCTCATGGGTGAAACCTGGACTTTATTGACTACTTATTACCTCTCCATGTGTCTGTGTGGGGACATGGCGATGCCTCCTCTTGTGGAACCTACAGAAAATGATGTGAAATAATTAAAAACAAAACAAAACCATCCACATCTGAGTACTGTGAAACGAAAGAACTTATGGTGGGAATGTTCAGGGAAAAGAATTTTATGTAGGACCTGTGGTGTCTGTATGTATGTATGTGTGAGCATATGTGGTGAGTGCTGTGTATATGTGTGAGGATGTGCAGTGAATATATGTGTGTAGGGCATAGATGTGTGGCATATATGTGAAAGTGTGTGGTGTGAGTGTATGTGTGTACAGTGGGGTTTAAGGCCAATGTTTTCTCTGAGGAGGTGACGTTTTACACTGAGACAGGAGGAATCATGCAGAGTGTGAGGGTCAGGGGCTGGCAGGTGGGGAGCAGGGAACATGGTGGGTAAGAAGCCACTGAAGAAGTAGGTAAGGAATGGGAAGCAATGTGGTGCTTTGCAGGAGTGGCTTGGACTTGCACGGAATGCAGCAGTCTGTCTTCTGAGCAAAGGAAGATCTTCCTAACAAACAATCAATGGCTCTGCACTTCAGCTTTCTCATCAGATCGAGGCCTTTGGCTTTTATAGATGACACACTGCACATGCAGTGCCTCAGTCAAGCAGACATGGTATCCTCAGTCCTCTGGGAATTCACTGCTAAGGCCAGAAACAGCCTTTTGGGAATATTTGGGATCCTCTGAGGGATTCGTCTTCCTCCTGTAGACCACACAAATCCCCTAACAAGGTGTTATTCTCACACTATGACAGACCAGAAGTTGCAATTTACACACCTCCACTTCCACCCGTGGTTTGGGATCACTCTGAGGGGAATTCTACGTCAACCCCCAGACATAAACTGTAACTTAGCCACTGTGGTGACTGGCCTGGGGCTCCTTGAGGTCACCTACTTCTTGTGCTGATGTTGGTCACTTCCTGAGTGTGAACTTTGTGAGGGACAAGGAGGTGGATGCAGCAGATATGAGAAAGAAGGAGGAGGGAGCTTCAAATGCACCAGCATTGGTGATGGAACAGATAAGTGGACACTGAACAAGTGAGTGTCCCCAAGTCTCAAGCTTGCACAATGGGAAGGGGAAGGTGGGGCACACTTCCCTGAAGAAGGACTGACTCTCTGAGGTGCTGAGTGTGTGAGGCCTGACATCTGTGGGACCACCATGGAGCCTGTGGGAAGAAGAAGCGTGGGGATTGGAAGAGAAACTGGGCACCCAAGATCCACCTGTGATAAACAAAACCCCAAACTCAGGCAAGGAGGTCATCATGAGGTTTTTCAGGACCATTCACAGTGCAGAGCCGTTAAACTGCCCAAGATGTCACATTGATGGTTCTACTGTCTCCCATTCCTCCCCTTTTTGAACCAGTCCTGACCAGGAAGAAGTGTAGTGGCCACTGTGTTTATAACCTTACTTGACTGTCCACTTAGCTGTAACATGCCCTAATACCTCCCTTGCCTTCCTAACATGTGTAACTAAGAGGCCCACCACATTCTCACCAGGCCCAGATGCCACTCTGTCTTGGGCCCAGTCCCAGCTAGCCTCCTTTCCCCTCAGCTGGGTCCCGGTCCTGTTCAGAGAGACCCCCAGAACCATACTCAGCCTCTGGAAAAATCACCAGTTAGAAGGGAAAGAAACTAGGGATCAGTAGGAAGGACTTTGAGCACACCAGAGACCAACTTTCATCAGTGAAAGCAAGGAAGCTTATAAATTCGTGGAACGAGGTCAATCCTAAACTGTTGGTGACACAATGGACACTCTTGAGATATGGCTCCTGGGACTGGGCCTTGGAAGCTTGGCCTCTAGGCTTCTACCAGGCCCCACCTGCCACTCTTCTGCCTGGGCTTCCCTGAACCCCATTCCCTTCACCCTGAGCTGCCACCTGACAGCAGTTAAACACGTGCTACTTCGCTTCTCATGCCTCTGGCCCTTTGCTTGCTCCTCAGAATCATTCCTCAACAAACTTCCTTCTTGAGAGTCTTTCCCCTGATTTTGTTGCTGACAGACCAGCGGATGGAGGACACTGATAGCCTCATGCTGGTCTTCCCCACCTTCCCTGACACTCCCCGTTCTCTCTACACAGAAGTGAGGGCAACCTTTTAAAAATAAACACCTTTCACTCTCTGCTTAGAATCTCTTTCTAGTGACTTAATGCACGTAAATAAAATACAAACTCCTTTCCTTGGTATGCAAAACCCTTGGACATCTATTTCTGTTCATTTTTTACTGTCTCCTGCCCTTCTCACTGACACACTAGGCATGCAAATTGCATTTTCTAAACGTAGGGACAGGGGTAGAATTTTCTCTGTCCTGAACAGTAATACCTGAAGGATGCTTCAGATCACAACTATTATCTCCGTGGAGAGGTGTCCATTGATTCCAGGGGCTTATCTAAAGCATGGCAGGTAGGGCACAGGCCCTGGACACCACTTGAAGGGGGCGTCAGTGAACAGGTTCTATTAACCATCTCAGTTTCCATTACAGGACATGAAAAATTGTTCAGTGAGTTACAACTAATACGTATATGAGAATCTTCATGCATCAAGGCACCAATGTCCTCGAGTTTTTTCCCTTTCTCCCTGTGTGTCCCTTCATAGTCTCCCTTCTAGATGAAAGAGGCTCATGTTGTTCTGCTGTTGGGAACAGCCCAGATGTCCAACCACAATTGAATGGATTGAGAAATTATGGTACATTCACACAATGGAATACTACACAGCACAGGAGCAAAGATTTTGTAAATTATTACCTGACTTGGGAGGGACTGGAGAGCATTATGCTAAGTGAACTAACTCAGTCCCATAAGGACGAATACTGTATAAAACCATTATTGTAGAATGAATATGAGGATCCAACTGGGACGGAGGGTGGAAGCAGAGGGGTTAAGATGTGCAGAGGGTGGGGAGGGTTAATTATAGGATCTCACCATTTGATGGGTAGGAGGGTGAGGGAAATGGGAAGGATCTAGTGTGAATAACAATGTATTTGAATTTTGTAAATAAACTAGTATAAAAATAATACAAAATAGATTGTATGAAACACAATGGACATTAAAGATTGTATACAACACAATGTATGCCAATGAAATACATTATAAGGATATTATTATATGAAAGTCAATTAATTTTTTTTAATTTTTAAATTTTTTTTCAAAAATAGAATAAACTAGAGTGGCCCCAGTTTTCACCAGTGAGCAAGGAAGATGCAGTTGGAATTTTCATGTAGTGCTAGCACATTATGTGTTGTTCTACCAACTGAATGGTCAGTGGTTCAAATCCATCAGCTGCTCTGAGAGAGAAAAACGGAGAGCCTCATCCTGTAAAGATTTACAGCTTTAGAAACCTGGAGGAGGGTATTATGAGTTGGGGTCTACTTGATGGCTGTGGGCTTGGTTTTGTTCACTTGTTCTTCATATTATATTATGTAAAAAATTGATTTGTGTTTTTGAGCTGGTATTATGGTAGTAAAGTTCTCTATAAAATGAGTGTCAGATCTTTGTCCAGAAGCTCAATTTCAGTGTTTGCCACAGGCACTGTTTTCTGTTGACGCATCTCTGACTGAACTCTGGGCTAAAGTGAACATCCATTGACACTTCTGCCATGCTATCCTGTTCAAGAGGCAGCACATGATCAAGAATGGTAATGACAGAAGAAGTTCAAGCAGCTCTGAAAGCACTGGAAAAAATATTAGGCCCCAGAAACTGATAGAATATCAATAGACATGTTTCAACAAACAGTTGCAGCTCTGAACGTTACTCAATAGTCTGTGTCAATAAATTTGGAAGGCAGTTACTCGGCCAACTGACTGGATGAGATTTGTATTTATTTCTATTCTAAAAAAGGTGATCCAGCAGGATGTGGAAATTATCTAACAATATCATTATTATCACATGTAAGAAAAAACCTTGCTAAAGATTATTTATTTTGAGGGTTAAAATGTTTAATTTTTTTTTTAAATATTTCTTGGGAGAGGTGGGGTAGGGAGAAAAGTGCAACAATGAATGAATGAAAATCCAAAGTCTCTGTAAACTTTCATTAACATAAATGTTGTTGTTGTTATGTGCCGTCGAGTCGTTTGCGACTCATAGTGACCCTATGTACAACAACCCTAAACCGTGCTCTGTCCTGTGCCAATCTCATTGCCTCTGACAAACCCATCCCGACTACCCCAGTCACTGAATCAATCCACCTCATAGAGGGTCTTCCCCTCCTGCGCTGTCCCTCTACTCCACCCAGCATGGTGTCCCTCTCTAAAGACCTGTCTCTCCTTACAACATGTCCAAAGTATGTCAGACGAAGCCCCAGAATCCTTGCCTCCAAGGAGCAGCCTGATTTAACCCTCTCTAGGATGAATCTGTTTGTTTTCTTGGCACTCCATGGTACATTCAATACTCTTCTCCAGCACCACAGCTCAAAGGCGTCAATTCTCCTTCTATCCTCCCTAGTCATTATCCAACTCTCTGATGCATAACAAGTGATTGCAAAAACCATGGCCTATATGAGCCAGACCTTAGTCTCCAGAGAGACACCGTTGCTCTTGAGGACTTTAGAGAGGTCTCTAACAGCAGACTTTCCCATCGCAATATGTTTTTTTATTTCCTGGTTACTGGTGCCAAGAGTGTTGACTGTGGAGCCGAGCAAACTGAAGCTGTGAACAATCTCAATCTCTTCACCATCCATCCTGATGCTACCGATTGGTCCAGTGGTGAGAATTTTTGTCTTCTTGACATTGAGCCTCAGTCCATATTGAAGGCTGCAGTCCTTGACCCTCTGCAGTAAGTGCATGAGGTCCTCCTCAGTTTCAGAGAGCAGGGTTGTGTCATCTGCATAACGCAGATTGTTGATAGATCGTCAACCAATCCTAACGTCACACTTCTCCTCATAGAGCCCATCCTCTCGGATAATCTACTCTGCATACAGGTTGAAAAGGTATGGAGATAGGACACATCCCTGGCATACACCCTTCCCAATTTTGAACCATGCAGTGTTACCTTTGTATTGGTTTGTTTATATATATAGTGTTTCACACTATTATTCATTCACATTGTATTTCATACAATCATTCTTATACACTGTTGTTGTTTGTTGTTATGTGCTGTCAAGTCGCTTGGGACTCATAGCGACCCTATGTACAACAGCCCTAAACTCTGCTCTGTCCTGTGCCAATTGCACTGTCTCTGATAAACACCCATCCCGATTACACGTCACTGAGTCAATCTACCTCATAGAGGGCCTTCATCTCCTGCTCTGTCCCTCCACCCTCCCAAGCATGATGTCCCTCTCCAAGGACCTGTCCCTCCTTGCAACATGTCCAAAGTATGTTAGAAGAAGCCTCAGAATCCTTGCCTCCAAGTGGCCGCCTGGTTTAACCCTCTCCAGGATGAATCTGTTTGTTTTCCTAGAAGTCCATGGTACCCTCAATATTATTCTCCAGCACCAGAGCTCTAAGGCATCAATTCTCCTTCTGTCCTTATGTTTTATAAAATTAATCACTATTGGATTGTGCCCATTATTACCTGGTCTTTTCAAGTCCCTGCTGATTTCAAAAAAGACTATATAACTAGGGAGAGACTGGAGAGCTTTATACTGAGTGAACTAACTCAGTTTCCTAAGGACAAATACTGCATAAGATCATTATTGTAAAAATAGAAGGATAACTAGTAAAACACGTATAAAGATACAAGGGGGGAAAGGGTGGGAGCAGAGGGGTGAGGATGGGTAGGGGTGAAATCACAAGATTAAAGATTACTTTTAAAAATGGCTAGCATAGTATATCAACAGGGAACTGCCAGAAATTGAAGATGAATTCAGAAGAGGCAAAGGGATGAGGTATCGTTGCTGACGTCAGGTAGATCTTGACTGAAAACATAGAATACATCAAAGATTGTGTCTTATTGGCCATGCAAAAGCATTTGACTATGTGACTCATAATGAATAATGGCTAATATGGAGAAGATTGGGAATCCCAGAGCATTTCATTGTGTTCATGTGAAAAACCTAGACTAAGAACCATTTATCCAAACAGAATAATGGAACACCACCATGGTTAAAATTGGAAAAGGTGTGTGTCAGGGCTGTATCCTTTCTTCATACCTAGTCAATCTGTATGCTGAGCAAATTATTTGAGAAGCTGGACTTTATAAAGAAGAATGTAGCATCAAGCTTGGAGGAAGACTCAGTAACATATGCTATGCAGATGACACAATCATGCTCACTGAAAATGATGAAGACTTGAAATGCTTGCTGCAGAAGATCAAAGACTACAGCCTTCAATATGAATTATATCTCAACATCAAGAAAACAAAATTCCTTACCACTGGTCCAATAGGAAACATGATAAAGAAAGGGCTGAAATCACCAACAATTTCTTACCTGGATCCACAATCAATACCCCTGGTACTAGCAGTCAAGAAATCAAAATCTGTGTTGCACTGGGGAAATCTGCTGTTGAAGTGCTAAATAGCAGTGATAGCAGTTTGAAAACTATGATGTGCCTGGTACAAGCCATGGTCTTTACAAATGCTTTCCGATAGTTTGCTGAGCATCTGGAAGTTGGACATTGAATAAGGATAATAGAAGAAGAATCTACGCCTTTGAATTGTGGTGTTGGGGAAGAATATTGAATGTCTCTTGGATAGTCAAAAAACCAAATATGTCTTGGAGAAAGTACAACATTGGTGCCCTTCAAAAACAAGAATGGTGAAATTTGTCTTACACACTTTGGGTATATTGTTAATATTGTTAAGAAGAGTCAATCCTTAGAAAAAGTCATTGTGCTTGGAAAGGTGGAGAGTCAATAAAAGAAGCAATGAGAGAGGAAGACATAGTGAATTGACACAGTAACAATGGGCTCAAGTAGATCAGAGTTGGTGAGGATAGCACAGGATAGGGCAAAGTTCAGATCCCTTGCTCATAGGGTCCTGTCATTTGTAGTCAATTCAAGGGCACCTAACAACAACAGCAGCAACAACATAATGTTTGATAGGGAGCTCTGGTGATGTAATCCATGGGGACTGCTCTGATAACCCCGGTGGGACCTCTCTGGTGGTTCAAATCCACCAGTGGCTCTATGAGAGAGAAAGATGGGCAATTGCCTCAAATCCAATTTATAGCCTCAGAAAACTGGCTGAAGAATCAGCTACGAGTTGGTTCCAACTTGATAGCAATGAGTTGAGTTGACATTGTTTGATTCAGGACTTCACTTTTTGGTCTGATTCTCACACTAGGATACAAGCTTTGAGGGCAAGAACCTTGTCTTTTTTGTACTATGATTCTCCCTGAGTGTAAAGCTTTATCTGGACAGGCCCTTGGTGAATATGTGTGATATAGATAAAACATGCCGTCTCCAACAAGAAATTTTCTAATTTTTCTTCCTAGCCTTCATTTGGAAGCGCCACTGAGACCTGTCTACCATGGAGACTCTGTTGGTTTTGAAGTATTGGTGGCTCAGCCTCCAGCATCCTAACAACACGCATACCAATAAGTACACAGGCTAACAGTTAAAACTAACTTTAAATAAATCAAGAGGTCTTTCAATAACATAAACTAAGTATCAAGAGCTCAATAGCCCCACATGGGCAATCCACACCTTCTTGAACAAAGCAGATAGAAAATATATACGTTGTTAAAGTTGTTGAACAGCACCAGGGTTCATCAGGTTCTTAAATGAACCAGTGACTACAAAACAAACCACGGTACCTGTAGATATGCGTTGGAGACCATCTGCTTGGTTTATTTTTAACCCTGGGCCCAAGATTCCTGGAGCTTTTCTAGGGCTACATTGAACTCACATGTCTGAAAATGCCACATTTACACTTTGAAAACGGGAGTGTTTACTGTATCCTGCTACCTTTAAACAGTTCTGCCAGGCCTGGAAGGTGAGGACATCCAGTCCCCAGGGACACTGGGCACCCTTCCCACAGTGCGCCTGGGAGAGTTCATGTTGGTGACCTTTTGTTTCTTTTCTTGGCAGATGGGCTCGCCCCCTGAGGGGAAGGTCCTTTGCATTCAGCTGAGGTAAGGGCTCTTTCTGTTTCCTTTCCTTGGCTTAGGCATTTCTGCATTTTTATGTCTCAGTAGGCCCTCAAGTTTTAGGTCACTCCCCTTCCAAAGAACACTCACTTGGAACTCATGCTCCCAGCAGCTGGGCCTACAGTGCCCTAGCCCAGCTCAGAGGCCAAAGAGCAGAAAGTCAATAATCTTTCCTTTCTCCCTTTATCTTGGTACCAGGAGACACACCTGTATGATTGTGTTTCTTCTCTCCCCCCCTCCCCAATGGTCTGGAACTATGCTTGTATCTTTTTTGGGAATATTGTCTTTTAATGTTGTGTCCTCAGGTAAATGCAACTATTTTATCCAGTTTGTTTTGCTTTTTAAAAAAAGTTGGGATTTTAGGGAAAGTTTGAAAAACATAATGGTTTCTGTTTGATAACATTAATTACAATATTTACAATGTGAGATCATCCACTTATTCCTTTTTCCCATCTTAATAATGTGTTTATAATCTATCCAATCTCTCTTCCTCACCCTATAACCACACCAGAATGATATCTGTGTGTCAACTTTTCTTTAGTTTTTTATAATTGTGATTTTATGCAATATTTGTCTTTTTTTAATTGACTGATTACAGCAATTTTTCAGCAGTGAAAAAAAATACATATTTAAGATAAAAACTAGCCTCCTGCGTCTCAGATCCCTTGTGGAGGTTGGCATAACAGGCTGCACAAAAATGCAATCGCTGACAAAACCTATTTCCTCTGTTGCAGTTCACATTCTTATGCAGAGGCTCTAGCTGGAGAAAAAAAAATTGAAGTTGTCAAAAGTTCCAGTCTGCTTGGATTAACAATCAACACTCATGAAATCAGGAGTCAAGAAAGCATCTGATGTATTTCAATGGGCAAATGTCCTGTAAATGACCTCTATAATGTAGAGGGGGGAACCCAAAGCAAAAATGCAATAAGGATGTTAGTGTGTATATGCCCCAAGCCATAGTCTTGTCAGTAGCCTTATATTCCCAAGAAAGCTAAGCAATGTAAAAGGAAGATGGCAGGGGTGGGGTGGGATGTTATTGATGTGTTTGAACTATGGTGTTAGCTAAGACTAGTGATTATAATGTGGAGTGCCAGAAGAATGAATTAATCACCCAGTCCATGTTGTTGTTGTTGTTGTTAGGTGCTGTTGAGTCATAGACAACTCATAACGAGCCTGTGAACGAAAGATCTGAGCACTGTTCATAGAGTTTCTGGAAGCAAGCCATTTTGGAAGTAGATGCTACTCCAGCTTCCAAGCTTGTTTTAATCGGGAAGCTCCACCAAACACTGTACACCATGGGTAACCATTATCACATTTGGCACATCAGTGTCACAGTGTTTACAGCAACCATGAGTTACCTCTGGATAGCAATGCACAGACCAGTGCTATGCCACCTAGAAGAATGTTTGACAAAACAACAACAACAAAAACCCAGGCCATAGTGTGTCGCTGTCTGTTCTCCGGCAACTAATAGTGACACCCTGATGTGGGTAAGCATGATGGAGATACAAAACTCCTGGAGAGGATCAGAGAGTCAATCCAACTCAATTTTGTTGGGGGCTGCAGTGCACTTATATACAACCAAGTAAAAAGGAAGACAGGATAGGGTGGATTTGCAAATGTGGGACATGCGGATTGGTTAGGAGAACCTCAGCCTCGTGTGGACCACTCCCAGCTCAACAGATGCGGCGGCCATCTTCCCAGGTGGTGAGCTTTGTCAAGCTGGTACAGCCAAGCACAGGGGAGCTTTCTCTACCCCGTATTTAAGACCGTTGAAAGGTTTGCACTTATCCGGAGCTTAGGCAATCTGTCCTGGCCAGAGGCCCTCCCTTCCTCCCCAACATTCCCCAACAATAGTCTTTGTGATTACTTGCAATGCATCAGAAAGCTGGATAAAGAATAAGGATGACAGAGAAGAATTGATGCCTTTGAGTTGTGGTGCTGGAGAAGAGTATATTGAACAGACCATGGACAGCCAGGATAATAAATAGGAAACAGTGAAGCCAAGTTGCTCTTTGGAGGCAAGAATTTTGAGGGTCCATCTTACATGCTTTGGACATGTTGCCAGGAGGGACTGACCAGTCTGTGGAGAAGGCCATCATTCTTGGAAGGGTGGAGGGTCAGCACAGCAGAGGAAGACCTTGAATGAGATGGATTGACACAGTTACCAGGGCAGTGGGGGCTGATGTGTCAGAGGCATTGAGATTGGAACAGGACAGGGCAGGCTTCTGTGCATAGGGTTCTATGAGTCAAAGATGACTTGATAGCATGTTACAACAACAACAAGATTAGATTTTTTAACTATGCAAAGACATTTGACTATGTGAATCACAACAAACTATGGCTAATATTGAGAAGAATTAGAATTTCAGGACATTTATTTATGCTCAGGCAAAATCTATATCTAGACAAAGATGCTATTATGCAAACAGAGCAAGGGAACACAACGTGGTTTAAAATTAGGAAAGGCATGTGTCAGGATTGTACCCTTTCCCCATACCTATTTAACCTGTAGACTAAGCAAATTATTCAAGAAGCTGGACCCTTTGAAGAAAATGTGGCATCAGGGTTAGAGGAAGACTTATCAATAATTTTTGTTATGCAGATGACACAATCTTGCTTGCTCAATGTGAGGAATACTTG
Organism: Elephantulus edwardii; assembly: GCF_000299155.1. Classification (NCBI taxonomy): domain Eukaryota; kingdom Metazoa; phylum Chordata; class Mammalia; order Macroscelidea; family Macroscelididae; genus Elephantulus; species Elephantulus edwardii. The sequence goes on along the minus strand of NW_006399885.1, from coordinate 1,332,456 downwards.
AAATGCTTGCTTCAGAAGGTTAAACACTGAAGCCTTCAATATGGATTGCATCTCGATGTCAAAGCATAAGTCCTTGTCCCATTATAATAAATGGACAAAAGATTGAAATTGTCAGTGACTTTGTGTTACTTGTATCTACAATCAATGCCCTTGGTACTAGAGTCAGGTTATCAGAAGACATACTGCACTTGGAAAATCTGTAAGTAGGGATCTTTCCAAATTATTGAGGAGCAACGATGTCAGTTTGAAGAATAAGGTGCACTTACCTGATTCAGGCCATAGTATTTTCAGTCACTTATTATGCATCTGAAAGCTAGATAATAAAAAAAGATAACTAAAAAAAAAAGATTCTTTTGAGTTGTGATGTTGGAGAAGAGTACTGAATAACCCATCGACTGTCAAAAGAGCAAACAGATATGTCTTGGAGAAGGTGCAGCCAGAGTTTCCTTGGAGGCAAAGATGATAAAGTTTTGTCTCACATACTTTAGTCATGTTGCTAGGAGAAGCTATTGCTTGAAGAAGGACATCATGCTTGGAAAGGTGGAGGGATGATAAAGGAGTGGAAGACATTCAATCAGGTGGATTGACAGTGACTGCAGCTATGGGCATTAGCATGTTAGAGATTTTGAGGATGGCACAGGATAGGACAGGATTCAGCTCTGTTGTTCATAAGGTCTCTGTGAGTTGTACTCAACTAGACTGCACCTAACAATAACATTAGAAATACAGACAGTGTGCCCCTTAGAAGTGAGAATGGTGAGACCTTCACTTTCTTGTTTTGGATACATCCTCAGGAAACACCAGTCACTAAAGAAGGATATCATGTTTGGTATAATAGTTATTGTTGTCTTATTATGTCCTAGGGAGCACTGGTCACCTAGTTGGGACTGACTCATATCTGACCCTTCAGTGAATTTTCAGCTGACCCTTCAGCCACATAGCCGGTCCTCTGTCAGGTTTCTGAGTTCTAAATTGCAGGGGAGGAGATTGCCCATCTTTCTCCCATGGAGCAGCTGGAAATTTGAACTACTTGCCTTTGTGTTGGCAACGCAGCACCTTATTGCTAGACCATCAGACCTCCCATGGTAGAAAAGAGGATCAGTAAAAATGAAGAAAACACTCAAAGAGGTTAATTAACACAACAGCCACAGCAATGGAGACAGACATATCAGCAGTTGTGAAGAGGGTGCAGGACCAGGCAGCGTTATTCTCTGTTGTCTATTAGGTAACTTGCAGCTGACCCAAGGGCAGCACATACCAGCATATTGATTGTTGGAACTGTTAAATAGTCTATAGGGAGTTGCACTGTTACTTCAAAGTTATCAGCCTCTCTAGTTCTTTAAAGGCACCTTGGGAGCTCCTTGAGAGAAAAATGGACAATCTCCTCCTCTGTGGTTTACAGCTTAGAAACCTGACAGAGGGTCAGCTATATGTCTATTCTTACTGGGGGATAATGGGCAACTGGTAAGGCTACCAGGGGAGGGTCCAAGTCCTCTTCTGGGGGGGATGTCTTTCCTTTGAAATGACTGAACTATGTCAAGACTCATGCAAAGAGGCTGGCTGTGAATGACCTTGGAATGTTCTCTCAGCCTTGGTTGGGCTTAAAAATGAATCACAACTAAAACGTGAAGAAGGGAATTTGTCTCTCATTTTCAGTGTGCCCAAATCCTGCTCAGGCTTCCAGCCATCCCTTATTTCTGCTAGTTCCTGTGAAATTCTGCTGGAACTTATCATGTACCGTACATTTATTCTGCCCAGCAGCCACCAGACTCATGAGTTTTACTCCCCAGACACTGCAGATTCTTTCAGGGTGGTAATTATGTCAGACACCTGACACAGAGTGAGAAGTAAACCCCTTATTCTCCCATGCCAGGTGTAGGTATTCTGCACACACCTGTACTACAAAGACAATCACTTCTGGTAATGACCATCCAGGTAATTCACAACAGACTTCTCACTGAAGACAAATCAGTTGCAAATGTATAATAATATTCTTTAAAACAAGATAGTAAATTTTGTGACACAGTCTGAAAAAACTCCAGAAAGCACATGTAATTAAGCAAAGGCACTCCTCAAGATCCCCAAACTGTTGTCAAAACAACCACAGGGTCATCTGAATAGATTCCCAACGACCAAAGATGGAGTCATGTTCACAAGGCATCAATAAGCGTAACATCAGCAATCTATTAAAACACCTTTGATATGTCAAAGTTCAATTATACTAAAAATTAGAAACTATTCACTAGTCACCTTTGAAGATGGTATAGACTGACTCATTATTCTGAGATGCCAACATGTTTATTTAAGTAAAATGTTTATTTTGTACTGGTTTAGTTACACAGATTGTATATATTGTCTTTTACACTGGATCTTTCCCATTTCTCTCTCTACTCACCCCTCTCTCTACCCATCAAGTTGTGTGACCCTGTGATTAACAACCCCTATCCTGAACCCTCTGTTCCTACACTTCCTCTCTCCTTGGGCCTTCTTACCATTTTACCAGTTATCTATTTCTACAATAATGGTCTTATACAGTACTTGTCCTTATGGGACTGAGTTAGTTTACTTAGCAAAATGCTCTCTAGTCCCTCCCAAGTTAGGTAGTGATTCTCAAAATTGTTGCTCCTGCGTGCTGCATTGAACTCCATCATGTGAATGTACCACAATTTATCAGTCCATTTGATAGCAGTTGGACATTTGGGCTGTTTCTATGTTCTTGCCATGGTGAATAACATTGCTATGATATTATAAATATTATGATATGAATATTTAATGTAAAAAATCTCTATTTGTGCCTTAGTTTTAATTTTTTTTTATATTCCAAGCAGTGGAATAGCTGGGTCATATGGAATTTCTATATTCAGCTTTTAATCTGATTTTTTAAAAAAATTAGAGATATTTGGGTACCTCAAGGTACTCAACTAGTTGATGAGAGCACATTTTTCTCTATATATGTATCCACGCTAATAAATTAAGAATGATGGAGTTCAAAATTACTATTTTGCAAATCTCTGGTGTTTACGCAGTTTGAATCCATGAGCTGCTCCACAAGAGAAAGATAGACTATCTTCTTCTAGGTGATTTACAGCCTCTGAAAACTCTCCAGAGGGTCAGCTGTGGGTCAATTCCCACTCGATGGTGTATAACAACAAGCACGTTTTGCAAACCTGTGGCATAGCCCATAACAAGTTATGCTGTTAACTCAAGGACTGCACACCTGAGGCAGTGCAAATCCTCCATCAGGGCTGCAAGAGAAGGAGGTGATCTCCTTTGCTGGCAATTTACAACATTAGAAACCTGTCCACCCATTTCCTCTCCACTCCTCTGTGATGTTGATGCCCTGCTGGATCTGGCCAAGACTAAACGCCAATAACCATTCTTGGACTGGGAGGCAGTTTCTGAGAAGATTGTCTCTGCTTTTTATACATATTCTTAGTCTTGCCCAGACCAACAAAAATCAGAAATTCTAGGAACAGGACCCAGGAATTGACATTTTAAACAAGAGCTTCTGGTAATCCTCGTGTACAGTTAGCAATGGGAATTGTCATGCTGATCTAACCAACCATCTGATAACTCACAAAAATATCCTCAAAAAGGTAAGATCTTACTACCTCCTAGGTGTCCTTTCTGGTCTTTAGATGACCATGACTTAGGACAATCTTATGTTGAGTGAAGTCTGTTTCCTGAGATGTCTAACCCTTGGCTCTAAGATTGAATCCTTTAAGTAATTACTATCACATCCTTTTCTTTTTTTCCCCTTTATTTTAAATTTTATTTTATTAATTTTAATGAACATTTACACAGATTTTGGATTTCCATTCATTCATTGTTGCACATCCTTTTCTTCTTGAGGGCAAACATTCCCTATCCCAGAAAGAACTCACAGACATAAGAGTTTTCCTCTTCACTATTTTGTGATTTTTTGTTATGCACTTTGAATAACAACTATGGCTTCTGGTTTTTTTAAATAGCAATGTCTATTCAGAGAAAATTCTTCAGATAGTGAGATGCTAGTAAATTGAGGTCCCTTGTAAACCTTGAGTCATAGATTGTTAAAGACCATTGAAAGGCTTATCAAAATGGACCAGCTCTAAGTTAGTATTTACAAAGTCCAGAGACATCATCATGTTGTTGTTGTTATGTGCTACTGAATCGCCTGTAACTCTTAGTGACTCTATGCACAATAGCTCTGAACCCTGTCCTATCCTGAGCCAGTCACACTGTCTACCATCATTACCCCAGTTACTGTTTCAATCTATCTCATCCAGGATTATCCTCTCCTATGCTGTCCCTCCATCCTTCCAAGCCTGCATGATGTCCTTCTCCAAGGACTGATTCTTCTTGGCAACATGCCTAAAGTATATGAGACAGAACTTCAAAATCCTTGTCTTCAAGGTGCAACTTGGTTTCACTCTGTCTTAGAAGAGTGCAAAGGAGTATTTCTAGGTATCTGTGAATTGGTGTCCATGTTTTGATAGAGTTGAAAGCTCACTTTTCCTAAAAGCTTTCCATTTGACATTAGTTAGCCTGTCATTAAAACTTTCCATTTGATACTAGCTAGCCTCTGAAAACAGATCCAATTAATTCTTCCACAAAACTCAGACCTGGAAAAACCATTACAAACACCTTTTAGAATAATACAAGTCACTTGAAGAATGAGGACCACTGTTACTGTGCTTAAAAGACTAATAAAAACAAGCCTTCAGAAAAATGCTTGCTACACTCAAATGCTCTTGACAGCTGAGTAAAGGGCTCCTTGCTGAGCCCTTTGGGAAGATGTTTCACTCAGGAAGATGGGGCACTGTTCAAGTCAACCCTATCAGTAACTGAAAAATCTTCTCACAATATGTGTATTTTAAAAAAAGCACATCCTCTCTTTCTTCAATAGGTTCAGAAGTGGTTAGATCCATAGTTAATTTTCCTTATGTTTAGTTATCAGTGCTTTATAAGAGACATATCATGAGTGGAGGGCTTTAAATTTATTCTCTCATAGTTTGGAGGACTGAAGCTAGAAGTCCAGATTCAGAGTGACAGCTCTGGGAAAAGGCTATCTCTCTCTGCTGGTTCTGGATACAGGTATTTATCTCCTTTCAGCATTTGTAGGCCCACCATTCTTTGGAGAGTTCCATGTGTCTCAGCATCAGTCATTTACTGGCTCTAGGAGGTTTGTCACACAGAAAACTGGGACCAGCAGAGCCCACACCACGCCACACCGCTGCAGCAGCTCCATGAGGCTCCCACAGCCGGAACCTATGGATTCCCTCACCCAAGATGGATGGTAGGCACCGGGCCTCCCCAAGACTGGTACAGCAGAGCCACCATACTGCCGCAAAATGGACTTGCTCTGGGGAGAATTCTTGGAGCCAAGATGGCGGCGACAGGGGAAGTGGGCGGCCACTGGCCTCCCTGCAAGAAATGAAGCATGCCTGCTAGCCATCTGTGTGGGAGATGACATGCGGGAGATGGTGCACACCTGCCGGCCATCCGCATAGGAGATGATGCGTGCCCGCCCTCCGCTGGCGTGCAAGATTACGCATGGAAGACGGCGAGCGCCTGCAGGCTGCCTGTGCATGTGAGAGATGACTTGCGGGAGATGGTGCGGCCCACCGCCCACCTGCATGAGGGATGAGCTGCCTGCTGGTTTGGGTTTCTTTGGACAGCCAGAGAGGATGATCACCGATACAATGGATTGTTGAAAGTCACTGTGAGTTGTCTACTTGATGACACTTAACAGTGGCAGCATGTCCAAGAGGACTGACATCCTAAATGCACCACATATTTTTTGATTTGTTGAATGCTTCTGCCAAAAGCTGTTTAGACCTGGGGGGAGTCTGTTCACAATTCTCAGGTTCCCTTTGCCATTTATAAAGGGGGAGGGCAGTGTCACCTACTTCAAATTATAGTATGACCACTTATTGGGGGGGGTAAAAGTGGAGATGCTGGAATTGGAGATGCTGTCCCTGGCCACATAGTCCTCAGTCAGGCGAGGGGACCAGATTGGGGTGGGGCCAATTAGAGGGGGAGTGTACCAGCCAGCGCATGGGGGGTGTTGCCCTGCTTGGGACGGGCTGTCTTCGGCTCCCAGCCTGGGGTGAGCTGTCACGGCTCTCTGCCCGGGGTGGGCTGTCTTCAGCCCTCGGCTAGGGGCAAGCCATCACGGCCCTCAGGGTGAGTTCCTCAGTCCCCAGATTGTGCCATCTGACCCCCGGGTTGGGGAAAAAATGCCTAGGGTATCCAGGGAATTTTATCTAGGCTACTTTTCATCACCGTCTCCCCCAGTAAACCTGAAAGCAACACCCCCAAAACCCCTCTATTTGTAACTCACAAGTTTGTTCTCTCTAGGTTTGCTCCCTTTCCTATAGGTAACCTTAACACTGAATTTTACAACTGCCAGCTAAAGAAGCAAAGGAGGATGGAGCCTCTGGGTTCAACCAGCCATCCCCACTGGACCCACCTGGGAAAACACTTTGCAGTCCAGAGGGGAGCAAATGACAGGAAAATATCTTCTAACAGAACAAGAAGGCAAGCAGCCTTAACCCAAGATCACCAGTAAGGTGATAAAGTGTCCTCCCTTTCCCCCTTCACATCAACGCCCATGGTCAGCATGAAGAAGCCAGAGAGTCGGCATCCAATTCCCAAATCAATAAGACAGTTGGTTTAAATACCAGTGGAAAATGCTTATCATTCCCCTGTAGCATCTGGTCCCCACTGGATCCTTTTCATTTCCTTCGCCTGCTCCCCCCACTAACCAATTTCTGCAGCTCTGCAACTGCATCCCTGCCCATCCTCACCCTTCTGCCCCAAACCCTCACCTCCTTGTACCCCCAATATGTTTTTCCCAGTAAAATAAAAAAAAAATAGACCTGAAAAAAAAAAAGAAAAGAAAACTGGGACCAAAGACATGATCCATTCTTGGCTCATCTTTCTTGGTGGCCCTGCAGGATCCCTTTCTCTCTCCTTACTTCTTTTGTCTTTTATCTCTTCTAAGATAAAAGGTGATATGGACCACAGCCCAGAGAAATTATCTTCATAACTAATAAGGTGAGTGATCTGATAAAGAATGTCCATACCATCCTGATCTCCTTAGAGCTGATCAGAGCTGTGACCTGAAGAAGGTGTCTATTCAATCCTGGTCTCCTTAAAACTGATTGACTGGTCCCATCTCAAATCACATCATTGTGGATGCCTCTAATCTTGCCCAGGAGGTTAGAATTTGTGAATAGGATTATCACATAATACCAAAGATTGTAGCATAGCTAAATTGGATGCGTATTTTGGAGAGAAACAATTCAATCCGTAACACCTTATTTATAATCCTACTGAAAAACATAACTCACTTTTGAGAGGTTAAAAGCTGTCTATCAGGCTGAAAAACACAGTATTTTGATGATCCCTGACATTTTCTACACAGAAATTTAGGGTTTTCAAAATCTCTGAATCAGTGTAATAAAATAATATCACCAAAAACTATAGTAAGTATTAGTTTATCTTAAATAAAACTTTAGTTCCACTACAGTATTTGCCTGATCCTAAAATATAATAAACTTCATCCTAAAATATAATAAACCTTCTGCCCTGTAAGACATTATCTATCTGATGAGATGCTATTGAAGGATCTGCATCTCAACATTAAAGCTCATATTCTGGAAAAAAAAATCTGAATTCCTGTGTCAATCATATGCTATTATTCTATTACATATTTGTCTCATTTTATGACATATTGTAAGCAAGAACATTCCTTGTTCAGATCATTAAACTATAAACCAATGGAATCAGAAGAAACTTCAAAGGTCAGGATAATACCTCATGGCATATGTTATAATTAGTACCATTGAGTCGATTACGACTGATAGATAGTAACACTGTTAACAATAGAGCAAATCCTTGTGCTGTCCTACACCATATTCCTGATCTCTGCTATGCTCGTGGCCTACAGTGCTTTACTTTTATCTTCTATAATCTGATGTGGTTTTATTGTTGTCTTAGTTATCTACTGATGCTATAACAGAAATACCATAAGTGAATCGTGTTAGTAAACAGAACTTATTTTCTCATAGATTGTTGTTAAGTGCTGTGGCGTCAGAATACACTAAACATAGCTGACCCTCCAGCAGACCCTCAGATTTATGTCTCACAGGAGGAGAGTGCCTATCTTTCTTTCTTCCCTGGAGCAGTTGGTAGATTTGAACTGTGTACCTTTGGGCTGGCATTGAAACTCCGTAGCACTTGGCTGCCAGAGCTCCTCTCTCACAGATTAGAAGGCTCTTGTGTTATGTATCATTGTGTTAGAACCAACTCATAGCTGACTCTAGCAGGTTTTCAGAGACTCTTAGTCGTACGGGAGAAGATTGCTCATCTTTCTCCGGCAGAGCATCTGCTGAGTTGGCAGCTCAACTTCTTACCACAGAAGTTGTCATTCAGAGGACAGGTTCTGAAGAAAGGCTTTCTCTCAGTTACTTGGAAGCACTCTTCTGTATATCTCCTTCTTTTTCTGTTTGTTCAATTTCTTTTATGAGAAACTGTAATCAGAATGCTCCTTGGAGGCAAAGATAACAAAGCTTCATCTCACAAACTTTGGACGCCTTGCTGAGGGAGTCTATTGCTTGGAAAGGGATATGTGCTTAGAAAGGTGGGGGTCAGTGAAAGAGAGGAAGACCCTTAATGAGAAGGATTGACACAGTTACTGCAGCCATGGGCTCAAGTGTGTCAGAGATATCAGGACGGCACAGGACAGGACGGGACTCAGATCTGTTGTTCATAGGGTCACTATGAGTCGTACTGAGCATCTAGCAATTCATAATCCTGCCTATGGAACAAAACAAAGACAAATCATTCCCAAATGAGATTATAGCCATAGGCAGGGGTTAGGATTTACAATGCGTTTCGGGGGACACAGGCATATGTTGATGGATAAACATTTAGCTATTTCATTTTGGGTGGAGGTTTAGAAATAATTGATTTTTCATATAATTATTAGCAGACATTTTGTTTTATAACTTTAATCACTACAGCTTTTGGGGGAGCTCTCTGACTGAGACAAACTAGGAAGCAGGATAGGCCATATACCTCCTAAAAGGCCTTTTAAAACCCTATGAACATGACTGCTGCAATGGGTTCTTGTGTGTCAGGAAGTGTGAGGATGGCGCAGGATAGGACAGGGGTTTAGATCTGTTGTTCATAGGGTCGCTATGAGTCATACTCGACTGGACCTGATGGCACCTAACCACAACCACCACCACCACTAACAAGGTAATTAATTAATCACAATGATCTAACCAGCCTCTTACAGTTTATTGCTTTCTGTTCACTCAATTTATCTACTCCTTTTTACCCCTCTCTCCCTTCTTTCTCATCCCTGTTAACCCTCCAAGTTGGATTCTGTCTCTGTATAGTTCTTCCCTTAGCTTTTTATAATAGTGAGACGCAGACCGATTCAATCCACAACAACCACTGCAATTCCCACTTTACAGATGGAAACTGAGCAACAGACCGAATCCCAGAGCCAATATGATGTGGATCTGGGTATAATGTTTGATTTCCTTCCTTCCTTCAGATACATACTATCTCCCATTTTACTGAGCACCTACTATGTGCAGAACACTGTGATCCTTCCTGTGTAAAACAATCCTGGAAGGAGGTCTTGTGTCACTTTTGTAGAGAATATCAGAGCTCAGATCTACCTGGCTTCAAAGCTTGTTTTTCCTCCACACCCTATAATTTACCCTCACTTTTAGCGAAAGGAGAAGTGATTTTTCATTGTGAATAACCAGAAAATCTAGATGAAACAGTTGAAGAATTCCAGAAAAGGTATGCAGTGTTCTTAAGTTGACTTCCGTTTTTCAAATGATTTACAGACATACCTTATTTTAATGAACTTTGTTTTCTCAAAGGCAATTGATTCTCCTGGCCCGCCTCCCCCCCCCTCCCAATTTGAGGGTTTGTGGCAACCCTACACTAAGCAAGTCTATCAGCCCTAGTTTTTCTCAACAGTACACACTCACTTCAGGTCTCTGTGTCACATTTTGGTAATTCTTGAATTATTACAAACTTTTTTCGTGATTTGGCAAGAAGGACAGACACAGTGAGTGACCAGAACAATGGCTTTTGAGTTTGGTGGAGATGGTGAGGTGGCACAGGATAGGAGAATGCTCCTGTCTATTGTTCACAGGGTTTCTGTGCCCAAACCTCAAAACCAAACCTACTGCTGTCTCGTCATATCCAATGTGTGGTGACTGATATTTCATCAGTTTCCAAGGCTGTAAACCTTTCCAGGGAGAGATGTACCTTTCTTTCTTTTGTAGAGAAGCTGAAGGATTTGAACCACCAACTGTTCAGTTGGTAATGCAGCAGAGAGGACTCCCAGAGCTCCGTTTAATAGATCACAGCAGAGTGTAAGCATAACTTTTCTATGCAGTGGGAAACCAAAAATATCGCATGACTCACTTTAGTGGGATATTCAGGTATTCCCTTTACAGTGATGGTCAGGAACCCAACCTATGATACCTCCAGCATATGCCTGTAGTTTAAGTTGGTGTCACTTCTCGCTCGTTCAAAGCCTGTGTTTTGAGGAGCAGATCCATCTCTATGGACAGATAGCAGCACAAGTGAGTTCTCAGGAATCGCTTTCAGGAATTCAGCATCTCCTTCACCAGCAATGCAGCCTTCTTACCCAGTCTCCTAAACTCCGAGCCAAAGCCCAAAGAGGCAGGGGAGGACTGGCAAAGGAAGAAGGAGCATTGGCTCTGATGTAGCTAGTCCAGATATTGCTTCTTTTTTCTTTCAGTTTTGCTGATGAAGTTTTGAAACACCACCCCATGGCTGCATAGGTTTGGGATCTGTGTTTCTCTTCTGGGAATGGTCTCACCTCTTGTTTGGTTTGGCCTCTGCATGTCACTTTCCATCAGTGCAGGTAGTTAAAGGAAATATTCTTAGTGTGGGGAGAAAAATAGCTGACAAAGGAAGCCAAATCACTGATGGTCAAACTGAAATCACTGCATAGGGTAAGATACTTATGAGGAGTTTGAGGGTGACAGCTTTCCTGAGAACTGATGAGTCATCATGACCCGGAAGGTGAACAACCCTTTGGTTGCAATAGGAATGAACTGTGTGACTTGGGCAAAGCCTCAGAGAAAATGATTCCCATGGACAGTGCTATTTGCCATTTGTAGCAGAGAACATGTTTCTGATAGGTTCTGGGGGTTTAGGCAGCTCTGTGTTTAATTATATATAGTTGGTGTTCAACCAAATCAAAGTTAGTCAGGAGATTGGGAGAGAGTTCACTCTCCAAATATAGATTTTTCAGGCAGAAATGCCCGACATTGGACATGTAAAGGCCATGAAGGATGAAGACCTGTCCCTGAGTAGTATGAACTGTTAAGCATTTGAAAAATTGACAGTTCAAATCCACTGAGAGGGACAAGTCTGGTGATCTGTTTCTAAACGGATTCTCCAACACATGAGGTCATGAGGGATAAAAACTGATTGAGTCAACTGTTTGTTTTCTTTTAGGGAAGGATTAGGAAATGGGCTTTCTGCTTCCAAAAATCACTCTGTTTTAGGAAGCAGGACATGAAATGAATCCCTACCGGAAGGTTGGGGAGCAGAGTAGTGAATATCAGACCCAGCTGAGCCCATTTCTACTGGGGACTAAATTATGTAATTGACAGGCTTAGTCAACACCATTGGGGGGGGGACTGGTGGCACTGTCCATGGTGACGTGTGAGGCCAACCCAGAGGACTGGTGAGTCCTCAGTCATTCAAATTCAGTGGCTTCTTGGGATAAAGATGGCAGATCTCTTCTCATTAGGATTTACTGTCTCAGAAACCACATGAAGGGTCCCTTTAAGTTTGAAGCAATCCCACTGCAGTGAGTTTGCACTTGAAACACTGTTGAACCTTTTGAAGTCTCCATTTCCTTAGGTATAAAAGGGAACTGGTAATGGTGCCCTTCTCAAAGAGCTTCAGGGAGAGCTGGAGGCCAGGTAGAGTGGAGGTGACTGGAGGGTGACATTTGGTAGGTGCTCTTTTTAGTAGTTACTGTTCTGACACAATTTGTCTGTTATTTTTGTATTAAAGACCTGAGGTTGTACAGTAGTATCATCTGTTGTTGTTGTTGTTACGTGCCGTTGAGTCACTTGCGACTCATAGCGACCCTATGTACAATAGCCTAAACACTGCTCTATCCTGTGCCAATAGCACTGCCTCTGACACACCCATCCCAATTACCCCAGTCACTGAATCAATCCACCTCATAGAGGGCCTTCCCCTCCTGTGCTGTCCCTCCACCGTCCCAAGCATGATGTCCCTCTCCAAAGACCTGTCCCTCCTTACAACATGTCCAAAGTATGTCACACGAAGCCCCAGAATCCTCCCCTCCAAGGAGCAGCCTGGTTTAACTCTCTCCAGGATGAATCTGTTTGTTTTCTTGGCAGTCCATGGTACATTCAATACTCTTCTCCAGCACCACAACTCAAAGTAATCAATTCTCCTTCTATCCTCCCTAGTCATTGTCCAACTCTGATGCATAACAAGTGATTCAAAGACCATAGCCTGTATCAGACACACCTTAGTCTCCAGAGTGACACCATTGCTCTTCAGTACTTTGGAGAGGTCCCTAACAGCAGACTTTCCCATCGTAAATGTCTTTTCATTTCCTAGCTAGTGGTGCCAAGAGTGTTGACTGTGGAGCCAAGCAGACTAAAGTTGTTAACAATCTCAATCTCTTCACCATCCATCCTGATGCTGCCAATTGGTCCTGTAGTGAGAATCTTTGTCTTCTTGACATTGAGCATCATCAATCCATACTGAAGGCTGCAGTCCTTGACCCTCTGCAGTAAGCGTTTCAGGTCCTCTTCAGTTTCAGCAAGCAGGGTTGTGTCATCTGCATAACACAGATTGTTGATAGATCTTCCACCAATCGATGCCACACTTCTCCTCATAGAGCCCAGCCTCCCGGATAATCTGTTCTGCATACAGGTTGAAAAGGTATGGAGACAGGACACATCCCTAGTGTACACCCTTCCCAATTTTGAACCATGCAGTTTTTCCTTGCTCTGTTCTGATGACTGCCTCTTGGTCCAAGTATAGATTTCGCATTAGCACGATCAAGTGTTCTGGGATTCCCATTCTTCCCAGAGTCAGCCACAGTTTGTTATGATCCACACAGTCAAATGCCTTTGCATAATCAATGAAACAAAGATAGACATTCTTCTGGTATTCCCTGCTTTCAGGTAACATCAGCTACAATATCCCTGGTACCATGACCCCTTCTAAACACAGCCTGGACTTCTGGCAGTTCTCCAGTCATTTTTGGATAATCTTCAGTGGAATCTTACTTGCATGTGAAATAAATAATCTGGGATGTCTTTAAATGCATCTGGCACCAAGTGGAAATATATTCAAGCTTCTGTTCTGTCCCTGACCAACAACATTTTTCTGAGTTACTTCGGCATCTAAACTAGGGAGCTCTGGTGGCCTAGTCCATAGGAAGTGTACTGCTAGCCTGAAGGCAGTGCCTCTCTGGAGATTCAAATCCACCAGTGGCTCTGAGGGAGAAAGATGTCCAATCTCCTCCTGGGTGTTTTTTTAGTTTTGTTGTTATTGTGTACCTTCAAGTTGGAACCAGCTCATAGCCAACCCTCCTTCACTGCATGAGAGGAGTCTGCTTATCTCTCTCCCATGGAGCAGCTGGTAGATGCAAACTACTTGTCTTTGAGTGGGCAACACAACTCTTTACCACTATGTCACTAGAGTTTTAGGTAACTGTAAAATAGAGCTATTAGCTCCTAGTTTCTTTTACTTTATGTTTTAAAATTGAGATATCATTTCTACAGTAAAAAGTGCAAATCTTAGTTGTTCAGTTGAATGACTTTTGAAAGCTGTGCCTATTGTAGTAATTATCACCCAGCTGAAAATATAGAGCACCTCTATCACTCCTGATTATTCCTGGCAACACCATGCTTCTCAGGAAGTAGCCACTGTTACAATTTCTTTCTCTATCAACTGATTTTAGGGAGCCCTAGTGGTGTGGTTCAGAGGGAGTTGCACTATTTACCCACGGACTATTAACCCATGGTTTGAATTCACCATAGGCAAAATTTGGACAATCTCCTCTTATGTGATTGATTTATAGCCTCTGAAAACCCAATGGAGAATCAGCAATTAATTGGTTCTCACTCAGTGGCACTAAGTTTGCGTTACAGTTGTGAGGCTGAGATTTTCCTTGTTCTTGAACTCCTGAGAAGCATAATCATACAGTATGTACCCATAGTTCTGACTCTTTACTCTCTGCCCTGGAGATTTGTCCACATTGCTAACATTGATCAGTAGCGTGTTTATTTTGTTGCTCAGTAATATTAATTTGTATGAATTAATTATTATTTATAGATTCATAGGGTTGCTATGAGTCATCTACACATTTAACAACAAGAAAAACAATGAGAGAGCTCTGTTGTCCTAGTGGATAGAAAGGGATGCTACCAAGCCAAAGGTGGGTGATTTTAATCTGTGGCCTTCAGCCTTGGTTATATAATTGGTTTTGGTCAAACATTTTTCTAGGTAGTATAGCCCTGCTCTGTCCATTTGCTGTACAGAGGTAACTCATCATGGTTGCTGTGATGCTAAATGCTGTGACACTGATGTCTCTAATGTGATAATGGTTACTCATGGTGGACAGGGTTTGGTGGAGCTTCCCGATTAAAACAAGCTTGAAAGCAGGAGTGACATCCACTTCCAAAATAGCTTGCCTCTGGAAACTCTATGTACTTGGAGAAATGACCAAAGGTCAAGGTCTTTTGTTCATAGGGTCACTATGAGTCATCTCAATGGCACTTAATAACAACAACAGCAACATATTCATTAGCTGATAGTCAGTTTGTAAAACTACATATTGTGTGAAGCTCTGGTGGTATTATAGTGTGTTGCACTGTTAACCAAAAAGCTGCGTGTCTTTGGTTGCTCAAATCCATGAGCCACTCTACAGAAAAAGGATGGACAGCTTCTACTTTTGAATTGCTTCTACTTTTTCTTGAATAAAATTAAAAGATTGTTTGTAAAGCAGTTGACAAAATATTTAAGCAGAAAGTACAGTGAGTTTTCTGTCTCTCCCTTCTCCCAGAATTTACTCTGGTGTTAAAATCTGTCATCCCACCATTAGCAACTGCCATCAATGAAGTTCCAACTCAGCAGCTCTCTGTTGGGTTTTCAAGGCCGTAAATAGTTATGAGAAGAAGCCATCCATCCTTCTTCTGTAAAGTGACTCATGGATTTGAACAACCAGAAATATGCAGCCTTTAGGTTAACAGTGCAACACACTATATTTACCACCAGAGCTTCATACACTCTGCAGTTTTCAAACTGACATCTTCCACATAGTGCATTTTTTATTTGTTAACTACTATTGCATTGTATGGATATACCACAGTTTGCTTATCCATTTATGCACTGAGGAGTTTCTTAGTTGCTTTCAATTTGGGATAATTATGAATAAAACTCCCCAAAACATCTATGTATAAGTTTTGTGTGACTTTCATTAAGTTTTTGTGTGACCCTCAGAAAGATGAATTGGCACTGACCACACAAATGAGCTCAAGTATATCAGAGTTTAGTGCAGGATGGGGCAGGCTTCAGACCATTATTCATAAGGTCCCTATGAGTCGTACTCGATACCACCTAACAACAATGACCACCACCAATTTTTTCAGTCTGAAACTGGGCCAACATGCTTTAATAATAATCGATAACTAGAATGCAAAAGTTGGAAACAAAGAAGGGCTAATAACTACAAATTATGGCCCTGGTGACAGAAATGAGAGTGGAGATCTCATAATAGAGTTTTGTACAATGATTAACAGCAAATGCAAACTTCTATTTTTTTTTTAAGAAACATAAATAGCAGCTATACACAGGGATTTCACTTGATATATTATTCAGGAATCAGATTGACTACATTTGTGGAAAGAGAAGGTGAAAAAGCTCACTATCATTTGTCAAAACAAGACCAGGGGATGGGGTTGGAACATCAACTACACATATGCAAGTACAAAGTGAAAATAAGGAACATGAAAACAAGTCAACAAGAACCAAAATATGACCACAAGTCTATCCCAAATGAGTTAAAAACCATCTCAAGAAAGATTTGATATACTGAACATTAAGCACTAAAGACCAAATGAACTAGGGGATTGCCTCAAGGACATCCTCCATGAGAAAATAAAAGGTCATTACAAAGACAGAGAAGAAAGAAAAGACAGAAAACTAAAACTAAAACTCCCTGTATAATGTGAAGAAGCCAAAGCAAATGGAAGGGATGCAGAAGTAATGGCGCTGAGAAGATTTCAAAGGGCAGCTGGAGAAGACAAAGTGAAATATTATCATGAAATCTGCAAGAAGGTAGAGTTAGAAATTAAACAAGGAAGAACCCATTTGGTATTTCTCAAAATGAAAGAACGGAAAAGCCCCAAGTTGTAATACTGAAGAATTCTGTGGGAGAAATCTTGAATGATCCTGGATGCACTGGAAGTTGAAATACAAAGATTTCCAGTAAAATGTGTATGAGAATCTAAGGGGACGGGGCAGAGGGGTGAGGATGGGCTGGTGAAGGGGTGGTTAATCATAGAGTTACACAGTTTGATGGGTGGAGGGAGGGGTGGACAAAGGAAATGGGAGAGATCCAGTGTGAAAAACAATGTATACGAACTTTGTTAAGTAAGCCAGTACAAAATAAAATTTTTATTCAAAAAGAAAAAAGAAGATTGAAGGAATAAATAGATACATCATAAGGAATTGGTTGGCATCAAATCACTTCAGGAAGTAGCATATGATCAGAACCAATAGTACTGAAGGAAGAAGTCCAAGCTACATTGAAGGCACTGGCGGAGTGGAAGTCTCATAAATTGATGGAACACCAGTTGAGGCACAAATTGTGGGTGACCTTGAGAAGAATGAAATTTCAGATTGTGCTCCTGTGAAACCTGTACTTGGACCCAGAGGCAGTCATCAGAACAGAGCAAGAAAATACTGTATGTTTTGAGATCAGGAAAGGTGTACGTCAGGGGTGCATCCTATCTCCAAACCTTTTCAATCTATATGCAGAACAGATGATCTAGAAGGCTGGACTTTATGAGGAGGGATGTGGCATCAGGATTTGAGAAAGACTCATCAACAACCTATATTATGCAGACAGCACAACCTTGCTTGCCAAAATTAAGGAGGACCTGAGGTGCTTGCTGCAGAAAGTCAAGGACTACATACAGTCTTCAATATGGATTGGAGCTCTCAACATCAAGAAAACAAAGATTCTCACCACTGTGTCAATTGGTATCACTATCATGTATGGAGAAGATATTGAGGTTGTTAACACTTACAGCTTGCTCAGCTCCACAATCAATAATCTTGGTACCAGCAGCCAGGAAATCAAAAGACAAATTACATTGGAAAAATCTGCTGTCCTACAACTAGGAGAATATAAAATAGATGAATGGGATCTTCTAAGAAGCAAATCCC
>NW_006399885.1:1285296-1313774 GCF_000299155.1 Elephantulus edwardii | reverse complement strand
AGAAGAATCTATGAGATGTGGTTCTGGAGTAAAGTATTGAACATACTATGAACTGCTAAGCAAGCAAACAGGTCTGTCCTGGAAACGGTGAAACTAGGATACTCCTTAGAGGCAAGGATTTTGAAACTGCATCTCATATACTTTGGGCATGTTGCCAGGAGAGATCAGTCCTTGGAGAGGGACAGCATGCTTGGAAAGGTAGAAGAACACAAGAGAGGAACACCGTGATGAGATGGATTAACTCGGTAACAAGGGTGAAGTGAAATAGAATTTGGCTCAGGATAGAACAGGGTTCAGAGCTATTGTACATAGGGTCGCTCTGAATCGCAAATGACTTGATGGCATACAACAACAACAACAAACAGATACAGTTCTGAAAGTGCTCACCAGTGCCCTTGTAAGGCCTCACTCTGGATTCAAATGACTTACTTATCACAGGTTAGTAATGCATATCCTTAATCACATCACCATTAGAGCTCAGTGTAGGTTAGTGGGTGTTTTTTTTTTCCCCTTCTTCTTTGTTTGATTGGTTTGTGGTGAGGTTTTTTGTTTTTGTTTTAAATATACAGGTGTAAACAGTATGAGCTTTCATAGCATACCATGACTTAGGTCAAGTGAATCTTAGTTCTTAAGTTAACTTTCTTGAAATTCCAAGATATGGTTTGGAGATAGTGTAGTATAAGCAGAGTTTTTGTTGGAGGTAAAGATGATAACGTTTCGTCTCTCATACTTTGGGCATGTTGCTAGGAGGGGCTATTCATTGGAAAAGGCCATCACGCTTGGGAAGGTGGAGGGATGGTGAAAAAGAGGAAGACCGTCCACCGGGTGGATTGACACAATGGCTGCAACAACGGACTCGAGTGTGTCAGAGATTGTGAGGATGGCACAGGACAGGACAGTGTTCATGGGGTTGCTATGAGTCGTACTCAACTTGACGACACTGAAGGACAAGAGCAACCTATCCCTCTCTAGCTATCTCTCTAATTCTCTTTCTCTACATCCTTCTATTTCTATCTCCACTGTATTTATTTCTATCTCTCCTCCTATGTCCAGTTCGGGAAGATGAAAGGAGCAGCTAGATTCTATAAAGGTGTAGTTTCTGTTTAGGTTTATGCTTGGGTGGGACTGTTGCTTGCAATTGGATATAAGCTAACTGGATTTAGCCTTCTATTTAAAAAGGCATTTGGGCCCTTGGGCCTCCAGCTCTTGGGCCTGGTTTAAATTGTCTTCAGTCAAACATTCTTCTAAGTAGTGTAGCACTGGTTTGTCAATTTGCTATACAGAGGTTAACTCGTGTTGCTACCATGGTAAACTCTATTCCACGGATGTGTCAAATGTGATAATGGTAACCTAACGTGGACAGTGTTTGGTGGAGCTCTCAAATTAAAACAGGCTTGTAAGCAAGAGTGGCATCCACTTCCAAAGTAGCTTGCCTCCAGATGCGTTCAGGACTTTCGTTCATAGGGTTGCTATGAGTCGTCTATGACTCAACAGCACTTATAACTAACTATCTATCTATCTACCATCATCATCATCATCATCATCATCATCATCATCATCATCATCACTGTTTTCTCCATGATTTAGTGGGGAAATTGAAGGATGAACTCAGGAATCACACAAACTTAAACTTAAGCAAAGTTTATTAAGGAGTAAAGGAGGAAACGCCTATATGTGTGGGAGGGGCTTCTAGAGAAGGATGCTGCTAGGCTGCTGTTTAGGAATTTTATAGAGTTGGTTTAACTAACTGTGTAGTTTAACTCTGCCTCTTGGCCAATCACTGGAATGTTAAAGTAGACTTTCTCCCACTTCTGGGGTCCACACATAGACCATCTTTGCTGCTTCAAGTCAGTGGTGTCTGCACCAGAATGATTTTGCATCTTCATTCACAGAAGTTGACACAAACTTTGTCTGCTGCTTCTCAAGCAACAGTGACAGTGAATCACCTACTCATTATGTGTGTTACCTTCTTGTGGATAGGCTGTGGGTGGAAGGTTGCTCCCTGCTCTGGGACCTGCAACCCTCCTTCTTCTCTCTGTCAACCTTTTTCTGAGCTTCCTCCCTAACCTCCCTGCTTCTTTCAATCTCTACATTTGGAGCCGTAACTGCTGCTAGGGGAGTGGAGGAGACAATCACTCCATCTACTTCTTGCTGGAAAGCATTGATTGTCATGGGTGAACTGCTCCAGTCTAGAGGATTCGATTCCCTTTGTCAGTTCAAGGTCAATTCAAGGTTCCATGGAAAATTGTGGTGCTCATATAAGACTCCATGTCCAGGACTATTTGTATTTTAACTGCTCCTATGCAGAGCAAGGAAACACTGCTTGGTTCAAAATCAGGAAAGGAGTGTGTCAGGGATGCATCCTGTTCCTGTACCTTTTCAATCTGTATGCAGAACACATCATTCGGGAAGCAGGGCTTTCTGAGGAGGAATGTGGCATCAGGATTGGAGGAAGACTCATCAACAACCTGTGATATTCCAATGACATAATCTTGCTGGCTGAAATGGAAGAAGACCTGAAGCACTTGCTCCAAAAGGTCAAGGAATTTAGTCTTCAATATGGGTTGAAGCTCAACATCAAGAAGACAAAGATTCTCATCACTGGGCCAATTAACAGCACCATATTAGATAGAGAAGAGATTGAGGTTGTTAACAATTACAGCTTACTCAGGCCCGCAGTCAACACTCTTAACAGTCAGGAAATCAAAAGACAAATTGCATTGGGAAAATCTGCTGTCATGGACCACTCCAGAGTGCTGATGAGCAACAGTGTAAGTTTTAATACAAAGGTGTGCCTCACCCAGACCATGGTCTTCTCAATTACTTGTTATGCTTAGGAGGCAATGACTAAGGATGACAGAAGAAGAATAGATGCCTTCAAGTTGTGGTGCTAGAGGAGAGTCTTGAACTTGAGCATGGACTGACAAGAAAATAAATAGGTCTGTCTTGGAGAGGGTGAAACCAAGTCTCTTCTTAGAGGTTAGAATTTTGAAGCTTAGTCTCACTTACTTTGGGCGTGTGGTAGGAGAGACCAGTCCTTGGAAAAGGAAGGACATCATGCTGGGAAGGGTAGACGAACAGGACAGAACAGGAGAGAGAGACCCTGGCTGAGATGGATTGGTACAGTAACTGGGGGAATGGGAGTTGGTGTGTTGGAATTAGTGAGACTGGCTAAGGACAGGGAAGAGTTCAGTGCTGCTGTACACAGGGTCACTATACATTGCAGATGACTCAAGGGCATGTAAAACATTAACATATTATGACAGGTTTGAAAGCCGGAGTGACATCCACTTCCTAAATAACATGCCTCCGGAAACGATGGACTTTGAAAAATGTCCATGGTTGTAGAGGGGCTTCAGGCCTTTTGTTCATAGGGTCATTATGAGATGTGCTCAACTCGGAGGCAATCGACAACAACAATGCAAGAAGAGACAAAATGAGCAATAAGATTGGTTAAACAGGTACCAAAAAGTAGTTCAGGAAAGAGAATAATAACAGGTCCTAATAAAGGCACACACCATGTGAAGTTGGGCAGCAGCACAGTTAAAGTTTTTCATGTTATTTCCTATACCAGCCTGGCTAAAGTTCTTCAGTCAGTGTTTCTGTTTCACAATCTTATCAACAACTTTCCTTGATCTTGCCTGTGGAGTGGAATTTATTTACATAGAAATAATAAGAAGTATTAGCTAATGCACACACAACTCCACCCTCTTTGAGATGTTAAAAGATAATCTAATGCAATGGGGTGTAGGATGATAGAAGAAGAATCAATGCCTTTGAATCGTGGTGCTAGATAAGAGTATTGAACATACCATGGACTGTCAAGAGAACAAACAGGTCTGTCCTGAGAGGGTGAAACAGAGTTGCTCCTTGGAGGCAAGGATTTTGAAGCTCCTTCTCACATGCTTAGGGCATGTTGCCAGGGGAGACCAGTCCTTGGAAAAAACCATAGTGTTTGGTAGGGTGGAGTGACAGCTCAGGAGAAGAAGACCCAGTGTAAGATGGATTGACACAGTAACTGGGATAATGGCGATAGGTGTGTTGGAGACAGTGAGACTGGCTCAGGATAGGGCAGGTTTCAGCGCTATTGTGAATAGGGTCACTATGAGATGCAAACAACTCGACAGTACATAACATCAATAACAACAATGCAATGTGGTGGCCAATTACCATATGGGCCAGGGAGTCCAGAGACTGGAGGATGAATGAATGGAAGTTGTTTTTGCTGGCTATCTCAGCTGTAGATGTTGTGATCTCCTGACTGTTGTAGCTTTATAGGCAATTGCCCCTACTCAACCAATGAGAATCCCAGTGAGTGGAACAAGTCCAACTACTGTTCCTGGGGTTGCCTTCTTTCTATGAGTCTCAGATCTGTAGATTTCAGTACTACCTTGAAGAAGGATGATGTAGCCCACAGGCTTTCCCTACAATGCAAACAGGGTCTAAGCACTGTTAAGTCGAGCACTTGACCATCTGTGGCATCTCCTAGAAACCTCATTCCTTCTGGCAGACATAGCTAGCTGTCTGAAACACGTACTTGAGAAGAATTTAAAATGGAATCATTCGTCCAGTTCACAAGAGTGGATTCTGCATGGTGGGAATGTGAGAGGTCACGTCGAGGGTAATGTTCCCAGAATACCCCCAGCATTGGCTTGAGTTATATTGTGAAGAGAAGTGCAAGTCAAGGTAATGTTGTTGGAGAGTGTGGGTGCATACCTTTCTCCCAGGGAGAACTTAAATCATATAATTCTAATACTGGGAGATAATCTGATAGGTATCATCACAGACCCTTGGCATAGATTACTTCCAAGAATGCATGTAGCATTCTGATTGCTAGAGCACAAGTGTACACGGATGATCTGGAACAAATTCTCAGCTCTGTGACTGTCAAGAATTATTTGTTCACACGCTGCCTTTGGATTTGCCCTGTCCTTCATTGGTATGGCTGCTATCTGGACAGTGAGGGTGTTGATGTTATGGCTGGAGGTGTGTAGCTGTGCCTGCTTGGGTTCTTGATAGTTATCTTAGCTCTACCTGATATTGACCCTGATCTGGACCTTGCCATTTGCCTCCAGCTGTGAGGTTACGACACTGCAGCTCTCTCATCCGTGTCCTCTTTATATGCTACCACACCGAAAGCGCTGTGGGAATTTTAGCCACCTGGATGTCTCATCTTTAGACAGAGATGCAACTGTTCCTGTATCATGCAGGTTTGAGCAGGAGAGGAAACATAAACATTGAATAATCTCATAGCAGCTTTCATCTTATTACTTTTCCTTCTGACAGTTTACTATCATACTCTTTATATACAGCCTAAAACAAGGTTTAAGAGAGTTGAAATGTGTATCTCTTGGGCATCTTTGCACACCGTTTGAGGTAAAGAACTCTAGTAATGTGATAAAAGAGTAACTATATCACATGTATCAGTAGAAGAAAACTCCAAGCAGGCATTTCAGTTGAGTTTTGACAGATAAGGAGCAACTTATAAACCAAGGGGTTGGCAGAAAATGGCAAAAGCCAGAAATGGGAAAGAACTTGGGGAATGGAAAGGTTTCTTCCCCAGCTGATTACTGGCAGGTGATCTAGTGCAAAGCAATGTGAAATGAGATGGAAGCATTTATGAGAAACGGAACCAGGAAAACTGTGAGGTGTTTTTTAGTTTAGTTTGTCTGTCTGATTTCTTCCCGAATACAACCAGAAATCATCGAAAGGAAGTAAGCAAAGTGGACATATCTGACTGAAATCTTTCAAAAGTCACCTCAGCATGCAAAGTATGAGTGGAAACCTCAGCATGCAAAGTATGAGTGGAAACCAAAAGGGGGTGGGTGGATGAGGAAGCATCAAGAATCCTTTTCAGGTTTCCTCTTGGAAAACTGGGTAGCTGACAGTGTTTTTTAAAGAAATGAGGAAGACATGGAGACTCGCACGTGGAGGCTTTGCAGGAGGTGGAGGACCATGATGTTTTCGATGTGTCACTCTGAACTGCTCTTTAGATACCTTTGTGTGGGGAGGGTGTTCTCTGAAGAAGCTCTTCTCCTTGGGGCCTCTGCAGACATCTGCACAGAAGCCCACCTCACCGGGATGTGCACAAGCCTTTCTGATCTCTCAGTTCTTTACATTCTCTCCGTGTGTGTCAGCTGGCAGTTTGCGCAGTTGACATCTCCTCCCACAAGCTTGGCTCTGACTTCTAGACTCAGCTCAGACTCATTTTCTTTGTTTTCTTGAGGCTAAATCTTCACCTTGCTGTACGTCTGGGAAGCGAGAAACCCCACATCCCCAGGTTGTACCTGAAAGGAGGTATATATAATCAGTAGCAATCTAACTGGAAAGTGGTATCTCACCATTAGGTTTTTTACAGCACAAGTGGTGGGGACTCAGAGCTAGTTAACCCGCTGCCTTGCTTTGCCCTACCTTGTTGGAGAAGGGTTGCCAACAAGCGATTACATTTACATTTAAATCCAGAGCTCTTTTCATTATCTCCTTCCAGGATCTAAGAGAGGGAGAGATACCAGGATGGAAAATGATAAAGAAGAATTGCCACACCCTATATTTATGAGATTCCTCCTGCCAAGAATTTCCTTACAACGATCTCATTTGCTCATATACACTTACATTTATGAGCTGAATGAAGCCTCACTTTTGCCCTAAATCAGGGCCTCTCTGTTGCCGGGAAATGTGTCTTTCCTTGACTCCTGGTGGATTTGAACCCCTGGAGAGGCATGGTCTTTGGGTTTGTTGCACAACTTGCTATAGAATACAGCACCAAAGCTCCCTGATTTTATCCTGGTATGTAATATCAGTGATAGGAGGTGGGGGACAATGGGACTTGTCGATCTGATACCTTTACTTGATTTAGAGTCCACACTAAGAATTCAGGCTATAAATGCCAAGTTATCCCACTGTATTCGTCCTATGGATCACATATCTGTGGCTTTTTATTCTGAATATTTCAGTTATATTCTTCTCAGCAACACATCACATTGACTCCTCTGGGAAAAATATTTTCTACTGGAAATTTAGAGTAGTCCTAAAGAGTTTTGAGTGAATTTGAGTCTAAGTAGGTATAAGTAGGAGCAGGGTATAAGTAAAGTTAGGGATGTACAAAAATCTTCTTCACTATTGTGTCTCTTATTTTTCAAAGGGAAGAAAAAGATCTATGGAAAACATTGAAAAGCTCCTTACACTCCTCATCTCTATATGAAATCACACTCATGTCATTTTATATTTGGCCAAAATACCTGCATAACTAGACTAGAAAGAAACTGAGAGAGCCAATGCCATGAAGATTCTTTGCTTCCATGAGCTGAGAAAGCTGTTGCTGAGAACAGACCACCACTGTGGCTGGCACATGGGACCCCTGGGTAGAAAGACAAGGAGAATGTGGCACCAAGGACTGGAAGGGTGACATTCTTACCTGACTCTGTTTGTTCTGGAGAAAGTCAGAAACAAGAAGTGAGCCCCACAAAGCACCCCACTGTCTCCTCTGTTGACTCCGTGCTTCACGTCAGCTGTCTCCCTGAGGGGGAGCGTCATGTCTCCACAGGATGGAGGGAGCCCTGAAAGGTGAGGCCTGCCTGCTGGCAGTGTAATTTAGGGGTAATCACATCTTCCGCTCAGAAGCAGTAATAATAAAAATCATGATGCTCTTTGCTGCACATTAACTCCTTTTGATCTTCATTCCAACAAAGCTGAGAGTCCCGCAACACACTGTATTTATCATCCCAAATAAGTGCCAGTGATGAGGTCGTTACTTGACAATGGGCATTACGTGGAAGTGGAGGATGCTTGCCTCACTTTACTTCCTTGGCTGTGGTGTGACTGTCCATCCAAGGCCCTGCACGGGTCATTTGCCACCATCTCCTCTCTCCCACATCCTTTCAGAAGAACTTGACCTCCCTGCTACTCACTTTACAGGATTTAGTGAGTCTTCTAGAGTCAGGGTGGCTAAGCACCGCCTTCCTCCCCATCACTGGGCACCCCACCCCCTTCTGTTGTTGTTGTTGTTGTTAGGTGCCATTGAGCACTACTCAGCAACTCTGTGAATGGTCTTTCTGAAACTTGCCTTATCCTGTGACATCCTCCTCATCTCTGAGGCATAGTGTCACTTCATCTCATTGAGGGTCTTCCTTCCCTTCCCTGACCCTCCATCTTTCCAGGCACGATGTCCGTTTCCAAGGACCCTCACCTAGCTACATGTCCAAAGTATGAAAGACGAAGCTTTGTTATCTCTGCCTCTAGGAGCACTCTGGCTGTGTCCTTTCCAGGACATATGTTTGTTCTTTCAGTCATCAATGGGACATTCATTACTCCTCTCCAGCACCACAACTCAAAGGAATCAAAGCTTCTTCTGTCATGCTTACTCATTGTCCAGCTTTCTGATGTGTAGCAGGTGATTGAGAAGACCATCAGGCTCACCTTAGCCTTCAAACTGACATCATTGCTCTTCAGTATTTTGGAAAGGTCCCTGACAGCAGACTAGCCCAATTTCTTGACCTCTGGTACCAAGGGTGTTGATTGTTGATCCAAACAAGATGAAATCATTGACAGCTTCAATCTTCTCTCCATCTATCATAATGTTGATTATTGGTCCTATGGTGAGGATATTTGTCTTCTTGATGTTGAGAAGTAATCCATACTGAAGGTTGTAGTCCTTGACCTTTTTCAGCAAGTGCTTCATATCCTACTCACTTTCAGCAAAGTTGTGTCATCAGCATAATGCAGATTATTGGAGTTTTCTTCCCCACCCACTACTCACTGTATTTTCAGGATAGATGACACTAGCTCATCTTCTCAATGACCTCAAAACATCTTGATATCTTTGTCAGGGTCTGGAGACTTTCAGTCCAAGAAAGGAGCACTGAGGTGCTATGGGGGTCTGCATGCTGACCGTAAGAGGCTGTGCTGGCCTCTTGAGCATCTCTCAGCTCTTCCTGGCTCTACTCTGTCCCTGTGTCCCTATGACAATTAATAATCCACAGCTTCCTCTAAGACCATGGCAGGCCTGCCTTTCTCCTGACAAACTATAACTGCTGCTGGCCAATCACCTGATGATCTCACCTTGCCTAGGTAGCCTGTCCACTTTCACCAGTGTCTACTTAAGAAAGGGCATCAGGAAGCAGAATATAGATGCCAAATATAGGCATGTAGAGCTAGTGAGAGACTGGCTTGATGAAACTGAAACACTGGGCAAGGAATCTTGCTAAGACAGGATCCTCCTGGTCTCCAAATCTGGGCAATGGGTGAGTGTTCCTACTCCCTCCTGGTCTCACTGGGTCTGTATGTGGGTCTGGTGTTTGGCACCCAACACTCAGTCTGTTGTCTTTTCTGTAAGAAGCTAAAAGCTAGGCTCTCCACTTCCAAATTTTGTCTAGTTGGGAGCTGAATGTGATTTGGATCCAGTCAATTTGACACTAGGATGTGACCTGGATGGCATGAACAAGTGGTGGCCATGCTCTGCGGCTTTGGATGTCCTTGCTGGTAAGTACCACTGTGAGGTGTTTGTTCAGTGAGGTCCCGGGTAGGTAAGCAGCTGGGAGGCTGGCAGAAGGTGGATTGATGGGCACTTGCTTGCAGCTGCAGATCCCGCAGGTGTGACTGGATCTGGGAGCCAAGGCGGAAGTTGTGGCTTCTGTTCCAGATTCAGTGGCCCTAGCTATCAGTTCCAGGACTGATAGCTTTCATGTCCCAGAAGAGGCAGTAACATCTTGAGTAGCCTGCTCTGAGGAGTAGCTGTGAAATAATTTCTAAATCTTTTCTTCAACTCTTGAGTAGTACTGTAAACTTCTGGGTTGTTGTGGTAATGGTAGGATGTGCTGTTGAGTCAAAACCAACTTGTAGCTGACCCTCCAGGGGGTTTTCAGAGGCAGTTAATTGCATGGGAGCAGATTGCCCATTATTTTCCCATGGGGCAGTTGGGGATTCGAACCACATGACTCTGAGATTACAGAGCAGCTTCTAAACACTAGGCCACCAGAGACTTAGACTGTTATGTAGCCCATCATAATCCTTTTCTGCTAAAACTTACCTCAGTGGAGTCTGTTCTCTGCAAATGAATCCTCATTGATATGAACCACTGTTTGATTCATACACTGGACACATGCAATGCATGTCTTCAGCAACTGAGGCCGAACAATTATATGAAGCAATATGTTCTTCGTGGAAGGCAGAAGCTATAGAAGCTTGAAAAGAAGTTACATTGTGCCAGCTCATAACTTAGTTCATTATGGGAGCAGAGACTGAATAATGCCGACAGAAATCAGCCTGTCCAAGGTCAAGTGTGCAGCCAGGTGCTTCTGCAGGCTCAGCACACTCAGCCTCCCACTCTTGTTTCTCACGGCCAAGTTCAGTGTCAAGTTTGGCACCAAGACGATTGAGTGCTTTCCAGAAGGCAAACCTCCCATGTGAGAGGGAAAAGTCATCTTCCTCTGATAATTAACCATATCTTTTGCATTGACTTTAATGATTAAGGGAAAAAAATTTCTCCCACTCTTTTCATTATCTAAGCATGGGCTGCTCTGTGTGTGTGTGTGTGTGACGTGGGGAGCAGCCAGTTCTGAACAAGAGTCATTGGCATCTCTCCTCCATGGTGCCTGTTGACTAATTAACACCTCTCTGACTGGGAAGAGATGAGAAGACCCTCACGCAGGCAGAGAGGGCCTGCCCTGTCTCCGCATTCCAGATGAAGCCCACATCAGCAAGTCCACATTCACAACTATATTACTCTCCCTTTTCTGGAAGGGAGCTCTACTGGCCTACTGGGTTAGGAGTTCAGCTGCCCACTCAAGGACAGCTACTCTGTGGGAGAAGGATGAGCAGTCTCCTCCCACATGATGGACTGCCTCAGAAAACCCACTGGAGGGTCAGCGAGGAGTCAGTTTTGTCTTGATAGCAACGGATCTTTATAGTTTCTCCCACTAGGTCATGTTAAAGTGTAAGTATTATACTCTAAATAAAAATAAAGAGATTTGTTGGAGTGTGTTATAATTCCACATAGATGAAAGGTTGCAAAATTACAAATTGCTCCAAAGTGTTGAAAATGAGAAAGGTTTTAATATAGGAAAAATTTAAGGAAACTGTAACTGTTAGTCATATGTCAAGTCATGCCTCAGTTAATCTATAGATGTCCTGTCTGGGAGATGACCTGCAAACCTTTTGCAAAAGTGGTTTTACTTCCATTTCAATGAGGGCAGTGTGTGTGAAAATGTTCTCTGAGAGCAGCTTTCACTCCTGTCCACCCTGCCTGAGTCAGTTAAGTTTAGCCCTGTTCAGCAGGTCTGTCTTTATAAGGTGTCATCTAGCTGGCTGTGACTTACAGTAACTTTGGTAGCCTGGTTCTAAGAAGCTGAGCTGCAATCCTGAAGGCACATGGATTGAATCTATCAGTAGCTTCATGGGAGAAGGTTGGGCAATCTCCTCCCGTGTGACTGACTGCCTCTGAAAACCTGCTGGAGGGTCAGCTATGGGTTGGTTCCATCTCGAGGGCACACAGACGACGACCATATGCAACAGAATGAAACAGAATGCCTTGTGATCACTGTTGTGCTCAACCAAGCCCATTGCCCAAGTCTCTGTGTCAACCCATTTCGTGGAGGGTCTGCCTCTTTTTTGCTTACCTCCTTTCCCAAGGATGATAACCTTCTCACAGATTGGCCCTTCCTGATAACACACCTAGAGTATGTAAAACAAACCTCGCCATCCTTGTTTCTAAGGAGCACTGTGGCTGCATTTTCTCCAAGTCTGATTATTCTGCATTGTTCTTCTGGCAGTTCACTATTCTCCACCAAGGTCACAATTTAAAAGTGTCAGGTTTTTGGTTTTCCTTATGCATTATCCAACTTTTATATGAAGCACTTGAAAGCAGTGTGACTTGGCTCACTAAAATTTGGAGAGGTCTTTGGCAATCCTTTTATTTTTAACAAATTAAGAAATCAATTTATTATTTTAATTTTATACTGGCTTACTTACAAAGTTCATGGATATTGTTTTTCAACACCAATTTTCCCCCTTTCCTTTCCCCAGTCCTCTCTCCACCAACCAAATTGTTATTGTTGTTGTTGTTGATTGTCTTTGAGACAAGCACAACTCATAGCAACCTTATGAACAAAAGGCTTGAAGCCCCTCTACAACTATCGATATTTATTGAAGTTCATAGAATTTCTGCAGGCATGCTATTTAGGAAGTGGATGCCACCCCTGATCCTATTACTAACCTCTCTACCACGCCCCTGCCCATTCTCACCCCTCTGTTTCCCCCCCGCCCCGCCTTGGACCCTCATACACGTTCTACATTAATGGTCTTATACACTATTTGTCCTCATGAGACTGAGTTAGTTCACTTAGCATAATGCTCTCCTGTCCCTCCCAAGTTAGGCAGTAATTTAAAAAATAATTTCTCCTGCATGCTACGTAGTATTCCATCATGTAAACTATGTACCATAATTTCTCAATCTATTCAATTGTGGTTGGACATTTGGGCTATTTCCATATTCTTGAGATGGTGAATAACACTGCTATGAACATTGGTGTACGAGTTTCCATTTGTGCCTCAGTTCTCATTTTCTTGGGGTATATTCCAAACAGTGGAATAGGTGAGTCATATGGAATGTGTATGTTCAGCTTTTTGGAAAAGTGTCAAACTGCCTTCCAGAGTGCTTGTACCATTTTACAATCCCACCAACAGTGTATAAGAGTTCTTATCTTGCCACATCCTCTCCATCATTATTACTTGCTGTCCTATTAAACTTTGCCACTGCTTCTAGAGTGAGATGGTATCTCATTGTGGTTTTAATTTGCATAGTTCCTATTGCCAGTGATTTGGAGCATTTCTTCATGTGTCTGTCTTTTTTTTTCTTGACTGCTATAATCAGAACAAGGCCAGGGGCTGACTGTAGAAGAGACCATATGAAAGTTCATATGAAAGCTCAAGTTGAAGATAACAAAACTAAATCCACAGGATTCAAGGACTTTGAGTCTCTTGTAAAGTGCATTACATGAAATAGGTGCACTTGTAGAAGAAAATTGGGCTGCAATAGATGGAGGGTTATGTCACGTAGTTCTCCTTAGCAGAATGAGATTAAGAAAAGAAGGCCAGTGGGACAGATTACATCTTAATTAATATGTTCTTGGAGAGCATTATGCTGAGTGGGCTAACCCAGTCCACTAAGGACAAATACTTCATAAGACGACTTATAAATATAAAAGGATAACTAATAAAATAGATATGGGGATCCAAGGAGAGGATGGAGCAAAGGGGTGGGGTTGGGGATAGGCAAAGTTAGAATTGTACAATTTGGTGGGTGGAAGGAAGGTGTCAAGGAAATGAGAAAGATCCGGTGGGGATCTGAAAAGACAGACTAATGGTGGGTATAGTCCAATGGTGATATTAACTTTATAAAACATAATGAATGGTAATGATTATATGAAACACAATGTGAATGAAGAATAGTGTGAAATACAATGTATATGAAATTTGTAAGCAAATCCGTAGAAAGGAAAATTTTTAAAATGGGAATGATTGTAGGAAATACAATGAAATGAAGAATAGTGTAAAACATAATGTATATTAAATTTGTAAGCAGACTAATATAAAATATTTTTTAAATAAAACAAGTGTTAAAAACTTCTTTCTTTAGAAACTCACTTTTCTTTCTTTCTTTATGGTGTTTGTGTTTTGTTTTGTCCCCCCCCCCCCTTTTTAACAGTGATATTCCATAGTGGAAAAGTCTTTCTCATCTCATCAAGTAGGAAGTTTTCTGCTTTCAAAGAATTTTAGCAATGATTCCGTGCTTCTCTGCCCTGGGTGTCAGAGTGGCCCTTTAGAATTCTGAAATATTATGATCCCACCATGCTCTGAGCTCTGGAGGTGCCCACTCACTCAGAAGGGATAGGCTTCATGAGAAGCTCTTTGCTCTCAGAGTCTGTCCCAGGAGTTCCCAAATATTGCTCCATGTTTTTAAAAAAGTCATCACAGGAACTTTAGAAACCGCTCAACCCCAAGTCGTGCCCCTGGCCAGCTATGTGATGGGGGCCACATACCTATATTATTTAAAGACCTCCAGCTGATCCTAGTGTGTGATAATCCTTGAAACCACTGAGTCTCATGGTCAAGATTTTACTAAGGAAACACCCTTTAACACAATGTTCAAGGATCAGCTTGACACCCAGGACTTTCCATGCCTACTGACAAAGGAGTTTGTGAGTTGCTGGAGTAAGGGAAAGAGCAGGACATGCATGTCTATTAATCAGTGGAGGAGGTTGGAGGGTCCAGGAAGGGAAGTGGAGGAGTGTGGCCATCTGCTCATCATCCTGGTTGACTCCTTTCTTGCTGCTGTATAATTGTCCTGTTTGTCACCAGGAGAGTAACATGTTGTCCAGCACAGTGTAATTCCCAGACTTCTGGGTCTCGTGGGTAATTAAGCTAATAACAAGGTGTCAAACTGGTTTGTCCTGGTTTTTTCCTGGCCAACAAAGTGACACCAGAATGAACCCTAATTTTTAAAATGTGGGTGAACTAGAATGCTAACTGGAACATGAAATATTATGGATCAAATTCTGGTTAAAAATTAATCTCACAATCAGAAATCCTGGGCAACGTGTGTGTGGCAGAACAGCCAAATCATTTTCCCGCTGAGTTGAAAACAATGGTGCCCGACTCAAAGATAGCGGCCAATTGCACTACATGAAATATATGCTGGTCTCCACAGTCCCAGCCACATCTAATGTGTCAGGCTCATTAATGGTTCTGAGACTCTCATACCAGAACTTCAACCCACATTTCTTCTAATTCTAGTTAGTGTTCCTGATCACCCACGTCTTAAAGATCAGGGTCCATCCACCTTTCACTTTATTAACCATAGTTGGACTAGAGTGAACCAATCTGCCAATCTGCAACCCTAGGTAACAAGTGAAAGGCAGGCTAATTATTGATCTTCAGGAAACAGCAATGTGCCAGGAACCATTAATTCTAAAGTTAATAGTTACTCCTTACAGAATTTCTTAGATTTATGGGGATGTTGTTATTGTTGTTAGATGCCATCAAGTTGAGTATTACTCATAGCAGCCCTATGAACAGAGCTGAACCCTGTCCTATCCTGTGCCATCTTCATCCTCCCTGCCACACTTGAGCCCATTGCTACAGCCACTGTGTCAATCCATCTTGTTGAGTGTCTTCTTCTCTTTCATTGATCCTCTTTCTACGCATGGTGTCCCTTTCTCAAATACATGGCTGGCAATTGGAAAGACCATGGCCTGAATCAGATGCACCTTAGTCTTAAAGCTGGCCTCCTTTCTCTTAAGTATTTTGGAGATGAAAAACATGTAAATAAATAGAAATACAATGTGACAGTTCCAAAGAAGAGAGTTAGTATGTTATAAGTTCAAGGAGCAAGAGGCATTGGTGGTTCACTGAGAACCTCCTAGAGCTGAGGAAGATTGATGCCGTCTCACATGAAAAGCTCCAGGGAACACTGAGCCCACAGATGTTGTAAGGAGATGAGGGTCTCCCATCAGTGCTGATCAAAGAGCAAGCCTACTCCTAAAGCCCACTCCTAAATTGTAAAAGAATACATTTCTGCTTGTGAAAGCCAATCACTTGGGGTCTTTCTGTTACAGCAGCGCTAGACAACTAAGACAACTTGTGTCTCCCAGACAAGAGGGAGGTTGGTTTCACCCAATAGTCTGCCCTCCTCTTCAAGTACTTTCTCTCCTCCAGGCTCCTTTCCCAAAACTGTTTCCTTTTTATTTCCTAGGCATTGAACTAGAAGGAATACTCGTGGCCTTGTGCTGCAATCTAAGAGGTGCACCGCTTGAAGCCACCAGATGTTCCAAGGGTGAAAGGTAGGCAATCTCCTCCATGTGATTTACTGCCTCTGAAAACCCACTGGAGGGTCAGTTCTGGACTAGCTCCAACTTGATGGCACACGACAACAATAGGCACCTAGCTACGGATCCCTGGTGGTGCAGTGGTTAATTGTTCATTTGTTAACTGAAAGGTCATTGGTTTGAACTCACCCACCACTCAATGGGGGAAAGATGAAGCAGTCTATGTCCATATTTACAACCTTGGGAACCCTGAAGGGCAGCTCTATCCTGTCCTGTGAGGTTGCTCTAAGTCAAGATCAACTCAATGGCCATGGACTGTCATCCAATTACTCATTATAGAATCTATTTAGAATGAATTGTTGGATAAAATGGAATAAAATTCTGTTATCTATTTTAATTTTTAAATCTGGAAAGGGAAACATTTTCCTTTTCCAAAATACCTATCATTGAATTAGAATTTACTCTAAGTGTGTGAGGCTGCCCTTGGTTTATTTCATGTTTTTCATGTTATCATCCAAGTGAGGTAACCCTGACCCCGTGAGCTGAAGGACCAGCTTCTCTGAAGATGCCCATCAGCTGCTGGAGCTCAGGCATTGCCCTCTACATTGAGATTCTACATGTAAAAGATGGGAGGATGCTGTCTCCAACTTGTGAATACTTCCATGAAGACAATGAAAAACCTACTTGCCAGATTCTTTGGTTCATTAAATAGGCAACTGTGTGAACCAATACCTAAATGATATACTTTACTCACTCATTCACTCTCCATGTTATGTATTAATATATCCCCAAGTCACGAAATTGCATCGTGTTTATGGGTGAACTTGTAGGATGAATTGTCTGTACTTGTTGAAAATGTTCTTGAACACTGACTGAGAGCCAGTTGAGAAGTCATTTTTGTGTACCATTTGCCAAAGGATTACTCAGTTCTTCCGATATTGTTTATTGTACAATCAGGTCACTGCAGATTTAAGATTTCACTGTTGTTATGGTTGTTGTTAAGTGCCATCAAGGAGGAACCAACTCATAGCTAACCATCCAGTGGGTTTTCAGAAGGTGTAAATCACATTGGAGAAGATTGCCTATCTTTCTCCTCATAGCAGCTGATGGATTCAAACCAAGAGTCTTTGAGTTGGCAGTGCAACATCTTACCACAAGGTCACCAGAGCTCCATGAGATTCCTTTATAATAACTATATTATCATAGACACCTGTGTCTACTTCTAAGTTTTCTATCCTGGTTTATGTCCTCCCGTGTGACTAACTGCCTCTGAATACCCTCCAGAGGGTCAGCTATGGGTTGGTTCCAACTCTACAGTTGGAACATCAACAACATCCCTATGTGAGCATCATCTATTACAGATTTTATTACAGCATTATAAGGAAAAGTTTTGTATAAGGAAAAAAAGTGTTGTTCTTCATTCAGAATCCCCTCTTGGATGTTGTCAAGCATTTGCTCTTAACAGATGGAATGTAACTCTTTACTCTTAAAACCATTTCTTTGGGACATTATTTAGACTGACTGAAAATTTATTGCTTAATTTGGAATGTCCACCTCTTAACAAAGTTTTTTGCCATGTGGGAACATGGGATATATCTCTCCAGTTAGTCAAACCTTCTCAAGATTGACTATGACTTTAGAATCTAGGGAGAATGATAGACAAACTTAGCATGGTAAGTGCTGCTACAGTATGTGCTTAAAAGAGCCACACAAGTTTGCAGATCCTCAAATTACTTGTATAATCACAAGGAAGCCATTACACACAGGCAATGCTTTTATACACTATCTCCTCTTCCCTCATTTTCTCCGTTTTATTTCAATACGTTGTGTCTCATTGTATTATCATCTCTTTTTCACATATTCCAACTTGCTGGTATGCTGTGGCTTTTGCTTAGTACAGTATTAGATATCTTATGGTCTACTCTTTTACTTAAGAAAGGATCATCCCACCTTAGGGTTATGAAGAAGTAATTCCACCCTAAGGTTATGAAGGTTGAATACAGGACACTGAACAGCTGAAATCAGCAGCAACTATACGGGAACTTAGGGGAGGAGGGCACTGAGTATCATATGGGCCTTGTAAGAGCTCCACTCAGAAGCAGAGTGGACAATTAGGGGCTGCAGGAAGCAGACTTTGTCTAAAAGAGGGTGGAAGGTCTTTCAGTTTCCAAAGGAGGGTGTGATCAATTTGTTGGACTAATTTTGTGAGCATGTTTCTTGGCAGGTCTCCATGATAATGAGGACTTTGGGTAGAAGATTGTATTTGTGGGAGCTGAATGATATGTCAAGTCAAAAGTCATCACTGTCAAATCAGAACAGAATCATAACTGACACCCCCTGCCCGCCGCTGGGTTCCAAAGCTGTAAATCACACAGGAGGAGATTGCCTCACTTTCTCCCTTGCAGCCACTGGCGAATCCACATCACCAGCGAGGTACAGCCTTTGATTAAGCAGTGCAACTTGCTCCTGATTTTGTTGACTTTCAACCAGGCCTTTTGGGGTCCTCTTATGACAAGGTAGTCTATAATACTGGGCCTTAATATTAGGTATTTAACTACATGTTAGTAAATATATTACATTGGGCTGTAAATTTTAGAAAAATATTTTAAGAAGTCTGTCCAGGTTAACTATATTCTTCTCCAGCTGCTGGTCTCCTCTCCTATGGAAAACTCCATGCCACGTAGGCTCATGGGTCAGCAGACACCTCATTTCTTTCCACTGCTGGGTGTTGTACCTGGCAGAGTAAATAAGAATCAGCAATCCTGGGTGGAGAAGGGAGGTGGTCAGGTTACAAGGAAGGCCCAACTTCACCAGGCCTCTCAGCAGAGTTTCAAAACACTCCAGGCCCTGGCACTTGGTCCCCTGCATTACCTCTAGAACTGCTCCCCTTGCAAAACTCTGAAGCAAAAAAAAAAAGATCATAAAGAGACCAGCCCTTCCTTGCTTCAGCTAAATTCCCCTCCCCACAGCGCACAGCAAGGGCCCTTTGTCTCTGCTGGGAGAGGCCTAGGCTTCAGTGAGAAAGACAATCCTTCAGCCACACACCATGGGTCCATCCAAATATTAGCTGTGGAGACTTTCCTACTTGGAAAACACTCGATGTTTTGCACTCAGAGAGCACTCCCCTCCAGAGAACACAATCACGTCTGTTTTTCTTTTTCCAGTGCATCGAAGCTTGATCTTGATGGTAACCTTATCTACCATTGCCCAAGGTTTTGGAAAGAAGATTTAGATCTTCTGATCTTCAGGGAATTGCCAGTTTCCATTGTTGTTCCCTGCTTGGACCCTGGTGGCAGGAGGTGTGGGTAGCAGTAAAAAGGAGCAAACCCTCCACGCTGCACCAGGGGCCTGAGGCTGGGAGCTCCACCTTCTTCTGGGAGGATGACCAGCTTTAAGGAGTTGGAAACCAGCCATTGCTCATCACGTCTTTGGGGAAGGTGGTCTAAGCTGAGGTTACCCAAGGCAGTTTTACCTCCTGCACCTGGTATGAAGATGGCACCACAGTCTGTAACCAAAATCAATATTTTCTATGTCATTATCTGATTAAACAATGAAGGTCAATTTATCAAATTAGAAAAAGGTTGCACAATGGGACAACATTGAGTCATGGCTTTGAAGGAGAAGTGGATCCAGTTGAAGCTAGGCTGTGGCTTATGGGGTTTGACTCTCATTTTCTCAGGGCAGGTTTTGATGTTAAATGGAAAAGTTTGTTAAGAAAGGATAGGCTCGCACTAAACTCAGTGTTTAGACTTAATTGAATATTATTACTAATAATTGGCATTGCTGTGGCATGAGATCATGGGGAAGAGCAGGTGTGGCCAGCTCCTGTCAGCACTAGCCATCAGCAGAGGCTCTAGCCAAGGTGAATAGAGTGTGCTGGTTCCACTGGGGCAGTGATTCGAGAAACTGTGCTTTGTAATGTTTGACTAACCTTTAAAACATCAAGGTCTAAATAGCCTCAAAGTTCATCAACTAATGAACAGACAAAAAGTGTACCAAGAGGGTCATTATGAATTGGACTCCAACAACAACAAAAGAAAATGAATGGGCAATCCATTCCATTGACAACTATAAAAGAATGGCTTAGTGTTTCCACTAGAAAAATGTTACAACATGAACATTGAAAACATTAGCTATGTGAAAGAGGCCAGGCATAAAGGACCATGCATCCTATGACTTGTATTACAGGTAGATTGTATTTGAATAATTTTTAAACCTGTATATTTATTTTATATACAGGTCTGTTTTAATATTGTATGAACAAACACGTACACTTTGGAGAAAGGGTAACCAGGGTGCTTCTTGAAGGAAAGGATGGTGAAGCTTCATCTCACATACTTTGGGCATGTGTGGGAGGGGTCAGTCCGTGGAAGAGGACATCAAACTTGGAAAGTTGGAGGGTCAGGAAAAGAGAGGAGGACCTTCAACAAGATGGATTGACACAGTGACTATAATAATGGGCTCAAGCATATCAGAGATGGTGAACATGGCAGTGGATAAGGCAAGGTTCAGATCTGTTCTTCGGAGAGTTGCCCTGGGTCATACTCCAATTAGCAACACAATACGACACCTAACAACAACATTTATTATAATGAATACTTTTTTTTTTTTGGTTGTTGTTGTTGTTGTTGTTTTTGTGCCGTCAAGCTTCAGCACTGGAAAAATCTTTGGTAAAGGACCAAAGACGGATAAGTTCCAGGCTGAAACCTGAGTGTATATAATGAATACTTTTTAATGAGCGCTTTTGAGCTGGTAGAAAATTAATCTCCCACCAGTACATCATACACCTGCTAACACAGTCGAAGTAGGATTTTAGACATGATGAGGGTGAACAAAGATACCACCATATTCCTCTCAGCAGAGGCCAAAAGAGCCTAAGAGTGAAGATCAATGGCCTCCCTGACTAGTTCTCCCAGGGCCCTCCCACCGGAAGTTCCTCTGTGGGAAGTGGGACTGAAGTATAGTAGGTCCTTGAGTTCCCTCAGCTTGTAGTTTCAAGAAGTCATTGTGTCCAAGCTCAGCGACTGTTCTGCACACCTAAGAAACTAATGAAAAGACTTTTAATTTCATGCTATCCTTTTACTAAAACCAGCTAGCCGTTCTCATTTTACAAAATAGCGACTTCAGATGTGACCTTTCCTTACACTCCTTACATTTCCATGTAAGGAGGCCTCCATCCCTCACCCTCACTCTCCACCTTATTTTCCTTGACAGGAATTCCTTTGTGTTCCCCCTTTCACACCTGTGGGCTCCCTTGTGATAGTCCCTCCTCTTCCTTCCACCTATCCTCTACCTTCTCAAGACATCACATCTGCACTTTGCATCATAACTGCATCGTAACTCACCATTACTTCCTTCTGCATCATAACATTCTAGAACATAACATCCTGCTGACATAAAAAAGGTTCTAGTATAAAAGACCACCAATGTTTTTAAAACCCATGAAGGGTTTGATCTCAATCCTTTGTCTCCTCAGCTTTTTCTTCCTCAGCCTTTCTCAGTCTCAAGAGAACTGTCTATATACCAGTCACCATTTCCCTGTCCTCTTTATTTGACCTCTTACTAGCATCTGGCACACTTGGCCACTCCTTCTGTCTTCACAGACTCTTGTCCCTTTGTATCAGTGACTGCATTCCTATGATTTCCTTTCTCCTGACTTGCCACTCCTTAGCCTCATTTTCTCGCTCTTCCTGATCTGTAAAGGCCGGACTACACTGAATTTGTACTAAAGCATCATGGAAGATGCTCTCTTACTCCTGTCTGGATCTAGCTCTGGAGAAAATTGGAGTTTCATGGCAATCCAGGGGCTTGATGCTTTTGCTTGCAACCTTTTGTTATAATCTAAGTGAAAATTTACAGACCAAATTGGTTTTACATTCAACCATTAGTATGCCTTTTGATTTGTGACATTGATTGCCCTCTCCACAAAGTAGCAGCACTCTTCCTACTGCCTGTGTTTATAATTTCTATTTGTCCTTTTCTCCTATTCTTTCCTGACTCTTGAGCTTTATTCCTGGGTGAATGTTACTTGTTTATCTCATATAGTTGGTGCTTCTAAGGACCTTATATTTTCCTGGTGTTATTGTTTATCATATAGATCTATTGATTGGTCCAGGAGCCAAGGTGGAACAGTAGTTAAAACACTTGGCGACTAACCAAAAGTCAGTGGTTATAACCTACCAGCCACTCCACAGATGAAAGAGCAGTCTCTTTCTGTAAAGATTTACAGCTTTGGAAACTTTCTGGGGAAGTTCTACTCTGCCACAAAGCTAAATCAACAGAATAGCAGTGGGTTTGGGCTTGGTCTGTTGATTGACCAAAAGCTGATCCACAACGGTTTAGTTCTAGCCTCTAATGGCCAGAATTTCAGTGGTTCTGCTGTCTCCATCTGAACAATAAGTCTGATCTTCAGGAGTATTATTTTGAGTTTGATTCATTTCCCCCAGTGCATTCAGGACCTTCTCTGGTGATCCCTTTCCAAAACTTTTAAGACCTCAGTGGCTAGTTGCCAAAGCAAGATTGTCTTTTGGACTCTAATATGGCACTGACCTTGAGATGCCTCAAGACTATGGTCCTAAGTCCCCACACCTAGTGACTTATTTCCACAAGGTATTCAGTTATGACTAAGAAGTTTTCACAGCTTTGCCCCTGGATGCTCTACTATATTCATGGGTATATTTGCAGCACATGTGTGGAAATATCCTCTGCTAGACCAAAAATAAATTATATGGTCAACAGATTTTGAGATCAATGGTTCCAAATTAGCATGGTTAACCAAACTGTCATTTCTAGAAGGAAATTTTCCATATTATGCTACTATACTCATCATGTCTGTTTTGGTTGTTCCATTTAGATTAATCTAAATTCTCTGTCTGCCCCTTGACCATTTCATCTTTTCTTTAGGGTTAATGTTGATCCTTTGCTCTTACACAGATGAAAAAAAAATCACAGAAAAATATCATGAGCGATACTGTTGATGAGCCGGTCTGTTACTTAGCTGAAAAGTGACCTCCAAGAGTAGTTTCAACTCAAAGTTCAAAAACTATCTTAAGACAATAGTCAGGATTTCTGGTCTACACTGGCTCTATGATTTGTAAGATTTTGAATTTTGTTCTACAATTTTCCCCCATGAATCTGAGACTACCTAGTGTGTCCATGATTAGAATGATCTATGTATGATAATTGGCCACAGTTTAGTACTGGTTTCAGAATGGATGGACTGTGGTTCATGTAAGCAAGTCATATCTGCCTGTCCTTGTCATTTCATATAAATTTGTTGTTGTTGTTGTTGTTACGTGCCATCCAGTCGCTTGCAACTGATAGTGACCCTATGTACAACAGCCCTAAACTCTGCTCTGTCCTGTGAGAATCGCACTGTCTCTGAAACTCCCATCCCGATTACCCCAGTCACTGAATCAATCCACCTCATAGAGGGCCTTCCCCTCCTGCGCTGTCCCTCCACCCTACCAAGAAAGAGGTCCTTCTCCAAGGACCCGTCTCTCCTTACAACATGTCCAATGTATGTTAGACAGAGCCTCAGAATCCTTGCCTCCAAGGAGCCACCCGGTTTAACCCTTTCCAGGATGAATCTGTTTGTTTCCTAGCAGTCCATGGTACTCCTCAATACTCTTCTCCAGCACCAAAGCTCAAAAGCATCAATTTTCCTTCTATCCTCCTTGGTCATTGTCCAACTCTCTGATGCATAACAAGTGATAGCAAAGACCATGGCCTGTATCAGATACACCTTAGTCTCCAGAGAGACACCATTGCTCTTCAGTACTTTGGAGAGGTCCCTAACAGCATACTTTCCCATGGCAATGCGCCTTTTAATTTCCTGGCTACTGGTGCCAAGAGTGTTGATTGTGGAGCCAAGCAAACTAAAGCTGTGAACTATCTCAATCTCTTCATCATCCGTCCTGATGCTGCCAATTGGCCCAGTGGTGAGAATCTTTGTCTTCTTGACATTGAGCCTCAATCCATATTGGAGGCTGCAGTCCTTGACCCTCTGCAGCAGGTGCTTCAGGTCCTCCTCAGTTTCAGCAAGCAGGGTTGTGTCATCTGCATAATGCAGATTGTTGATAGATCGGCCACCAATCTTGACCCCATGTTTCTCCTCATAGAACCCAGCCTCCTGTATAATCTGTTCTGCATATAGGTTGAAAAGGTATGGAGATAGGACGCATCCCTGGCATATGCCCTT
The DNA here is from genome assembly GCF_000299155.1 of Elephantulus edwardii. Classification (NCBI taxonomy): domain Eukaryota; kingdom Metazoa; phylum Chordata; class Mammalia; order Macroscelidea; family Macroscelididae; genus Elephantulus; species Elephantulus edwardii. The sequence goes on along the minus strand of NW_006399885.1, from coordinate 1,289,756 downwards.
CCCAATTTTGAACCGTGCAGTGCTCCCCTGCTCTGTTCTGATGAAATTATATAATATTTGTCCTTTTGTCATTGATCTATTTCACTCTTGGGTTTCATACATGCTGTGACATATATCTAGATTTCTTTCTTCTTTAAGACAGAGTGGTATTCTATTGTATTTATATATCATATTTTGCTTTTCCAAGTCTTTGTTGATGGACATTAAAGTTGTTTTCATCTTTTTTCTATTGTGAACAATGGTGTGAACACTGGTATACATGTGTCAATTTGTATTATTTTTAGGTTTGTTGGTATATCCCAAGGAGTGAAATTATTTGGTTATATTTGCAGAGAGCTGGAATTAGAGAATAAAAAGGGAAGAACTCATTCTGCATTTCTCAAGCTGGGGAAATGTAAAAACAAATTTTAAACTTGAGTCACAATATTGAAAGATGAAAGCATTGAAAGAAGGCACCAATTATTATTAATGAATCTTTGTTGCATGTTCTATTAATTTCAGAGTACAAAAGTTGGTTAAAATCTTTTATTTTTAAAAAAATCTTTTATCCACTTGTCTGTGTAACAGAGACAGCCAATAAATCTACCCTTTAATTTGAAAAAAAAAATTTTATTTCCTTCTCTTTGGCTCTAGTTGTTGGTACATATATTTTAATGATAGTGATATTAACAGATCTTTCTTGTATGCATATGGGTAGTATCCTGTCACTCACAAGAAAAATCAGAAAGTGAAAAGAGTTGAGAACTCAAATATGGAAACACAAAGAAAGAGGAACATTTGTATGCAGACACTAGTGATTGGAACGTGGAATGTGAGAAGAACCAAAGTAGGAAAATGGAACATTGTTAATAAAGAAATGGAACACATAAATATTGACATACTAGGTATTGGTGTAGGGAGGTGGCTTGCTATGGGACATTTTGAATCAGATGATCATATGATCTCATATGCCAGGGATGAAAAGGTGAGAAAAAAATGGATTGCTTTCATGATTGAAAAAGTCACTTCTAGATCCATCTTGAAGTACAGTGTAGTGAGTGATGGGATAATATCCATATGCATACAAGGAAGTCCAGTAAATACCACTATCATTCAAAGATATGCACTAACAACTAGAGCTGAAGAGGAGGAAAGAGAAGATTTCTACCAACTTTTACAGTCAGAAATTGATTGAACATGCAATCAAGATGTATTAATAATAATGGGTGACTGGAATGCAAAAGGTGGGAACAGCGAAGAAGGATCAGTAGTTGGAAAACATGGCCTTGGTGACAGAAATGAAGTTGGAGATAGAATGATAGAATTCTTCACGTTCAATGATTTATTCATTGAAGATACATTTTATAAGAAACACTAATGCAGGCTGTATACATGGATTTCACTTGATGTTATGCATAGGAATCAGATAGATTACATCTGTGGACAGAATAGCTGAAGAAGCTCAATATTAACTGTAAAAACTAGGCTAGGTGCTGATTGTGGACAGACCACCAACTATTCATATGCAAGTTCAAGCTGAAGTTTAAGAAAATGAAATGAAATCTACAGGAACTAACATTTGACTTTATGTCTATTCCATTTGAATTTCAAAACCATCTCAGGAACAGGTTTGAATTCTTAAAACACCATGAGTGAAGACCAAATGAGCTGTGAGAATATATCAAGAATACCATCAATAAAGAATGCAGAAGGACATTACAAAGGCAGAGGAGGAGGAAAAGACCAAGATGGATGTCAGATGAGACTCTGAATATTGCACTCTAATGCCAAGAAGCCAAAACAAAGGTAAGAAATAGATTAAGGAGCTGAACAGAAGATTTCAAAGGCCAGCTCAGGAAGACAAAGCAAAGTATTATAATGAAATGTGCAAAGAGCTGGAGTCAGAAAATCAAAAGGGCCAAACTCACTCAGCATTTCTTAAGCTGAAGGAATTGAAAAACAAATTCAAGCTGTGAGTTGCAATACTTAAGAATGCTCTGGGCAGAGTATTAAATGATCCAAGAAGCATTTTAAAAGAAGATAGAAGGAGTATACAGAGTCACTGTACCAAAAGGAATTGGCTAACACATAAGAATTTCATGAAACAACGTATGAGCAAGAGCTTGTGGTGATGGTGATGAAGAAATTCAAGCTGCTCTGAAAAAATTGGGGGAAAAAAAGGCTGCAGGAATTGACAGCATACCAATTGAAGTATTTCAACAAACAGACACTGCCATGAATGTGCTAAGTTGTGCCAAGAAATCTGGAGGATAAGCACCTGGCCAACTGACTGGAAGAGATCTATATTTGTTGCCATTCCAAAGAAAGGTGACCCAACAGGGTGCAGAAATTATCCAACATTATCATTAATATCATATACAAGCAAGAGTCTGCTAAAAATTGTCCAAAAACGACTAGAGCAGCATGTCAACAGAAAACTGCCAGAGGTGCGAGCTGGGTTTAGAAGAGGTAGTGGTACTAGATACCTTATAGCTAATATTAGATGGCTCTTGGTCGAAAGTAGGGAATACCAAAGGAATGTCTGTGTTTCATTAACTATGCAAAGGCATTTGATTCTGTGGATCGTAACTGTGGCAGACTCTGAGAAGAATGGGAATCCCAGAACATTTCACTGTGCTTATGCAAAACCTATACTGGACCAGGAGGCAGTCGTCAGAACAGAGCAAGGAGACACTGCATGGTTCAAAATTGGGAAGGGTATACGCCAGGCATGTATGTATTCTGTCTCCATACCTTTTCAATCTATATGCAGAACAGACCATCTGGGAGGATGGGCTGTATGAGGAAGAATGTGACATCAAGTTTGGAGGAAGACTCATCAACAACCTACGTTACGCAGATGACACAACCCTGCTTGCTGAAACTGAGGAGGACCTGAAGCACTTGCTGCAGAAGGTCAAGGACTGCAGCCTTCAATATGGATTGATGTTCAACATCAAGAAAATAAAGATTCTCCACTGGGCCAACTGGCAGCATCATAATGGATGGTGAAGAAATTAAGATTGTTAAACAGCTTTAGTTTGCTTGGCTCCACAATCAACATTCTTTGTTCCAGCAGCTAGGAAATCAAAAGACAAATTGCATTGGGAAAGTCAGGTGTCAGAGACCTCTCCAGAGTACTGAAGGGCAATGACATCAGTTTGGAGATTAAGGGGCACCTGATCCGGGCCATAGTCTTCACAATTCCTTGCTATGAGTCAGAGAGCTGAACAATGTCTAATAATGATAGTAAGATAATTAATGTTTTTGAGCTGTTATTCTGGAGAAGAGTATTGAACATACATACCATGGGCTACTAAGAGAAGAAACAGATCTGTCCTGGAGAGGTTAAAACCAGATTTCATGAAATGGTTCTCCATCAACCAATTCATTTTGGTACAGTGACACTGTGTACTCCTTCCATCTTCTTTTGATGCTTCCTGGATATTCAATATCTGCCCATGGCATCTTTAAGTATTGCAACTCAAGGCTTGAATTTGTTCTTCATTTCCTTCAGCTTAAGAAATGCCAAGTGAGTTCTCTTTTGATTGACTTTAGCTCTTTGCACATTTTGTTTTAACAAATAAGTCTGTCTTGGAGAGGTTGAAATCATTTTAAGTTTTTCTCCTTGGAGGCAAAGATATTGAAATTCCATCTCATATACTTTGGGCATGTTGCCAGAAGGGATTAGTCCTTGGAAAAGTACAATATGCTTGGAAGGGTTGAGGCAAAATGCAGAAGACAAAGATTCTGGATGAGGTGGATTGACTCAGTGACTATTGGAATGGGGCCAGTTGTGTCAGAGATGGTGAAGTTTGCTCAGGAACAGATAAGATTCAGAGCTATTGTCCTTCAGGTGACTATGAGTTATAGTCAACTCAAAGGTATATAGCAACAACAACAGCATGATACTTCTATTTTTAGAATTTCTGAAGAACCACAACATTATTTTCCTCAATGGTTGCATCATTTTGCTTTCTCACGATAAATAGATAAGGATGAAGAAACCAGGAATCATAGTGGGATATTAAGATTTCCTCATATGACTAACATTTGTTTTCTGTAGTTTTTTTCTTTTCTTTTTTTAAGAAAACATTCTGAGGGGAGCTCTGGTGGCCTAGTGGCAAGAAGCTGCAACTACAATCCCAGAGGCCCACGGTTCAAATCCACCAGATGCTTTCCCAGGGAAGGAGGGACAATCTCCTCCTGTACCAGTCAGATCTGACTTGACGGTACACTCACACAAAAATAATAAAATTAAAAAAAGGGGAAAAAAAGAAAACATTCTGGTGGAAGTGAGAGGTAGGATATTTCCCTTTTTCTTAAATTGTGGAATATATATATCTATTGTTGCTATGTGCCGTCAGTCGCTTGCGACTCATAGCGACCCTATGTACAACAGCCCTAAACTCCGCTCTGTCCTGTGCCAATCGCACCATCTCTGACACTCCCATCCCAATTATCCCAGTCACTGAATCAAT
>NW_006399885.1:1277320-1280355 GCF_000299155.1 Elephantulus edwardii | reverse complement strand
AGTTGGTAAAAATCTTCTATCTCCTCTTCCTTGGCTCTGGTTGTTGGTGCATATATTTGAATGATAGTGGTATTCACTGGACTTCCTTGCATGCAGATATATTGTTCTTGAATATTATCTCCAAATCTGTAGGTATTTTACTTTTTCTTTTTTTGATAAGGGCCTTCCGGGAAAACCCGGAAGACCTGCTAGACAAATTAAAAAAGAGTTGTAACACTCGGTATTTTACTTTTTAATGAAGTTCTTTGATGAAAAAGAAAGTGTTTCATTTATTATGAGGTCAATTGATCTATTTTGTAATTTACTATTTATGTTTTCGTTATTAGATCGAATTGTTAAAAGCTAGACCTAACAACCAATTTTGGCTATGATTCTGGTTTTATTTTCTCCAGAGAACTTACCACTACACGAAGTTATCCGTATTGCAGGACCAGCCTCCAAACCAAGCATCCTCTCTCCCACTAATGAGATTGACAGAGTGAGAGAGCAAATTAATCATGCAGACAAGTTTTGAAGAGCAAGTCATTTTGTGCTGGGTGGTTATCATGTTCCTACAGGCTTTCCTAGACACTGGTCTTCATACCTGAAGAATTAAATTCCCTCTCACAATCATCTGAGCTACTCATGAAAGCATGCTAGCTGGCTGCTTCATCCTTTACCTTCTTCCACTTTAGATAGTGGATTTATACTTTGTCCATCCACATCAAATCAGAAACAGAGGAAAACTCTCAACGAGATGGGCTGAGATTAAGCCAGAAAGAGTGGAGGACCCTCAATGAGTTGGATTGACCTAGTGACTATAACAATGGACTCTTCATCTCGGAAATCATGAGGATTGGGTAGGATAGGGCAAGGTCCAATCTGTTGTTTATAACGTCTCTCTGAGTCATAGTGGACTCCGTGGTCCTAATAACATGAACAACAATCAGACTCATACCTTGAGGAGACATGGCTGTTCCTTTCTATGAAGAACCATCTTCCCTAGTTGAAACTTTGAGTATCTGCTTCCATAAGCAAAACTCCAGTCAAGAGTAAACCTTCAGATTCCAGCAGTTTCACTAGATTACAGGGTAGCATTTGGGTGGGTTCTGGCAAATTCCATTTTAACCACAGGGACCAGTCGAGAACACAGGGATCCACACACTGCCCTGTGTTTCAGATTGGCTGGTCTCTTTATTCTTAGGAGGAGTCCTCCCAACTCCCTGCACATAAGTCCAATCAATTTCTTCCTTAGAACCTGTGTATACCAAGGATGCCAATTAAACACATCCAAACTCAGCCTGTATCTTCATTTCTTTGTTCGTCTACTTCCACTCAACAATAAACCTCTTAAAAATATGACAGTTATACACCTAAAGCCCTACATAGAAGAATGCATAACCCCTTCAAGGTAACCAGGTAGTTAGTCTTCATGAGCATGCATATCAGGTTGCCTACTCTCACTGTTGTTGTTGTTATGTGCCATCAAATTATCTGCCACACATAGTGCCCTTGCGTACAATAGCCCTAAACCCTGCTCTATCCTATGCCAATCTAATTATTGTCTCTGAGATACCTTCCCCCATTACCTCAGTCTTTGAATCAATCCATCTTATCAAGGGTCTTCCTCTCTTGTGCTGTTCCTCCACTCTCCCCAGTATGACGTCTCTCTCTAAGGACTGGTCCCTCCTTGCAACATGTCCAAAGTATGTCAGACGAAGCTTCAGAATCTTTGCCTTCAAGGAGCAGCCTGGTCTCTCACCCTTTATAAGATGAAGCTGTTTGTTCTCCTAGCAGTTGTCAATGGTTTATTCAATACTCTTCTCCAGCACCACAGCTCAAAGGCATAAATTCTCCTTCTATCATCCCTAGTCATTATCCAGCTTTCTGATCCATGGCAAGTAATTGCAAAAACTATGGCCTGGATCAGGCACACCTTAGTCTCCAGACTGACATTATTGCTCTTCAATGCTTTGGAGAGGTCTCTGACACCAGACTTTCCCAATTCAATTCATCTTTTGATTTCCTGGCTGCTGGTACCAAGAGTGTTGATTGTGGAGTCAAGCAAACTAAAGCTGTTAATAATCTCAATCTCTTCACCATCAATCCTGATGCTGCCAATTGGCCCAGTAGTACTTTCCCTAGCTCCCTTTAAAGTTCTGTGAAAGAGCTGTTGATGAACACTGCTTTACCTGCTTCAATGCACCAGAGTATATATGCTGTACATTGTTATTGGGTACCATACGTCTCATAGTAATCCTATGAACAACAGATCTGAACCCTGTCCTATCCTGTGCCGTCCTTACCATCTCTGATATCGTCAAGCCCATTGTTTCAGTCACTGTATCACTCCATCTCCCGGAGGGTGGTCTTCTCTTTTGTTGACCATCTACCTTTCCCAGCAGAATGTCTTTTCCTGATGATTATCTGGCCGCTTACATACACAAAGTATGAGAAATCAAGTTTCACCATGTTTGCCTCTAAAGAGCAACCTGGTTTCTCTTGAGAGAGACTTGTTTATTCTTCTGGCAGTCCACGGAATATTCAATACTCTTCAACGATTTCTCTTCGGTCATCCTTAATTCATTGCCCAACTCTCAGATTCACAGGAAGCAATAGAAAATACTATGACTAAGATCTGGTGCCCCTTAGTCTTCACGTGAATATCTTGTTCTTTAGCACTTGGAGAGTCCTTGACAGCAGATTTTCCCACTGCAACATATCTCGGGCAGAGCATTTGGTGAAGTCGAATCACGTATCTCCAGGATTGCAGTGCAGCTTCTTGCCACTAGGCCACCAGAGTGCTGCAATAGTTTGATTTCTTAACTGCTGGGTGTTAAGTGTGGATCCAAGTAAAATTAAGTTGCTACCAACTTCAATTCTGGAGATGAAAAGGTGAGGAAAAATGGAGTTGCTTTCATAGTAAAAAAAGAAATTTCTAGGTCCATCTTGAAGTACAACATTGTGAGTGATAGGACTATATCCATACGCTTACAAGGAAGTCCAGTAAACACTACTATCATCCAGATATATGCACCAACAACCAGAGCCAAAGA
>NW_006399885.1:1273920-1275109 GCF_000299155.1 Elephantulus edwardii | reverse complement strand
GGAGGGGAAGACCCTTTATGAGGTGGATTGATTCAGTGACTGGGGTAATCGGGATGGATGTGTCAGAGGCAGTGAGATTGGCACAGGATTTAGGGCTGTTGTACATAGGGTCGCTATGAGTGGCAAGCGACTCGACAGCACATAACAACAACAACAACCAACTTCAATAAACTTTTATTCGTAAACCTTATAAATGATCCCAGTTTCCTCTTATACTACTCCATAAAAGACAAGTGGCTTGCTCTGATTTTCAATCTTTTCTCCATTCCACTTTCAACAAGGCTGCATTTCTCTAGGGTAAGTCTTCTTTCCTCTTTTAACAGGTACTGGCCAAAGGCAGAGTTACAGCTTTCTGTCATCTCCAACATCAAACATTAATTTCCTTTTATGCCATAACACAGAAGCAGCATTCAATATCCAATCAATTCCTTTCATATAAACACACTAAACTCAAAACATTTCTTGTTCATAGTACATTCAGATCAATACATGAACCTTTTGAAAATATCCCAGTTTCATCTTATACTACCACATAGAAGAAGATGTAACCCCTTTAAAGTAACCATCTTGGCTGTACTTCCTGTGCCCATAGCTCTCTATTCTTCTCCTGTATGTATGTCCAGATTCTCCACCACTAATGTTGCCACTGCTACTCTCCTTCCAGATCTATTCTGGGTAGGAATCTCTAATCCAAATGGACACACTGCTTCTCTTTTCTTTTCTTTTCTTTTTTTAAAATTTATTTTTAATTTCAATGAAAATTTACAGAGACTTTGGGTTTACATTCATTCATTGTTGCACTTTTGTCCTCTCCCAGCCCTTCCCCCCAGTATACTACCCTCTTGGAAAAGTAAAAGAAAAATTCTTTTATTAAGGCATCAATTCTCCTTCTATCATCCCTAGTCATTGGGTTAGGGGTTTATTAAAATTTATGCTGCCTTACATCCTTATTACAGAGCACATGGCTCCAAAGAGGAGTCTCAGGGTCGTGCAAACAGTAAACAATTATCTAACTGCTAACTGAAATGTGTGCCAAGAAATCTGGAGAACAACCACTTGGCCAACTGACTGGAAGAGATCTATATTTGTTGCCATCCCAAAGAAAGGTGACCCAACAGACTGTGGGAACCATAGAACAATATAAGTGATTTCACATGCAAGCAAGATTCTACTGAAGATTATCCAAAAA
>NW_006399885.1:1263896-1272875 GCF_000299155.1 Elephantulus edwardii | reverse complement strand
AGCGCAGAAGGGGAAGACCCTCTATGAGGTGGATTGATTCAGTGATTGGGGTAACCGGGATGGGTGTGTCAGAGGCAGTGCAATTGGCACACGACAGAGCAGAGTTTAGGGCTGTTGTACATAGGGTCGCTATGAGTTGCAAGCGACTCAACACACATAACAACAACAACAATAACTGAATTGTGAGAAAAATTTGAATCCGCTTGGAGATTCCTAGAGACAAAGGCCTGGCAATCTACTGGCAGAAACACCAGCCATTGAAAACTCTGTGGAGTCCAGTTATGCTTTGGCATACACGTGTTGAAGTTGACTCCTTGACAACTGATAGGTGGTGGTTGTTGTTAGGTACCATCAAGTCATGTTGTTATGTGTCATCAAGTAACCTGTGACTCATAGTAGCCCTATGTACAACAGCTCTGAAGCTAGCCCTGTCCTGAGTCAGTTTCACTGCCTCCGACACACTTACCCCCATTGCCCTCTTTATTGAATCAATCCATCTCATCTAGGGTTTTCCTCTCCTACGCTGTTCCTCCACTTTTCTGAGCATGATGTGCTTCTTTAAGGATCAGTCCTTACTGGCCAAGTGCCCAAAGTATGTGAGATGGAGCTTCAAAATTCTAGTCTCTAAGGAGAAACATAAGATCAACACATCTGAATCCTGACCTAACGTGAACCATCCTAATCATCTTGACATCATTTAACCCACTGCTGCAGTTGCTGTAAAAATCTGTCTCATTGAGGGTCTTCCTCTCTTTTGCTGACCCTCCACCTTTCTAAGTATGATGTTCTTTTCCAAGGAATAGCCTCTCCTAACAACATGCCCAAAGTATATGAAATGAAGCTTCACTATCTTGGCCTCTGCCTGCCCTTTTTTTGAAACATATCTATGCTTTTGGTAGTCCATGGGTTATTCCTCACTCTCTCCCACATTACAAAAACATCAATTCTTCTTTTGTCAACCTTATTCATTTTCCAGCTCTCAGATGCATAACAATTATGGGAAAAAATTATTTGAATCAAGCACACCTTAGTCTTTAAGTTGATATAATTGCTCTTCAGGACTTTGGAGTGGTCCCTGACAGCAAACTTTCCCAATGCTATATGTGGATTGATCTCCCGATTGCTGATAATAATGGTATTGATTGTGAATCCAAGTAAAATGAAATTGTTGACAATCTCAATCTTATCTACATATAAGCTAATGTTTAATTACTCAATGGTGAAAATTTTTGTTTTCTAGATATTGAGAAGTAATCTATATTGAAGGCTATGTTGTTGTTGTTGTTAAGTGCCATCGAGTCGCAGGCAACTCATAGAGACCCTATGAAGGAGAGTCCTCGACGCTTGGGTGCCTTTCATCCTCGCTCCAGGTTCATAGGGTTTCTGGAGGCAAGCTATTATGGAAGTGGATGCCACTCCTTCTTCCAAATTGAAGTCTATTGTCCTTGATTCTCTGCAGCAAGCACCTCAAGTCCTCCTCGCCCTCAGCAAGCAAGGTGTGTCATTTACATAGTGCAGGTGGTTTATGGGTCTTCCTCCACTCCTGATGCTCATTCCTTTTCATAGAGTGCAGCTTCACAGATTATCTCCTCAGCACACAGATTGAATAGGCTCGGATGCAAGCCTTTCATGATTTTAAACTATGCAGTGTTCCTGTGAGAACATTCATACAATAGCTTCTTGATCTAGGTATAGATTTTAAATGAGCACAATTAAGTGTTGTGCTCTGGGATTCCCATTCTTTTCAGTGTTAGCTATAGCTTCTTAAGATCCACACTGCCTCAGTACGTATAGTCAATAAAACACAGACATTCTTTTGGTAGTCCCTGCTTTCAGCCAGGATCTGTCAGACATCAGCATTGAGACTCCAGGTGCCATAACCTCTTCTTAACCCAGCTTGAACTTCTGGCAGTTTTCTGTCAATGTATTGTCCTAACCATTTTTGGATGAGCTTAAGTAATATTTTGTTTGCATGTGATAGTAATGATATTGTTCAATAATTTCCACATTCTGCTGGATCACCTTTCTTGAAAATGAGAACAAATATCAATCTCTTTCAGTCAATTTGCCTTTTCCAGGCAGCTGTGTTCTAAATTTCCTGGCATAGACTGGTGAGCACGTCCAGGGCTGCTTCTATTAGTTGAAACATGTCATTCCGGGGCCTTATTTTTTTCCAGTGCCTTCAGTGCAACTTGAACTTCTTTCCCTCATCACTATTGGCTCTTTATCGCATGCTACGTCCTGAAATATTTCAGTGTTAGCCAATTCTTTTTGGTACAGTGATTGCATCTCTCAGTATTCCAACTTGAAACTTGAATTTCTTCTTTGGTTCTTTCAACTTGGGCAATACTGAGTTCTCCCTTTTTATTTTCCAATTCCAGCTCTTTTCACATTCCATTATAATGCTTTGTTTTGTCTTCTCAAGCTTCCCTTTGAAATCTTCTATTCATCTCTTTTTTAAAAAATTTCTTCTCACTGTTTTGGTTTCATGACACTGTAGTGCAATTTTCAGAGTCTCTTCTGACACTGAATTATATAACTAGGTATGGCCTAGGGTTGAAGATTAGGGATAGCTATAGCCTCTCCAAGGTCTCTGGGCTAACAGTACGCACAAAAGATTTATACTTATTGCATCTTACTTGAATCCACAACCAACACTCTTGGCACCAGCAGTCAGGAAATCAAAAGACAAACTACTGGGAAAACCTGCTTTAGGGACTCTCCAGAGTGTTAAAGAGCAACCATGTCAGTCCAGAGACTAAGGTGCACCTGATTCAGGCCATGGTCTTCACTATTATTTGCTATGTATCAGAGAGCTGGACAATGACCAAGAATGACATAAGAAAAATCAATACCTTTGAGTTATGGTGTTGGGGAAGAGTGTTGAACAAAGCACGGACTGCCATGAGAACAAGTATCTGTCCCGAAGGGGGTAAAACCAGTTTGCTCCCTGGAGGCAAAGATCTTGAAACTGTGTATCACGTACTTTGGGCATGTCACTAGGAGGAACCAGTACTCAGAGAAGGACATCATGATTGGAAGGGTGGAGGATCAGCACAGAAGAGAAATGCTCTGTAGGACATGGATTGAGACAGTGACCATGGCGATGGAGTCAAGTGTGTCAGAGACAGTGAGATTGGATCAGGATAGGGCTGGGTTCAGAGCCATTGCTCATAGGCTTACTATGGGTTGTAGTCAACTTGATAGCACATAACTATGACAACTAACTAAAGGCTAGTGGCTTGAACTCACCCAGTGTGTGAAAGTTATGGCAATGTGCTTCTAGAAGAGTACAACCAAGAAAACCTCACAGAGCAGTTCTACTCTGCAGTACACAGGGTGACCATGAGTTGAATCGACCTGCAGGAGTGGAGGCCACGCTCCAAACCCTGGCCATCCCAGCCTGAGTAAGTTTGCTTGTGGCGATGGATTCTTTAAAAGGTATTTGGCAGCAGGAACAGACACACTATGAAAAGAGATTTCTTTTTAAAGAAAAAAAACCCCTCAAACTCACTGCTATCACGTCAGTTCCAATTTATTGTGCTCTTCTATTAGGCTTCTGAGGTTGTAAATATTAAAGAGACGTGATTGCTCTTCTTTCTGTCATGGAGCCACTGGTGGGTTTGAGCTGCCAGAGATGGTGACTTTATTTGGTAGCCTAATCTGAGATATGTGGGAGAAGGATGGGTTCTCTCCTCCTGCCTCTGAAAACCCACTGGAGGGTCAGCTATGGAGTGGTTCCGACTCGGTGGTACACAACAACAACAACCTGAGATATTGGTTTGTGTCTGGTCATTCACAAACATAATTCAAAATAGGAATCAGTTTTCATGAGTTTGAATAAAGAAAATAACTAGATTTGTCTATGAGATTACTGTAGTTGTTAGCTACTAGCAAGGAGCTAATAAGGTATGAATTTTTTATTCTAAAAGATACTTTGAAATTTGTGTGCCTAAATTTTTTAATTGACAAAGACTACATTAAAAAAAAAGACTGCATAATAGAATTGATTGGACATTTTCCCTCAATGACAATAGCTCTTACTGCCAATATAATTGTGCTTCCTGGGTTTAGAAGAGGCTGTGGTACCAGGGATATTACAGCTAATGTTAGATAGATCTTTGCTGAAAGTAGAGAATACCAGAGGAAGGTTTATCTGTGTTTCATTGACTATGCAAAGGCCTTTGACTGTGTGGATCACAACAAACTGTGGCTGACTCTGAAAAGAAGGGGAATCCCAGAACATTTGATTGTGCTTATGTGAGACCTATACTTGGACTAGGAGGCAGTCATCAGAATGGATCAGGGAGACACTGCATGGTTCAAAATTGGGAAGGGTGTGCTCCAGGGATGTGTCCTGTCTCCATACCTTTTCAATCTATATCCAGGACAGATCATCTGGGAGGCTGGGCTGTATGAGGAAGAATGTGGCATCAAGATTGGAGGAAGACTCATCAACAACCTATGTTATGCAGATGACACAATCCTGCTTGCTGAAACTGAGGAGGACCTGAAGAACTTGCTGCAGAAAGTCAAGGACTGCAGCCTTCAATATGGATTGACGATCAACATCAAGAAAACAAAAACACTACTGGGGCAATTGGCAGCATTGAGATGGATGGTGAAGAGATTGAGATTGTTTACAGCTTTAGTTTGCTTGGCTCTCCAATCAGCACTCTTTGTATCAGCAGCCAGGAAATAAAGAGATGAATTGCATTGGGAAAGTCAGCTGTCAGGGACCTTTCCAAAGTACTGAAGAGCAACAATGTCAGTCTGGAGACTAAGGTGCACCTTATCCAAGTCATAATTGTCACAATTGTTTGCTATGTGTCAAAGGGCTGGACAATTCCTAGGGATGATAGAAAGAGAATTGATGCTTTTGAGCTGTGGTGCTGGAGAAGAGTTTTGAATATACCATGGACTGAAAGGAGAACAAACAGGTTCATCCAAGAGGGTGAAGTCAGCCTGTTCCTTGGAGGCAAGGATTCTGAAGCTTCGTCTGACATACTTTGGGCATATTTCAAGGAGGGACCATCATTGGAGAGGAACATCATGCTTAGAAGGGTGGAGGGACAGAGAAAGAGAGGGAAACCGTTGATGAGATGGATTGATGCAGTGACTGGGGTAATGAGGGAAGGTGTGTCAGAGGCAATAAAGTTGGCACAGAATAGAGCAGGTTTCAGGGCTGTTGTACACAGGGTTGCTTTGAGTCACTAGAGAGTTGACAGCACATCACAACAAAAACAACCCATAATGTTCTTATACACTGTTCAGTCAATTTCAACTTAGAGAGACTTCATAGGATGAAGTTGAATTGTACCCATCCTATGCTGCAGTCTTCATAGGAGCAGAAAAATAATCTTCCTTCTTGGAGCATCAGCTAGTGGATTCTAATTACAGACTATAAAGCACTTAAACATTTCACCACTGTTGTTAGGTGCTATAAAGCAGACTCTGATTCATAGTGACCCCAAGAACAATAGGTCTGAGCCTGTCCTACCTTGTGTTGACCTTGCAATCTCTGATACACTTGAACTCATTGCTTCAGTCATCATCAACCCTCCTGGTTGAGGGCCGCCTTCTACTTTGCTGTCCCTCCACCTTCCAAAGCATGATTTCCCTCTCCTAAACCGTCCCAGCAACATGTCCAAAATATGTGACATGAAGCTTTATAGGCTTTGTCTCCAAAAAGCACTCTTTTTGCATCTTCTCCAAGACATGTCTGCTTGTCCTTTAGGCAGTCCGTGGGATGGATATTGAGTACTCTTCTTCAATATAACAGTTCAAAGGCATCAATTCTTCTTCTGTCAACCTCAGTCACTTTTCAGCTGTCAGATGCATAGCAAGTGACCGAAAAGACCAAGGCCTGAATCAGGTGCTTTTTAGCCCTCAGATTGACTTTATTCCTCCTCAATAATTTGTAAAGGTCCTTGGCTACAGACTTTGCTAGTGCAATACATTCTCTTGATCCCCTGACTGCTGCTACCAAGTGTATTGATTATGAATCCAAGTAAGATGAACTAGACTGCTAAGGCTCCATATCCTCATACCCATGGACACCAAAACGATTATTTGTCCCACAGCATATGTCTTTTATCTCCTGACAGGAAGAATTTGACATTGTAAATTGCCCTGTAACAAGACGGACATTGGCTCCCCCTCCCTGGTTGTGAAGATCCTTTTCTGGGGTTTGAGCCAAAGCCCTGTTAGGACATGTGGTCCTACGCCAGATTCCACAAGCCACACCTGCACACCCCTGGGGTGACGTGGGGGCGAGTAGCAGGCTCCAGCCCAGCCAGTGTGGCCCTGAGGCCCCTAAGTGCCATTTTCCTAACATAACACTGCAACACTCAAACCTGCACGGTGCGCCAGAAACTCACTTAGCACAAACTGTTTGTTTTCTCTTTCTCTCTTAGGCTACTACCTCAGAATGACTTGTTTGGATGTCTGGGAAAGGAATCTTCAGACAGCATCTTACAATGGAGAGTCTGTTCAGATGTTTATACAAGTGTGCCTGTGGACATGTCTCTATGTGCTGTAGTGAGCGGTGGTGTAGGAGTGGTGGGGAATGAGACTGCAGCGAGGAGAGGACCAGAGTGGTGGAGGGAGAGGCCATCCTCCGAGGAGGCCGAGGATACCAGGTACCTCACCTTCAGAAGGCAGTTGCTGAGTGAACAAATGAAATGTGAACCTCTTTGTTTAATTGTGGAGGCAATTGAAGCGCTGACCTCTTGTATACATTTCTGTGATCACAGGTAACTAGTAATAATATATCAGGTGGCTTGTGGCCTGGCCCTTGGCCTTTGCCACCTCCCACTTCCTCTCCAGGCCCAGGTTCCTTAAGACTGACAGGGTTTGCTCTAGAAGAGACAAGGCTGAGCGCAGGGCTACAGAGTTGTTAGGGGGAGAATCTAAGGGGAAAGCTGAGAATCCAGTCTACACTTCTCGGCAACTGTTCCTACAGAACTCTTCCCAGATCTTGCCTAGAGGTAGACAGAGACTCCACAGAGGAGTGTTTGCCGCATGTAAACACAAAGCAAACATAAGTAATAATATTATTTACATTCTTTAGACTCACAGTCACCTTGAGTTTTTCAATTGCCTGAGAAAATTGCCTCTTATACATGAGAAAATTGGGCAATGAATGAGGAAAACTAAAGAACACTTGATACCTTAGAATTATGATGTTGGGGAAGAATACTGAATACCTGAATATACTGAATCAGGAACTGCTAAAAGTATTAACAAGTCTTGGAAGAAATACAGCCAGAGTGCTTAGAAGTGAGGGTGATAAGACTGTGGGCATGTTGTCTGGAGAGAACATTATGCCTGATCAAGTTAGAGTGTCAGCAAAGGAGAGGAAGATTTATTAATGAGATGGATCGAAGCAGTGGATACAACAACAGGGTTCAACACAACAACAACAACAAAATGTGAGTGTGACGCAGGACTGTTCAGTGTTTTGTTTGGTTGTACATAGGGTTGCTATGAGTCAGAACCGACTTGATGGTACCTAGCAACAGCAACATAGATATGGAAGCATACTTATATAATCTTGGCAAACTCTCTAAATGGTTGATGTAGAGAAAATAGTCCCAAGTTTCAAAATGCCTCATATTAATTTGTTGTTGTTTTTACAATTCACATGTTATTTATAAAAAGGTGATTCAACAGAGTGTGGAAATTATTGAACTACATCACTAATATCCAGCTGAAGATTATCCAAAAATGATTGGAACAGTACATTGACAGAGAACTACCAGAAATACAAGCTGAGTTTATAAGAGGTCATGGGACTAGGGACATCATTGCTAATGCCAGATGGATCTTGGCCAAAAGCAAAGAGTACCAGAGAAATGTCTGTGTTTTATTGATGATACAAAGACATTTGACTGCTTGGATCCCAACAAATTGTGGCTAACTTTGAGAACAATGGGAATCCCAGAACAATTTGATTGTGTTCATGTGAAACCTATACTTGGACCAGGAGTCAGTCTTCAGACTGTGCAAATAAACACTGCATGAACCAAATCAGAACAAGAGTGCGCCAGGGATGTATCCTGTCTCCATACCTTTAAATCTGTATGCAGAACAGATTATTCGAGAGGCTGAATTTTATGAGGAAGAGTGTGGCATCAGGGTTGGAGGAAGACTCATCAACAACCTGTGTTATGCAGATCTCACAACCTTTCTTGCTGAAACCGAGGAGGCCTGAAGCATGTGCTGCAGAAGATCAAGGATTGTAATCTGCAGTATGAGTTGAAGTGTGATGTTAGTGAAGAATGCTGAATATCTCATTGTCTGCCAAAAGAAGAAACAAATATGTCTTGAAGAGGAGTGCAACATGAGTGTTCCTTAGAGGCAAGAATGGTGACACTCCATCTCACATGCTTTAGGCATATAGTTAGGAGGGACCATTTCTTGGAAAAATACATTATGCTGGGAAAGGTGGAGGGTCAGAGAAAGAGAAGAAGACCCTAAAAAGAATGGATTGACATAGTGACTCTAACAATGGACTTAAGCATATTGGCGGTTGTGAGGATGGTGCAGAATAGGGCAAGGTTCATACGGTTGTTCATAGGATCACTGAGGTGTAGTAGACTACAGGGTGCATAAAAACAATGCTGTTTATATTTTAATTTTCTTATTGGTTGGGCCAATTGGCAGCATCAGTATGCATGGTGAAGAGAATGAGATAGTTAACAGTTTTAGTTTACTTCGTTCCACAGTCAACATTCTTGGTAACAGCAGCCAGGAAATCAAGAGACAAATTGCATTAGGAAAGTCAGCTGCGAGGGACCTCTCAAGAGTACTGAAGAGCAACGAAGTCAGGCTGGAGACTAAAGACACCTGATCCAGGCTGGTTTTTGCAATTATGTGCTATACATCAGAGAGTTGGACAGTGAATAGGGATGATAGAAAGAGAATTGATGCCTTTGAGCTGTGGTGCTGGAGAAGAGTGTTGAATATACCATGGAC
>NW_006399885.1:1248176-1263796 GCF_000299155.1 Elephantulus edwardii | reverse complement strand
AATGCTCTTTGGAGTCAAGGATTCTGAAGCTTCGTCTGACATATTTTGGGCATGTTGCAAGGAGGGACTGGTCCTTAGAGAGGGACATCATGTTTGGGAGAGTGGAGGGACGGTGCAGGAGAGGAAGACCCTCGATGAGATGGATCAATTCTGTGAGTGGAGTGGTGGGAATGAATGTGTTTGAGACACCGAGGTTGGCACAGGATAGAACGGCGTTTAGGGCTCTTGTACATAGGGTCACTATGAGTCGCAGACAACTCGATGGCACATAACAACAACAACTATGAATTGAAGCTCAACATCAAGAAAATGAAGATTCTCAACATAGGGTCAATTAGCAGCATAGATGGAGAAGAGATTGAAATTGTTAACAATTTCAGCTTGCTAGGCTCCATAATCAACCCTCTTGACACCAGCAATCAGGAAATCAAAAGATGAATTGCATTAAGATAATCTGCTGTCAGAGACCTCACCAGAGTGCTGAAGAGCAAGGGTGTCAGTCTAGAGACTAAGGTGCCACTGGTCCAGGCCATAGTTTTCTTGCTGTGTATCAGAGACCTGGACAATGACCACCGATGACAGAAGAAGAATTGATGCCTTTGAGTTGTGGCGCTAGAGAAAAGTATTGAACTTACCATAGACTGCCAAGAGAACTAACAAGTCTGTCCTTGAGAAGGTGAAACCAAGCTGCCCTTGGAGGCAAGGAGTTTGAGACTCTGTCTCACATACTTTGGGCATGTAGCCAGGAGGGACCAGCCTATGGAGAAGGACATCATGCTTGGAAGGGTGATGAGATGGCACAGGAAAGGAAGACCCTGAATGAGACAGATTGCTATGATAACTGGGATAATGAGGGTAGACGTGTCAGAGACAGTGAGATTGGCTTAGCACAGAGCAGGGTTCAGAGCTATTCTACATAGGGTCACTATGAGTTATAGTCTACTCGATGGCACATAACAACAATGTTATGACTATTAGCAGTGAACGTGCTAAGATTTATTGGTTAGACAGAATGAGTATAAGTGACCTAGTATGGTTAGAAATGAAAAATATGTGGTTCAAATTTAAGTATCTGACCTTCAAGCTTATGTTTTTTCAGGTGAAGCACTAGTGATAGAAGAAATCATCACCAGTATTCTATCAACAAAGGAAAGCAACGTACCAGCAATACTGTGCTTATTATTTTGGACACCTCCTAGCCCCATAGAAGAGTCACAGATATGTGGCAGCAGGTGAAGGGTGGGCAGTAGGGTGGGCATTCGATATTATGTTGCATACACTTTGTGCTTAGAACTATTTGAGGTAGATAAGATACATTTACCTTCTCAAACATATTCAACATGAGTTAATTTTTTTTAAAAAAACCCTCATATTAATAGTTGAGAAAGACTAAATTTACTAAAATTTGTGAGTGATTTTTATTACATAAGCAATACCTAGTACCATGACCTTTTCTAAACCCAGCCTGCACTTCCGGCAGTTGTCTGTTGATGTGTTGTTCCAGTCAATTTTTTTATAGTCTTCAGCAAAATCTTGCTTGCATGTGATATCAATGATAATGTTCGATCATTTCCACATGCTGTTGGATCACCATTCTTTGGAATGAGAAAAAATATAGATCTCTTCCAGTCAATTGGCCAAGTGGTTGTCCTCCTGATTTCTTGGCACAACTTGGTGAGCACATCTAGGGCAGCATCTGTTAGTTGAAATAAGTCAATTGGTATACCATCAATCCGGGGACCTTATTTTTTGTCAATTCCATCAAAGCAGCTTGAACGTCTTCCTTCATTGCTCATATGTTGTTTCATTAAATTCTCCCATGTCTGCCAACTCCTTTCAGTACTGGCTCTTGGTACTAGGGATTTTGTAGCTAATGTTAGGTGGATCTTGGCTGAAAGCAGGAAGTACCAGAGGAACGTCTATCTGTGTTTCATTGATTATGCAAAGGCATTTGACTGTGTGGATCCTAACAAACTGTGGCTGACTCTGAGAAGAATGGGAATCCCAAAACATTTGATCATGCTAATGTGAAACCTATACTTGGACCAGGAGACAGTCGTCAGAACAGAGCAAGGAAACACTGCATGGTTCAAAATTGGGAAGGGTGTATGCCAGGATGTGTCCTATCTCCATACCTTTTCAACCTGTATGCACAGCAGATTATCCAAGAGGCTGGGCTCTATGAGAAGAAGTGTGGCTTCACGATTGGAGAAAGATTCATTAATAATCTGCATTATGCAGATGACACAACCCTGCTTGCTGAAACTGAGGAGGACCTGAAGTGCTTGCTGCAGAAGACCAAGGACCACAGCCTTCAATATGGTTTGAAGCTCAATATCAAGAAGACAAAGATTCTCACCACTGGACCAATTGGCAGCATCAGGATGGATGGTGAAGAGATTGAGATTGTTAACAGCTGTAGTTTGCTTGGCTCCAAAGTCAACACTCTTGGCACCAACCACCAGGAAATTAAAAGATGTATTGTGATAGGAAAGTCTGCTGTTAGGGACCTCTCCAAAGTAATGAATAGCAATGGTTTCGCTCTGGAGACTAAGGTACACCTGATACAGGCTATGGTCTTTGCAATCACTTGCTATGCATGAGAGAACTGGACGATGACTATGGAAGATAGAAGGAGAATTGATGTCTTTGAGCTGTGGTGTTGGAGAAGAGTATTGAATATACCACCGACTGTTAAGAAAACGAACAGTTTTGTCCTGAAGAGGGTTAAATCAGAATGCTCCTTGGAGGCAAGGATTCCTACTTTGGACATGTTGCAAGGAGGGACCAGACCTTGGAGATGAATGTCATGCTTGGTAGGGTGGAGGGACAGCACAGGAGAGGAAGACCATCTATGAGGTGGATTGACTCAGTGACTGGGGTAGTTGGGGTAGATGCGTCAGAGACGGTGAGATTGGCACAAGATTGGCAGGGTTTAGGGTTGTTGTACATAAAATCGCTGAGTCACAGATGACTCGATAGCACATAACAACAACAACAACAACAATAACAACAACATCAACCACTTATTATCTATGCGTAGGGAAAGGAAATAAATGAACAGATCTTCAGATAACATAACAACAACAACAATACCTATAGAATAGAAAAAGTCCAAAAAAGATAAATAGATATAAAGAAAATACTGGCATCTCATCTAATCCTGCCACCAGGGATAATCGTAGAGAATATAGTGGTGTGCTTCGAATATCTTTTTATGCATATACATGTATATTGAACTAATGTAATGTTATTTCTTAGAATAGCGTCATATATGTATCAAGTATTAATTGCATCTCATTACTCAGGAGAACAACAAGTGTAACTTTCCCTTTCTTGTCTCATTTATGTAAAACTTTCAGCCTTTCTTTTGGGTTTTGCTAGTACCTGCCATCTCAATGGTGACCCTGTGTACAATGGATTAAAATGCTGTCCGTACTATTTGCATGGTATTTTGCAAACCAGACTTCTATGTTTCACTTTTAAAAAAATAGCTGTGCTGACAATTTACACAACAAATCAGTTTACCTTTTAAGAATTTCTACGTGTATCATTTTATAAAATTGGTTACAATTTTTGCTATGTGTCAATATCCTCATTATATCCTTTCTGGTTGTTCCATCTCCATGGATCTAGTTTCCCTGCCTAATCCTACATTCTTATCTTTGAGTTAGGGTTGGTAACTGTTGACTATTTGGTCCAATGTAGATGTGTTTTGGGCCTGTTTGGGTTTTGGTGGTTTGTTTTTGTTTTTGTTTTTTTTTAATCAGTGTGATATCCATGGGTAGTAGTTTATTTTATGAGCCTGTCTCATAAAATTTAGCTGAAAGCTATTTAGCTGACAGGTGATTTTTGGAAGCAAAGTTTAAATGGTAGGGTTTGGGGTTTTTTTGCTTGTTTGTTTGGTTTTTTTTTATAATTTTTTATTTTCTTATTTTTTTTTACAGAGATTTTGGATTTCCATTCATTCATTGCCGCAATTTTCTCCCTTCCCACCCCTCCCCACCAGCTCACTTCCCCCTCCGAAGAGAGGAAAAAAAAAAGAAAAAAAAATTCCTTCATTAGTATACAATTCCCACGTCCCTTCCTCCCACCCCCCACCCCGAGTACACTTCTCTATGCAACCTTAATTCTGGATTCCTGTGCTAACCATAATACTCAATCATATATCACTTCTAATCTGTTCTTTCCCTCATCTGTTTCAATACAGTATACATAATTTATACAGTTTTTTCTGTCATACCCCCACTCTGATGTCAGACCCTTAAATGGTAGTTTTAGGGATTGCAGTCTCAACTGTTCCAGGAATTCTGGCCTCTTTTACGAATCTGAGTTTTGTTCTGCATTTTTCTTCTACTTTATCTGAGACCATCTATTATTTCCCTAGCCAGAAAAGTTAGTGGTGGTATCCAGCACCATCTGCTTCTTCTGGTCTCACAGTAGATCAGGCTGAGATTCATGTAGCCTTTTAGTGCTGTACAGTCATTTTTTTCTTTGAGTCTTTGGTTTCATTCTTTCTCTTTTGTTCCAGACAAGTAGATACCAATAGTTGTATCCTAGATGACTGGTTGCAAGCTTTTAGGACCCTAAAATGGACACTATATCTGGTATTGTGTTACACAACATACTGATCTGATAACCAAAGGTTGACAGTTTGAATCAGAAAGTTTTGGGTAAGAGTCAGACTAGGAGTACTCCGATCAGCTATACAAGACTTACGTGTGAAGCAATAAACTAGTTTATTCCCACCTGTGTGAAAGTGGGATGAGCTCTCAAATTAGAAGGCAGCAGTTTTTGCTGTTAGTTGGGGGTTTATATACAGAGATCATTAGTGGGTCCAGCAAGTCTTGGTTGGCAGTATTCTTTTGGTGCTTTTTCTTTTCTTGCAGGTGTCGTCTTAGGTCAGCTCATTTTCTGTGGTATTCCTGGAATGTCCTTATTTTGTGGACTCAGTTTTCCACCAGTAGTTGGTCAGGCTGGATTTAGAGAAAGAGAATTATGTGAGAAGTAGAAATTCTAGTGATAATGAATCCATTTTATTTCACCTAACATTCCCTTCTTTCAATGGTACATAGGTGAAGGAAGTGGGTGTTGTTTCTCTCAGGCTTCTTCAAGCTTGACCTGGAGCTATGCAGTCAAATCTTTAGAAGGAAAAAATGGTGTAGAGATTTAAGGTTTTAAAGGGAGCTTGGATGAAGAATGTTAGATGTTGGGGTTCATGGAGGTTGCCTTGAGTGGCAAGATAGAAAAGTTTTGTTATGGAGACGTAGCAGGGTTTTGTCTGAAAAAGGTGACCTGTGCAGACAGTTCCCAACTTAAGACACATTCAAGTTATAAGGAACAGCACTTATGACTATTATTTATTTGATAGTACATCTTATCATTAGTAATATGCACTGCATACAATGTTTCAGTGCATGATATGATTTTCACTATGCATCAGATAGCTGGACAGTGACCAAGCATGACAGAAGAAGAATCAATGCCTTTGAGTTGTGATGTTGGAGAAGGGTCTTGAACTTTGGACCTCCAAGAAAAGAAATAAGCTTGTCCTGGAGATGGTGAAACCAAGTTTCTCCTTGGAGGCTAGAATTTTGAAGCTCCACCTCACATACTCTGGGCACATGGCCAGGAGGGACCAGTTCTTGGAGAAGGACATCATGCTTGGGAGGATGGAGGGGAAGCACAGGAGAGGAACACTCCAGATGAGATGGATTAATACAATAACTGGGACAATGAAGGTAGGTGTGTCAGAGTCAGTGAGACTGGCTCAGGACAGGGCAGGCCTCACAGCTGTTATACATAAGGTCACTATGAGTTGCAGGCAACTCAACAACACATAACAATAACAGCATCTTTATATGTAATGTTTCTGACTGCTAAAAACAAATAGTGATTTGATTTATAAAAATAATGAAATAAAGGCAATGATAAAAAAAAATAAGAGCAAAGACAGCTATTTGACTTACAGAACCAATTTGTAACAGAAGCTGATTTTAAGTTGGATTTGTGTTTCATTCAGGCCATAGTAATTTCAGTAACTTGCTACACATTTGAGAGCTAAACAATGGCTGAAGATGAAAGAATTGATGCCTTTGAACTGTGGTTTTGGAGAAGAGTGCTGAATGTCCCATGAACTGCCAAAATAACAAACAGATATGTCTTGGAGAAGGTGCAGCCGGAGTGCTCATATGACGCAAAGATGAAGTTTCATCTCACATACTATGGGCATGTTGCTAGGAGAGGATATTCCTTGGGGAGGGACAGCAAAAGAGAGGAAGACTCTCAATCACATTGGCTGACACAGTGCTGCAAAGGGCTTGAGTGTGTCAGAGATTGTGAGGATGGCACAGGACAGGACAGTACTCGGATCATTTGTTCATAGGGTTACTGTGAGTCATACTTCACTCAATAGCAGCTAACAACAATAACAACCTATACAGTACACTGGGAGCTCTGGTGGCCTAGTAGAAAGAAGCTGCTCTGCAATCCCAAAGGCATGTGATTTGAATCCCCCGGCTGCTCTGTGGGAGAAGGATGGGCAATCTACTCCCATGCAATTTGCTGCCTCTGAAACCTGCTGCAGGGTCAGCTATGGGTTGATTCCTACTCGATGGCACATAACAACAATAAACTGTACACTAATGCTGGTCACATTAATACCATTATATACAACTTTATAATATTTATCATTTGCATTCCAGTTGCATAGGGAAAGCTCTATGATATAAAGGGCAGAGTGACATGAGTTAGTTATAAAATTGCTTTTATACCAAGTATACCAATTGCTTTTAACCAAGTATTCTAGTTGGTTAGCAATTAATAAAAACCAAGAGACCATTACATAGTCCAAGCCAAAACCAATTCAGTTACCATTGAGTTGCTTCCAACCAATGATGATTCTGTATGTTACAAAGTCAGCTGCTCCATAGAGGTTTCTTGGTTATGACCTTTAGCAACCTTTCTTCTGAATTGCCTGGGAAGGGTTCAAATCATCAGCCTTCCCACTAATTACCTTGTACTTAATCACTTGCTACCCAGAGAATCCTAATATATTAGTGCAGAGATGGCAAACATGTGACATGTATTACACACACACACACACACACCCAATAGCCTTTGTCCTCAGGGAAAATTCCGTTGTCCAGCCAGGCACTCTCCCACTATCATCCTCTCAACACCCCTTTCAGACACCACCAGCAGCCACCATCAATTGCCTGGAGCCTGCATTTAAATGGAGATGGACTTACTATCGCAGAGCTCAACCAACCCCTACCTTCCATAGAGAGGAACCTGAAGGCTGGAGAAGTTTAATGAAGAAACCAGGACCTCTGAGCTAATTAGTGGTAGGGCCGAGATTAAATTTTACATTTTTGGACTTCACTTTTCTTATCCTTCCTATATTTCTAATGCTAAGACCCAGTATTACTAAATAATCCATTTAGCCAATAAATAATTATTGTGAATCTACTATGTACCAGGCAGTATGCTTAGTTAAATAACAGGTTCTTCTACGTCTAGAGAGGAATTTTTTTAAACCACCAGCCTTTCACCACTCAGCATGACTTGGCAAAAACAACCAGACAAACAAAAACATCAAATCAAAATCACAAAAAAACCCCCACTTAAATATAAACACAAGGGAGCTCTGGTGGCCTAGTGGCAAGAAGCTGTGCTGCAATTGTAAAGGCACAGGGTTCGAGGCGACCAGCTGCTCCACGGGAGAAAGATGGGCAATCTCCTCCTGTGTGATTAACTGCCTCTAAAACCTGCCAGAGGGTTAACTATGGGTCAGTTCCAACTCTACGGTACACAACAATGACAACATCATATAAATACATACTCTGGTTGCAGATGAGTCAGTGCAGATTCCTCGTGACTACATGTGTGTCGAGGTAGAATTGTGGTTGAGATTTTCAGCAGCTGATTTATTTGGAGGTAGATCACCAAAACTTTCTTCTGAGGCACCTCTAGGTAGGCTTGAACCTCTAATCCCAGTTAATAGAAAAGATTATTTACTGTGCTGTTGGGGAGCCTCCCAGAGGCACTTAGAAAAGAAAGGCTTGGTTGCTTATTTCTGAAAAGTCATTCATTGAAGCCCTAAGATGGTGCAGTTCAAGTTGGACACATGAGATCATCAGTTGGTGTCTATGAGACTACAACTGCATGTATATAAAAAATTGATGACTTTGAGTTGTGGTATTGGTGAAGAGTCTTGAATGTCCCATGGACTGCCAAAAGAATAACCAAATCTCTTTTGGAAGAAGTGCAGCCAGAGTGTTCCTTAAGAGGCAAGGCTGATGAAAATTTGTCTCATATACTTCAAGCATGTTGTCAGAAGGGGCTACTTCCTAGAAAAAGACATCATGCTGGGGAAAGTAGAAATTTAGCAGAGGAAGATCCTCTGTGAGATAGATTGATGCAGTTAAATATGCATGCATGCATGTGTTTAGAAAGATATGTTGTTGGCATGTGCTGGCGAGTTGCCTGTGACTCATAGCGACCCTATGTACAACACCTCTGAAGCCTGCCCTGTCCTGAGCCAGTCTCAACATACGTATCCATACTCAAACATACCCATTGCTCTAGTTACTATCTCAATCCAATTCATCTGGGGTCTTCCTCTCCTCCACCCTGCCAAATATGATGTCCTTCTTCAAGAACTGGTGCCTCCTGACCATGTGTCCAAAGTATGTGAGATGGAGCTTCAAAAGTCCTAGCCTTCTTTTGTGATTATTGGCTGAGATATTTCACTCACCCTAATGTCCTTGAGGGTCACCCATGTTGTGTAATATTTTATGAGTTCGCTGTTTTTCAGAGCTGTGCGGTATTCCATTGTGTTAATATACAATAGTTCTTCTATGCATTCATGTGTTGATGGTCACTTGGGTTCGTTCCTTCCTTCACTTTGCTATTGTAAATAATGCAGCAATACACATGGATGTGCATCTATCTGTTTGGGTGGAAGCTCTGGTTTCTTTAAGGTATTTTCCTAGTAGTGAAATTTCTGGGTCAAATGGTGTTTCTATTTCCAACTTTTTGAGAAAGCACCATAACAGCACTGTTATAAAATAGACTGACATGGGAATTGGGGTGGGGGGAGGAACTAAGAAAAGAGAGGATAAATAATGAACACTGCATTGGAACAGATGAAGGAAAGAACTGCTTAAAAGGAATGTATGATTAGGCATTATATGTATGACAACAGCCCAGAATAAGAGGTACATTGCAAAGAGGACTAGGAGGCAAGGGGGAGGGAGGTAATTGTGCAACAATGAATAAATGAAAATCTGACTTTTCTGTAAACTTTCATTAAAATCACAATTAAAATAAAAAATAATTTAAAAAAATCCTAGTCTCCAAGGAGAAACTTGGTTTCACCCTCTATAAGACAAATTTGTTTTCTTGGCAATCCGTGGTATGTTCAAGACTCTTCTCCCGCACCACAACTCAATAGCATCAATAATTTTCCTGTCATCCTCAGTCATTGTCTGTCTTTCTGATGCATAGCGAGCAATTGCAAAGACCACGGCCTCGATCAGGCATACTTCATCTCTAGACTGATATCATTGCTCTTCAGTACTCTGAAGAGGTCCCTGACAACAGATTTTCCCAGTGCAATTCACCCATTGATTTCTTGACTGCTGGTACTAAGAATGTTGATTGTGAAACCGAGCAAGCTGCTTCTTAGGAAAATAAATGTTTGTATAAGTAAGTGTGTATGTATAGTTGTATCTGTAGGCATATGTATATAGTGGTAAACATAGTCACACATATATAAAGGAAGAGGTTGATTGTATCTATGCATTTGTATCTAAATCTATATCTGCTTGTCTCTCTGTGTATGAGAGCTGGTGGTGTAGTCCATGGAGAGTTGCACTGCTAACTCGAAGGTGGCGTCTCTCTGGCATTTCAAATCCTCTTGTAGCTCCTCAGAAGAAAGACGGACAATCTCCTCCCATGGAATTTACAACCTCTAAAATCCATTGGAAGGTCAGCAATGAATCAGTTCCAACTCCATGATAATGAGTTTTTGAGTTTTTATATTGATATCTATCTGTATAGATATACCACTTACTGTCATTGAGTTTGAAGTAATTAATTGCTGACCCTCTCACAGGTTTCCAAAGCTATAAATGGAATAAGAGGAGATTGGCCCTCTTCCTTTCTCAGAGCTGCTATGAATTTGAACCACCCGGCAGACTCAGCCAGCAGCAGTGGTGCAACTATTTATTGGACTAGGTCACCAGAGTTCTACATCACTGCCAATGCAAAGGTAGGCACTTCTAATGCACCAACTTCTCTGTGGAAGAAAGAGAATTTCTTCTCATGTGATTAACTGCCTCTGAAAACCCACTGGAGAGTGAGCTATGGGTCAGTTTCAGCTCAATGGTACACAACAACAACAAATATATATATGTATATTATTGCTTTATTGCATTTGAAGGATTGGAATAATAACTCGGTAAATGGCATAGCATAACTCATAAAGTTTATATTTTACAAACTTTGAAAAGTAATGGAAAAATTGAAACAGTGGCTGAAACAATGGGCTTAAACACAGTAGAGAGTGTGAGAAAGGTGCTGAATAGAACAAGGTTTTGATCTGTTGTACACAGGGTGGCTGTGAGTGTTGACTCAATGTCACCTAACACAACAACCCAAGAGTTTGGGTTTTTTTAAAGAAAAACAAACAAACATAGTATAATGAAGGAAATTATGTTCTTTGCTTAGAGTCTTACATCAAGCTTTCACTCATTCACTTACTGTGGTTTAACTGGAACAGACTCATATTGTATTTGGGAAGAACAATGTTCTATGTGCGCTTGTCTGTCAGTTTGCTATAATGAGGTAACTTGGGGTTGCTGTGATGCTGAATTCTGTGCCACTGGTGCGTCAAATGCCAAAACAATTACCCATACTGGACATGATTTGGTAGAGCTCCCAGGTTGACACAGGCTTCAAGGCAGGATTGACATCTGCTTTTTAAACAACAGGCCTTTGGAAACTCCATGATGAGCATAGCTAATCCTCCACTGACTTTCTGAGCTGTAAATCACACAGGAAGAATTGCCAAACTTGCTCCCTCAGAATTGCAGGTGGATGCAAATCACCAGAGAGGTATTGTTTGTCACCAGAGATCCCACCAAAGTTTAGTAACATGGGACGCTGTGCTGATTTAAAAGAGTCAGTTACTTTGGCACAAATATAAGGTCTTCATTGTAAAAAGCCCAAGAAAGGTTAACACTGAGAGAAAAATCCTTCCAGTACTGGTACTAGAAAATGGGAGGAGGTAGAAAATGAATTTTTTTTAATTGTTAGATGTTTTTGAGTCAACCCTAACTCATAGCAACCCTATGAACAAGAGACCCAAAGTTTGCTCTATTCTGTACCATCCTCACTGTCTCTGCCACACTCAAGTCCACTATGAAAGTCACTGTGTCTGTTCATTTCTTTGAGAGTTCCTTTCTTTCACTGGCCCTCTACCTTTCTCTCTCCAAGGGCTTAAGAGATCATAAATACTATTGAGTAGAGGGAAAGATAATAAATGGGTAATCAGACACTTAATGTAATAGAACACAATGTGCATGAATGATTGAAAAAAAACCAATATGCTTTGTGAACTTTCCCTCAACTTATAATATTTTTTAAATTAACAGATCTGATATTAACCAGGGAAAGATTTAAAAAAATCAATGAATGGGACCTTCTAAAAATTAAGTCCCTGTGTGCTTCAAAAACTTTTTCCAATAGAGTGAAAAGAAAATGGGGGTGGGGGAACCCATTTGGCAATGCTATCTCAGAGAAGGGTCTCATAAAAAAATTTACAGAATACTACAGGACCTCCACAAGAAAAAGACAGATAACCCAATCACAAAATGGGCAAAAGACATGGAAATACATTTCATAGAGGAAGACATTTGGATGGTCAACAGTCACATTTAGAAATGCTCACAATCACTGACAGTAAGAGAAATGCACATCAAAACCACAGTAATATGCCATCTCACCCCAATAGCAGTGGTAAAAATTAACAGAATAGTAAGTAATAAATGTTAGAGAAGATATGGAGAGATTAGAACTCTCATACATTGTTGGCTGGATTATAAAATGGTACAACCATCTGGAAGGCAGTTTGGCATTTCCTCAGAAAGCTGAACACAGAAATCCCATATGCACTGCTAGGAAAATACCCCAAGGAAAATAGAACTGAAACACAAATGGAAATTTATACACCTATGTTCAAAACAGTAGCATTCACAATAGCAAGAAAATAGAAACAGCCCAAATGTCCATCAACAAACAAATGGATTAAGAAATTTCATGCACATAATGGAATGCTATGCAGCACTAAGGAGCAATAATTTTGTGAAATACTATATAATATGGGAGAGTCTAGAGAGCATTATGCTGAGTGAAATAACTCACTCTCATAAGGACAAATACTGCACAAGACGATTATTGTAAAAACAAAAGCATAACTAGTAAGAAGTGGATAAAAGCCCAAAAGGGCAAAGGGGAAGGGGGCAAGGAGGCAGAGGGTGGAGAGAGGAGGAAATCACTAGGATAGCAGAGTTTGGTAGGCATAGCTCGGGGCAGGGAGTGAAGGAATTAGGAAAGATCTGATGGGGACCTGAAAATCTGTGGAAATAGTAGGCATAGAGCAATGATGATTAATTTCATAAAACACAATGCATATATGTGAATGATTGTTTGAAACCATGTGAATGCAGGAAGGTGTGCAATGCAGTGTATTGAATGATACATAAAGTACACAAATTTTGTACACAAACCAGTATAAAATAAAGTGGGAGGAGAAAAGGATCTGCTAGTCATTTATATGATTAACCTTAGGTCATAACATGGAGATTTAAGTTTGGTATATTTTCTTGCATCAGGGCATTGCATGAGGTCTCCAAATACCTAGAGTGTCTGTGTCTGATCACCGCCCTTTCCTCAGAAAGCCTGTACATGGAAAGTATTACTTGAAAAACACTGAGTCTCTTTTCACTGATAAATAGTGGGCCTCTCATGTTGTTAGAAGCATTAATGACTCTGGTGGCCCAGTGGGTAGGGAGTTGTCCTGCCAACCAGAAGATAGGTGGTTTGAATTGACCAGCAGCTCCAGAGGAGAAAAATCAGCAATCTTCTCTCATGCAATTTAGAACCTCTCAAAACTCACTGCAAGGTCAGCTATGAGTAGATTCTGACTCAACAGCACATAACAACGATGATGATGAAAGCTCGCACTGGTACTGTCACTTGCCATTTGTAATCCCCTTTCACAGTGAGGCGGGCAGAGCAGTCACAATGACTCCCCATTAGAGGTGAAAAGCCTGAGATACAGAAAAGTGAAGTCATCTGTAGGACACTGTGGACATTGACTGTCTTGTCTTCTCATCCAGAATGTCCCCAAGGCAGTGCTTCTAAATGAGGGTGACATCAATGCCAGTATCCCAGTGCCTGGTAGCTGGTAGTGGCAGCTGGTTGCCTAGAAAAATTCTAGCACTCAGAAGTATGTGAGTGGCTCTTGGCAGGTTGTCTGAGGTGTAGGAATTAGGACAGGATGTTTTCAGTGAGAAGGTTCTCTGTTGGACACGGGTCTGTGTCTGCTGGCTGGCTCTGTCTGCTCTGTTCCTCCATGGTTTTACTCCTTCGATGTGGGTGTCCTCATTTATTTTCCTGTAAAAAAGCACAACACTGACTTGCAGGCATGTGTGCCTGCATGCAAGTAAACACAGTTACAAACTAATCACAAACGGCAATGGAAGAGCCCCACTCTAAAATCCTTAGGACAGTAAACAGCTTCCCTGAAGAATGAGGGAAAGTCTGTATATAGGCTCGCAAGCACAATGCCTAGGAAAAGACCAGAAGAATCAAGATGAGCATTTTGTGCTTGTCTAACTCCCTGGAACTGACACAACCCTGGGCACCATTACCATGTCTTCAGCCTGCCCGGGAGTCTACACACTGTGTCCCACATCCCCTGCTCACAGAGAGGTCACTAAGTTCCTACCACTCACACCAGGACCAGGCAGAGTAGTTGTCACAAATCCAATAGTACAGGCTGCTTCCTCCACTCTC
Source organism: Elephantulus edwardii (assembly GCF_000299155.1). Taxonomy (NCBI): domain Eukaryota; kingdom Metazoa; phylum Chordata; class Mammalia; order Macroscelidea; family Macroscelididae; genus Elephantulus; species Elephantulus edwardii. The sequence goes on along the minus strand of NW_006399885.1, from coordinate 1,249,711 downwards.
TGCTTTATCTATGGTGGTAGTGACTAAAACAGCGGTGTGCAGACATTTTCAAGTATAGATGTATGTGTCTCTATCTGTATGTGTGTGTATGTATGTGCATTTATCTATGCATGTGTGTGTTGTTGTTGTTGTTAAATGCAATTTAGTCAGGTCTGACTCATAGCAACCCTATGTACAATGGAACAAAGCCCTTCCTGAGCCTACATAACCTTCACACAAACTTCTGTCCTTAAGCCCCCTGTTGTAATCAATTTCTCTTGAGGGTCTTCCCTTATTAAACATTATGTCTCTCTCTGTGACTGGTTCCTCCTTATAATATGTACAAAGCATGAAACACGAAGTCTCACCATCCCTGTTTCTAAGGGACATACTGGCTGCACTTCTTCAAAGACAGATTTGTTTGTTCTCTTGCCAGTATATAGGATATTTGATATTCTTTGACAATGTCACAGTTCAAAGGCTTCAGTTCTTCTCTAGTCTTCTTTATTTGTTATAAATTTTCACATGTACACGAAGCAATTAAAAATATCATGCCTTGATCAGACATACTTTTCCTATCAAAGTGACATTCTTGCTCTGTAATGTTTTAGAGAGGTCCCTGGCAGCAGCTTTGCTGACTGCAATATGCTTGATTTCTTGACTGTGTCTTCCATGGGTGCTGATTGTGGGTCTAAGTAAAATGAAATTCTTTACTTCAATCATTTCTCCATTTATCACGGTATTATTAACTCTTCCAGTTGTGAAGATTTTTGTTTTCTTGATGTTGAAGTACAATTCACACTGAAGGATATAGTTTTGGGTATTTTTTGTTTTGATTTTATTAGTTTACATACACTAATTTGTTTGTATTGTGTTTCATTCATGTACATTGTTTTGAGGGTTTTTTAAAACTCTCCTTCCTCTACCCATCAAACTCTGTGACCTCGTGATTCCCCCCTTTCCCCAGTCCCTCCGTCCCTGCCCCCTCCCTCTTTGGATATTCATACAAACTTTACCGGTTATCCTTCTGTTTTTACAAAAATGTCCTTATACCGTATTTGTTCTTATGTGCCTGAATTAATTCACTTATTGCTCCTGAGTGCTGCATAATATTCCATCATGTGAGTGTACCACAATTCCCAATCCAGTCATTTATTGATAGACATTTGGGCTATTTACGTGTTCTTTCTTTCTAAATCTTCTTTCTAAGGGTTTCAAATCTTCATTTTTTAAAAAAATCTTCTTTTTGAAATCTTCTTTCTAAGGGTTTCAAATCCTCTTCATTTTCTTTATAAAAATGTTTGTGGTTTTTAAAAATTTTATACTGACTTATTCACAAAGTTTGAATACATAGTTTTTCACAAAAGAGCCTTCCCATTTCCTTCACACACCCCACTGAATTGTGCAACCCTAATCAAGGATGCTTTTGGCAGAATGTTAAATGATCCAGGAGGTATTAAAAGAAGATAGAAGGAATATACTGAGTCACTGTATCGAAAGGAATTGGAAGACACAGAAGAATTTCATGAAACAACATATGAGCAAGAGCCTATGGT
>NW_006399885.1:1239564-1246866 GCF_000299155.1 Elephantulus edwardii | reverse complement strand
ACAGTGCGATTGGCACAGGACGGAGCGGAGTTTAGGGCTGTTGTACATAGGGTCGCTATGAGTCGCAGGCGACTCAAGGGCACATAACAACAACAACAACAACAACAACAACAACAACATAATTAACACCTCACACCCCTCCCATCCTCACACTCTGCTTCTGCACTCCCCCACCCCGATCCTCATACTCAATCTACAATAATGGTTTTATACAGTATTTTCCCTTGTGGGACTGAGTTAGTTGACTCAAAAGAAAAATCCTCTTCATTTTAATTGCAATACTTTGGTCTTCTTGAGCTGTCCTTTGAAAGGTCTTACTTCATTATTTCTTTAGCTTTAGCTTCTCTATGTTTTATATCAAGTTTGAGTCTATTTTGACATCCAGTTCTTTCTTGACTTTTTCATCATCATTTGCTTTCTTCATATGTAATATCCTTGATTTCATCCCACAAGTCATCTGGCCTTTGGTCATTAGTGTTAAATGCATCAAACCTTTTCTTGAGATGGCTTCTCAATTCAGTGGGATACACTCACAGTAGTACTTTGGCTCTTGTAGATTTGTTCTCAATTTCTTTTTTTTTAACTTAAAAAAATTTTTTTATTATAAATTTCAGTGATAATTTATAGACTTTGAATTTCCATTCTTTCATTGTTGCACTTTTCTCCCTGTCCACCCTCCCTCCCTGTTCTCAATTTCTTCAGCTTCAATTTGAACTTGCCTATGAGCAACTAATGATCTATTACACTGTTCACACCTAGCCTTGTTTTGATTGATGCTTCTTCATTGTATTATCCCACTAATTGAGTCTATTTATTGCATTCCATCTGGAAAGGCCCACCTTTATAGGCACTGTTTATGTTTTTGGGTTTTTTTTTTTTGTTTGTTTGTTTTTAAATGTATCTGCAATGATTAAGTCACTGGTTGTAAAAACTTCTGCTATGTGATCTCTGACCTTGTCACCATGGCCATATTTTCTGACAACCAATATCTCTTTGTTTCCGACTTTTCATTCCAATCGCCAGCTATTATTAAGGCATCTTAACTGCATAGTTAATAATTTCATTCTGAAGAAGTTCACAGAAATCCTGAAATTCTTAATCTTTGGCTTTAGTGATTGATGTGTAAAATTTTACTAATAGTCATATTAACAGATCTTCCTTGTATAAATATATATACTGTCATTAATAATCGTGAAATGGTTTTTTTATGAGAAATTTATATTAAACTTCTTCAATTTGTCATTGCTGCCATAGTAGAATATAGGATGTTCTGACTCACAGAGGCCAATAACCATCTATTTCCATTAATACCTAGTATATTGATCTTTATGCATTCCATTTTTTTCTGCATCCAATTGTTCTAGATTCATACTTCATACATTATTATCTGATGATTAGTGGATGTTTATAGCTATTTTACTCACTCTGAGTCATGACATAACAGCAAATGAAGATGTTCTTTCCTCAGTAGCTGAAAGCTTTATTCTATCCATGTCTTTAAAATAGATTCCACTTTGAAGATGCAGCTTTTCCTCAGTTGTGTTTCAGGTGCCTTCAACCTGAGGGCCTCCTCTTCTGGCAGGGTATCAGATGATGTTCTTCTACTATTCACAAGGTTTTCGATGTCCCATTATTTTTACAGTGAATTGCCAGGTATGCATCCTAGTTTGTCTTAGTCTAGAAGCTCCTCTGAAACCTGTCAACCACGGGTGACTCTGCTAGTATGTAAAATGCCAACGACATAGTTTCCACCATCAAGCAACATTCAAACCACTATAGTAAAAAAACAAAACAAACTGGCAAAAAAGTGGTGGTGGTGTGTATATAAGAACATACTTACACACACATATATGTGTAGATATAGATGTTGTTGTTGTTAAGTGCCATCGAGTCGCAGGTGACTCATAAAGACCCTATGAAGGAGAGTCCTCTACACTTGAGTGTCTCTCATCCTCTCTCCAGGTTCATAGGGTTTCCAGAGACAAGCTATTATGGAAGTGGATGCCACTCCTCCTTCCAAAGATATAGATGTAGATATAGAGAAATAGAGATAGATACAGATATCTGTGCATGAACCAATAGCTTCAAAATATACTACCCTTTCTATATTTCCTAGCCTCCTCTATTTCCAAAGCCCTTGTTATTATGAACTTCCAATGAACCAGGAACTAACACCTAAGAAATAGTGTGAAGTAATATTATTCTAGGGACTGTCTCCCACATCCCTGCATCCCAGAGGACAAACTCCTCTGAATTGAGACTATACTCAGAGCAGTAAAAAATGCTTGTCAGTCAGTCATTAATGCCTCTGCACCAAGAGAGGCTGCTCACATCTCCACAGACAGTGTTCTCTTTCTAGACTTGTCTCCCTCTTCATTCCAAGGTCACCAGTCCTACTGTTAACAACCTCCTAACCAGTCTCTTAGTCTCTGGCTATGACAACACAGTCTTCACCTTCATCTGCCATCAGCATGATTTTTAAAATTGGAAAACTGAGCAAACCACTCTCTAAAAGACCTGCACTGACTTCCCTCAGCTTGTCAACAAAGTTGAAATTCAAGCTGGTCAGAGTGGCTATGAGGCACCTGTGGCCCTCATCAATCCATCTACACTCTTAGCTCTGGACACCATCCTACTTTCCCAGCATCCTTCAGAAGTACCATGATGCCACAGTCTCTGCAGTGTGTGCTGGGCCACACTTGTCCCAGTCTCAGCTTTCACAAACACCTTGCCTTTCCCAATATCCTCCAGCAGCACCACACCGGCAGTCACTGCTGTGCATGCTGTTCTAGGCTACCAGCCTGCAGACATGTCTCATTGCCAGCCTGGCGCCTCAGGGCAGCTATGAGCTCAATAACGTCTCTTCTAGGAAGGATGACCCTGTGCTGCAGGATCATAATCATATACGTACTCCATACATAGTCTAATGTAAGTACCTGCACCACGGTCACCCTAGACGAATGCATGTGTCGTTGGACCAAGTTTCTGACCAGTGTTGAGCTGGCCACTGCTTGCACAATGGTTATAATGGTAGAGCAGCGGGATTGCCTGACACTGAGCATCTTGAGTAGAAAATTAAGTCATGCCAGGAGTGTTGGCCAACTGAGTCATCAAGGGATCTGGGTCAGGCTGAGTAAAGCAGTCCAGCAATGGAGTTATAGATGGACACCAAAGGGAATTCATTGACAAAGAAGATGAGCACAGAAAGTGAGTAGGGCCCAGCTTTCTCTACACAAAGTCAGGTCCTCAGAGTATTATCCCCAGGAGCCTGTTAAAAGCCCCTCTCCAGAAAAGTAGACATTAGTCCAGAGATGTTCCCTAAACTAAAGAGATAGAAAGCTGGCTTTGACCCCATCACAACTCAATGGACAGCTGTCCTGGGCTCTCACTGGGATTTTGACATAGGCCCGATACCACCCTGAGCACAAGAACTCTGTCATTAGTGCTTGCTAGGGCAATACGATGAGAGAAGGAAATAAAAGGCATTCAGATCAGCAAAGAGATAGTTAAACTGTCACTATATGCAGATGATATGATAGCATACACAGAAAACCCCAAAGACTCAACAAAAAAACTGTTAGAGTTAATAGGCCAAAATGAATAGGATTCCTCTACAATAACAAAGAGAACCCAGAGAAGGAAATCAAGAAAGCAGTATCATTTATAATAACCAACCACAAATTGAGATACTTGGTAATGAACGTAACTAGAGATACAAGAGACCTATACAAAGAAAACTACAGAACATTTCTGCAAGACATGATAAAAGACCTAAAGAAATGGAGAAATGTTCCCTGTTCATGGATAGGAAGACTCAAAATAGTGAAAATGACAATCCAACCAAAAGCAATCTACATGTTCAGTGCAATCCCAATCCAGATACCAAATTCCTTTTTCAAGGAGATTGAAAGGGAAATTATCAAATTTATTTGGAGAGGCAAGAAACTCTGAATAAGCAAAACACTTCTGAGAAACAAAAATGAGATGGGAGGCATAGCACTCCCTGACCTCAAAACATACTGCACAGCAGTAGTAACAAAAACAGCATGGTACTGGTACAATGACAGGCATATAGACTAATGGAACAGAATTGAGAACCCAGAAATAGACCCAGCTATCTATGGGCAACTGACATTCAACAAGGAAATCAAAGCTATCAAATGGGCAATGGTGCTGGCAAACTGGATTTCCACATACAGAAAGCTGAAACGGGATCCTCATCTCACACTATACACAAAAAACAACTCATGGTGTATCGGAGATCTGGGTGTAAAGCCCAAAACCATAACATTCATAGGAGACAAATTTGGATTAAGCTTAGAACCACTAGTTCAAGATAAAAGAGACTGCCAAATACAAGAGAAATGCACAATCTAAAGAGGAGAACACTGATGCATGGGACCTTCTAAAGATTAAATCCCTGTGTGCATCAAAACCTTTTCCCAACAGAGTAAAAAGAAAACCTACAGACTGGCAACGAAATTTTTTTTTTTAATATCATCTCAGACAAAATTCTTATAACAAAAGTTTACAGAATACTCCTGGGCCACCACAAGGAAAAGACTGATAACCCAATTACAAATTGGGCAAAAGACAGGGAAAGAATTTTCATAGAAGATATTCGAATGGCAAACAGACACTTGAAAAAATGCTCAAAATTATTGGCAATAAGAGAGATGTAAATAAAAACCACAATGAGGTACCATCTCATTCCAGAAACAGTGGCTGGTGGCATTGTAAAATGGTACAACCATTCTGTAAAAAACTTCCTCAAAAAGGTGAACATAGAAATTCCATATGACCCAGCTATTCCACCGCTTGGAATATACCCTGAGAAAATGAGAACAGAGGCACGAACTGAGATTTGTGCACCAATGTTCATAGCAGCATTATTCACCATTGCAAGAACATGGAAACAGGCAAAATGTCCAACTACAAATAAATGGATTGAGAAATTATGGTACATTCATACGATAAAATACTATGCAGCATGCTGGAGCAATGATTTTGTAAACTATAACCTAACTTGGGAGAGACTAGAGAGCATTATGCTGAGCGAACTAACTCAGTCCTACAAGGATAAATATTGTATAAAATCATTATTGTAGAATGAGTGTAAGGATCCAAGAGGGGTGGGAGAGGTTGGAAACAGAGGCATGTGGATGTGCAGGGGTGGAGGGGGAATCAATAATCATGGGATTGTACAATTTGATGGGGGAGTGAGAGAAATGGAAAGAATTTGTTCTTTCTTTTGTTGTTCTTGAAAACAATGTATTTGAATTTTGTAAATAAACTAGTAGAAAATTTAAAAAAGAAAAAAGAACTCTGTCATTGTGTGTTTATGTCCTTATGGCCAGTCTTTATCTACCATACCTTGTGGAGACATGGGCATTTCTTCATGCATTGATCAGAAATATTTCCAGAGATCTTCCCAATTGGCTTTTGTTTTTCTCCTTTTTTGCTACTTAGAATTGTTTATAAAAGCCAAACATGTTCATTTTAGATACCTGAGAAAACATTGAAAATTCATCAATATTCTCATAATCAAGAGTTTTTCACCTTTTCCCCCCTCTCAGTATATATTTTTTAAAAAATTTTCTTTTATATTCGTTTTCATATAAAATTTGTATACATTGTGTTTCACACTTTCCTTCATTTATGTTGTATTTCATACAATCATTCCCATACATTGTGTTTTATAAAATTAGTCATCATTGAACCCCACCATTAATGCCCATCATTACCTGTTCTTTTTAGGTCTCCATTTCCCATTCCTTTTATTTTCGCATTTCCTTTATTCCATCTTTCCACCAACCAAATTGTGTCACTCCTCTGATCCTACACCTTCCACTCTTGCATTGCCAGGCACATTTTAATAGTTATCTTTTTCTTTTTACAATAAAGGTCTTATGCAGTATTTGTCCTTATGAGACTGAGTTTGTTCACTCAGCAAAATGCTCTCCAGTCTTTCTAAAGTTATGTTATTGTTGTTTTTGTTGTTGATTGTAGTCGAATTGAGCATGACTCGTAGTGACCCTATGAACAAAAAGCCTGCAGCCTTTTTATAACTTTCATCATTTATCAAAGTTCATAGAGTTTCCAGAGGCATGTTGTATTTTTCAAAATTGTTGTTCTGGATTGTTGTGTAGTATTCTGTTGTATGAATGTACCTAAATTTCTCAATCCATGCAGTGTGGTTAGACATTTGGGCTGCTTCTGTGTTATTGTGACTGTGAATAACACTATGAACATTGATATGCCTATCTCCTTTTGTGTTTCAGTTCTAATTTCTTTGCGGTATATTCCTAGCTGTGGAATAACTGAGTCATATGGAATTTCTATGTTCAGCTTTTTGAGGAAATGCCAAACTGCCTTCAAGAGTGGTTGTACCATTTTACAATCCCACCAGCAGTGTATGAGAGTTCTCACCTCTCCACATCCTCTCAAACATTTATTGCTTGCTGTCCTGTTACACTTTGCCACTGCTGCTTGGGTAAAATGGTATCTCATTGTGTTTTTGATGTGCATCTCTCTCTTATTGCCAGTGATTTTAAGCATTTCTTCATGTCTGTTGGCCATCTGAATGTCTTCCTCTGTGAAAAGTCTTTCCATGTCTTTTGCCCATTTTGTTATTAGGTTCTCAGTCTCTTTCTTCTGGAAAATCAGTATTCTGTAAATTTTGTTGAGATGGTATTGGCAAATGTTTTCTCCCAGTCAATAGGTTTTCTTTTCACTCTAATGGAAAAATGTTTTGATGCACACAGGGATTTAATATTTAGAAGGTCCCATTCATCAATTTTATCCTCTTCTGGTTGAGCAATTCTGGCTGTATTTTTCAGCCTCTTTATATCATAGAATAGGTCTTCTAAGTTTGGTCCCATTTTGTCTCTCATTATCTTTATGGTTTGGGGCTTAACCCCTAGGTCTCTGATCCACCTTAATTGATTTTTGTTAATGGTATGAGATATAGATCCTGTTTCAGCTTTTGGCAGGTAGCGTCCAGTTTTGCCAGCACCATTTGTTGAAGAGGTTGCCATTTCCCCATTCGATAAGTTTTGTTTCCTTGTTGATTATCAGTTGACTATAGATAGCTGGGTCCATTTCTGCATTCCCAATTATCTTCCATTAGTTTGTGTGCCTATCATTTGGTTATTACTGCTGTGCAGCAGGTTTTGAGGTCAGGAAGTGCTATGCCTTCTGCTTAACTTTTGTTTTTCAGAAGTGCTTTGCTTATTTGGGATCTCTTTCCTCATTAAATAAACGTGCCAATTGCCTTTTCTAATTTCCTTGAAAAATCAATTT
>NW_006399885.1:1235589-1238964 GCF_000299155.1 Elephantulus edwardii | reverse complement strand
TTTGGCCATTCTGAATGCCTTTTATTTCCTTTTCTTTTCACAATGCCCTAAAAAGTACTTCTAATACAATATTGAATAGAATTGGTGACTGTGGGCATCCTTGTCTGATCTCTGTTAGCAAGGAAAATGATAGATATTGGTCTGTAGTGGTGTTTTGGTTTTTTGTTTGGGTTTTTGTTGTTGTTGTTTTTGCAATATTTTTGCCTAGTTTTGGTATTGGGGTTATGCTTGCTTCACAGAATCACTCATGGAGTTTTCTTTCTTTTTCTATTTTGTAAATTAAGTGGACTGTTCTGTGAATTTTTAGTAGAATTCAGTGGTAAACCCATCTGGTCCAGGACTTTTTTTTTAGTGGGAGAGTCTTTTTATGATCTGCTCAATTTCTTCTTTTGTGATAGGTCTATTTAAATGTTCTACATCTGTCGATGTCAATCTGGGAAGGGCATGAGTTGCAAGGAATTTGTCCTTTTCCTCTAGATTTTCAAATTCATAAGAGCATAGATGTTTTTAAATATTCTGACATTATAGATTTAATTTTATCTGGTTCTGTTGTTATGTCATCTATATCTTGCCTTTATTGAGTTATTAGTGCTTTCTTTTTCTCCTCTTTTGTTAGGTTTGCTAATAGTTTCTCTATTTTATTGACTCTTTCTAAAAACCAGCTCCTGCTCTTGTTGATGGTTTCAATTGTTTTACTGTTTTCTATTTCATTGATTTCAGCTCTTTTCTTTATGATTTCCTTTCTTCTAGAGGCTGTGGGCTTATGTTATTGTTCTTTTTCTATTTGATAGAAGTATTGTGTTAGAGAATTCATTTTGCTTCTTCCTTTTTTATGTGTTTGCCTATTGCTATAAATTGCTTGTCCTCTGAGGACTGCTTGTCCCATGAGGACTACCTTTATTGCATCTCAGAGGTTTGGAGTATGCTATATTTTCCTTATCATTTATTTCTGGGAACTTTTAAAATTTCATTCTTTATTTCTTCTTAACCCAATGTATTCTGGCAGGGTGTTATTTACCTTCCATGTGTGTGGTTGTATAAGCTTTATCATCTTATCCTCAATTTCTAGTTTTATAGAATTGTGATCTGAGAAGATACTTTGTTTAATTTCAGTGTTTTTCTATTTGTTGAGGCTTGCTTTGAGTCCTAATATATGATCAATTCTGGAGATCATTGCATGTGCACCTGAGAAGAAAATAAAATCACTTTTAGTTGGGTGCAGTACCCTGAATATATGTGCAACGTCGAGTTGGCTGAATATATAATTTAGATCTTCCTCATCTTTGTTAAGTTTCTTTTGAGTTGATCTATCCTTTGGAGAATGTTGTGTTAAAGTCTCCCATTACTTTTGTGGTGCTATTTCTTTCTTCAATTCAGTTTACTCTGGTTTTATGTATCTTGCAAGTCTATATGCAGATGGCACAACCTTGCTTGCCAAAACTAAGGAGGACCTGAAGCATTTGCTAACTATATGGATTAAACCTCAACATCAAGAAGAGAAAGATTCTCATTACTAGGCCAATTGGCAGCACCATGATAGATAGAGAAGAAGTTAAGGTTTTTAACAATTTCAGTTCTCTCTCACTTCTACAATCAACACTTTTGGCAACAGCAATCAGGAAATCAAAGGACAAAGTGCATTGGGTAAGTCTGCTGTCAGGAGCTTCTCCAAAGTGCTAAAGAGTAATAATATCAGTCTAGAGAGTAAAGTGTACTTGATCCAGGCCATGGTCTTCGCAATTACTTTCTATGCATCAGAGAGCTGGACAATGAATAAGGATGACAGAAGAAGAATACATGCCTTTGAGTTGTGGTGCTGGAAGAAGAGTATTGAACATACTATGGACTGCCAAGAGAACAAACAGGTCAGTCCTAAAGAGGATGAAACCAAGTTTCTCCTTAGAGGCAAGGATTTTTAAGCTCCATCTCACATACTTGGGCATGTGGCCAGAAGGGACCAGTCCTTGAAGAAGGACATCATGCTTGGAAGAGTGGAGGGATAGCGAAGGAGAAGAAGAACCCAGATGAGATGGATTGACACAGAAACTAACATAATGGGGACAGGTGTGTCAGAGTCGGTGAGACTGGCTCATGGATAGGGCAGAGCTCAGAGCTAATATTGCACATAGGGTTGCTGTGAATGGCAGGCAACTCAATGTCACATAACAACAATAATAGCAATCATTTGGTTCAGAGATGTTGACCAAGGTTGTCTTCTGGATCTATTGTGCCTTTAATCACTCTATAGTACCATTCCTATCTTTTATGGTGGTTTGCATCCTGAAGTCTATTTTGTCAGAGTTTAGAGTTGCCATATTTTTTGTGGATGCTATTTGCTAGGTATATTTTTTCCCCCAGCCTTTGATTTTGAGTCTATCTTTCTCTGGTTTCTTAGATATGTCTCTTGTAGGTAGCATATAGATGGATTTTATTTTTATCCATTCTTCTACTCTTTTTCTCTTAATTGGTGCTTTTAGTCCATTCATAGTTAGTATGATTATGGGCTGGCCAGATTTTATTTTACCATTTTGTTGTGTTTCTTTTTCTGTTGTTTTTGGTTACAATGGTCCACCCACTTTCCTTTGGTGTCACTGTGTGAAGGACTTCCTTTAAAATGTCTTGTAGATTTAGTCTTGCTATCACAAATCTCTAAGTTCCTTCCTATCTGCAAATGACTTAATTTCTCCTTCATATTTGATGGAGAGCTTTTCTGGGTATAGGAACCTCGATTGGAAGCTTCTTTTCAGCTTTCTATATATGCCATCCCATTGTCTTCTTGCTCACATGGTTTCTGCTGAGAAATCAGAACTTAATCTAATTGATTCTCTTTTGTAGACTTTCTGTTTCCTTTTTCCCATGCAGTTGTTGTATTCTGTCCTTATCTTTTGTTTTGGAGAATTTGACTATGATATATCTTGATATTTTTCTTTTTGGGTCTAGTCTATTTGGTATTTGCTGAGCTTCTTAAATGTAGATTTCTCCCTTCTTCATAATACCTGGGAAGTTTTCTTCTACCTCTTGTACAGTTTTTATCAGTGATTTTCCTGTTGTTCTTGTGTTCTAAAATTCCCATCATATGTATATTGTTAATTTTTTATGTCATCCTACATTATTTTGCTAATAAACTACATGCCTCTGGAAACTCTGAGCTTGGAGAAAAGATGGTAGTTCTAGAAAGGCCTCAGGTCTTGTGTGTGTGTGTGTGTGTGTATGTGTGTGTGTGTGTGTATGTGTGTGTGTGTGTGTGTATCCCTTGTATTTAAAAGTCAGTTGAACCCAAAGGCCTAATGTTATTTTATTTTGGAGGAACATTCTTCTAAGTTGTACAGCATTCTTCTGTCAATTGCTGTACTGAGGTAACCTGGGCTTGCTGTG
>NW_006399885.1:1217751-1218913 GCF_000299155.1 Elephantulus edwardii | reverse complement strand
GGGAGTGTCAGAGACAGTGCAATTGGCACAGGACAGAGCAGAGTTTAGGGCTGTTGTACATAGGGTCGCTATGAGTCGCAAGCCACTTGACGGCAGATAACAACAACAACAACAACATATACCCTCAAGGAAGTGGATATATGTGGTGACTGCAGCAAGAGACTCAAATATGTCAGAGATGATGAGGATGACACACGATAGGAGAGGGTTCAGATCTTTCGTTTATAGGATCACTAAGTTGTACTGAACTTGATAGAATCTAACAACAAAAACTACACGCACAATTCAATGTCATTGATGCATTCCAAGTATTTAGTTTCTGAGGCTATAAATCTCTCTAAGAGGAGGCTCTTTATTTTTCTTCTGAGGAGCTGCTAGTGTCTTTGTACAGCCAACCTTCCAGTTAGTTGCACAACACTTAATGTATTGCACCATTAACACTCCTTTTCTACGTACCAGGGAATGTGATGTTTCCTTCCCATTCTGTGTAACAAAAAGTGATGCTGATTACAGTTCACATGCAGAAATATAACTTTGAATGCAATATCATTTCCACTCCACTGCAGAAAAGTACTCACTCTTCCTGTTCAAAGGTGACTCACCATCTTCTCATCTATTTAACATGGTATTTTTTTCAGTCATTTACTCAGACAAGATTGGACTTATACTAACTCCCTTAAAATGTCAAATTCTCTATCAATTGTTGTACGTTCCCCTCTTTCTCCTCCCTGGGGCAGTATCAGATTACTGGAATGCTTGATTTAGGAAAATGAAAACTACTGTAAAACACCCCCCTCCCCACACACATCTATATACTCACACACATGCATACACACAAAGGCTTGTGCATACACACACATACTTTCACAAAGACACACATACACACACATGCATATATATATATATATATATATACATATATATATATATATACATATACACACATTCACATAGATAAACATGCTACATATGTACTCTTATACAAGTTATAGATATATAGTTATAAATAACTTCTTGGGAACTAACATTACATACACACACACACACACACTTCTATAGCTTAAATGAAACAGACGTTTCTTTTCTGCTCTTGTCAAAAAGGCAATCTAAGAGTCAGCAGGTAATATTTTCTCACTGGTGACTCAGCCAATCTCTAGGAATA
>NW_006399885.1:1213104-1217651 GCF_000299155.1 Elephantulus edwardii | reverse complement strand
AAACAGACGTTTCTTTTCTGCTCTTGTCAAAAAGGCAATCTAAGAGTCAGCAGGTAATATTTTCTCACTGGTGACTCAGCCAATCTCTAGGAATAGTGTTATCACCTGTATATGACCATATAGGTAGTAAATAAACATGGAGGGGACAGATCTGCTTTTGAAAGCCTTCATCTGGAAATGCAAACACCGTTTCTATTCATGTTCTGTACTTTGGATTATTTCCACCATTTGGCTATTGTGAATGTTGTTGTTTACTGTTGAGTCAAAACTGGCACATAGCTGACCCTCCAGCAGGTTTTCAGAGACAGTAAACTGAATGGGAAGAGATTGTCCCTCTATGTCCTGAAAGCAGCTAGTGGATTAGAACCATGAAACTTTGGGATTGTAGTATAATTTTTTACCCCTAGGCCACAAATATTCTCACCACTGGGCCGATTGGCAGCATCATGAAGGATGATGAAGAGATTGAGATTGTTGACAACTTCAGTTTGCTTGACTCTACGATCAACACTCTTGGTACCAGCAGCCAGGAAATTAAAAGACTAATTGCGTGGACAAAGTCTGCTGTCAGAGACCTCTCCAAGGTACTGAGGAGCAACGATGTCAGTCTGAAGACTATGGTGCGCCTGATATAGGCTATTGTCTTTGCAATTACTTGCTATACATCAGAGAGCTGGACAATTACTAGGGATAATAGAAGGAGAGTTGATGACTTTGAGCTTTGGTGCTGGAGAAGAGTATTGAATATACCATGGACTGCTAGGAAAACAAACAAGTTCGTCCTAGAGAGGGTTAAACTAGGCTACCCCTTGGAAGCAAGGATTCTGAAGCTCGGTCTGACATACTTTGGACATGTTGCATGGCAGGATCAGTACTTGAAGAGGGACATCATGCTGGAGGGTGGAGGGGCAGCACAGGAGAGGAAGACCCTTGATGAGAGAGATTTGTTCCATCACTTGGGTAATGGGATAAGCATGTCGGGGTCAATAAGATTGGCAAGGGATAGAGCAGGTTAGAGCTGTTGTGCGTAGGGTTGCTATGAGTCGCGACTCAATGACATATAACAACAACAACAGGCCACCAAATCTATTTGAGTTCTTGTTTCAAATCTTTTGAATACATCCCTAGGAGTGAAATTGCCGGGTCATCTGACAGTTTTCAGGACTCTGGTTCTTTGCATGTGGCTGTGATGATGGAAGGTTTGCTACTAGTGTTTCAAATAACAGTAAGGTCACTTATGGGGGGACACGTTTCAAAGGAGCTTCAAGACTAAGATAGACTAAGAGGCAGGACTAGCAGACTTCCGGCTGTCTACTCTTGAGGGTCCTAAATAATGCCAGAAAGTGAGGCTTTCAGATTGAAAGGCACTCAAAATATAACTGGTGAATTGATGCCTCCTCAAAGTACAGCCTCTGCCTTAATGATAGAGTAAAGCTTTCAGCCACTGAAGGACCTTCATTTGCTGACGTCAATCAAATGAGTCAAATGAGGCACAAGTCAAGATGAGGAGAAACAGCTGAAAACGGTCATTAATAATTGGAGTGTGGAATGTCAACAATGGGTTTAAAACCATCAGTTGTTTCTTGTTGTTAAGTGCCATGGAGTCTCAGGCGACTCATAGCAACCCTAGGAAGGAGAGTCCTTGACGCCTGGGTGCCTTTCATCCTCGCTCCAGGTTCATAGGGTTTCTGGAGGCAAGCTATTATGGAAGTGGATGCCACTCCTCCTTCCAGAGACTGCAAAAATGGTACAGGATTGGGGATGGCTTCGTTCTGTTGCACATTGCTGGAGAAGAGTGTTGAATATACCATGGACTGCTAGGAGAATAAACAGGTTTGTTCTGGAGAGGGTGAAGCAAGAATGCTCCTTGGAGTCAAGGATTCTGAAGCTTTATCTGACATACTTTGGGCTTGTTGCAAGAAGGGACTGTTCCTTGGAGAGGGACATCATGTTTGGGAGAGTAGAGGGACGGCGCAGGAGAGGGAGATCCTCAATGAGATGGATCGATTCTGTGAGTGGAGTGATGCGAATGAGTGTGTTTGAGATGGCGAGGTTGGCACAGGAAAGAACGGCGTTTAGGGCTCTTGTACATAGGCTTGCTATGAGTCACAAGCGACTCGATGGCACATAACAACAACAACAATATATTCATTGGAGAAATGTCTATTCAAATCTTTTGCTCGTTTGAAAAATTTAAGTTCTTGAAAGTTTTTTGGTTTTGGTGTGGTTTTTTTGTAGACTAAGTTGTTGAGTTTGTAGGAGTCCTTCAAACATTTCGGATATTAAGCTCTTATTAGATATATATTTTCCAAATTCTTTATCTTCTATGTAGGTTGTATTTTTCACTTTCTTGATAATATCTTTGGTGCATATTTTTAAACTATGAAGTTCAATTTCTTTATTTTATTGCTCATGCTTCTCATTTCATATCTATGATTCAAAATCAATACAAGGTCTTGAACGTTCAAGAATACACGTGGATATTCTTTCTTCTGTGGTTTTATGATATTAGTTCTTGTGTTTAGAACATTAGGGCTGTGTAAAGAGAGATAGTATAATTTAGGGCTCCAATTTTATTATATTATGTGGAGAAATTCAGTTGTCCCCTGTCATTTGTTGAACAACAACAGCTTTATTATTTTAGATGCTATTGTAAGTTGATCTGCTCTCTTAATTTCCTTTTCAGTTTGCTCATTGCAGGTGGATTCTAATCATTCACTTTTGAATAACTAGCCCAATACATGACACAATAAACCAAATGGGCTTCTTCTATAATTCAGGAAGCATCAAAAGAAGATGGAAGGAATACAAAGAATCACCACAACTAAAAGAAATTGTTGATACTCGGCTATTTTAAGAGGAAGCATACAATGAAGAGCTGATAGTACTGAAAGAAGAAAGCCAAGTTGGACTGAAAGTGTTAGCAAAAACCAAGGCTCCAAGAATTGATAGAATACCAATTGAAATGTTTCAAGCAATTGATGCAGGGCTGGCTGTATTCACCCACCTATTCTAAGAAATTTGGAAGACAGCTACCTTGGCCCCTGAGTAGAAGAGATCCATATTTGTGCTTATTCCAAAGAACGATATTCCAACAAAATGTGGATATTATCAAATAATTTTATTAGTACCACACAGTGTGTTCAGACAGTTGTCTGAGTCATAAAGAACAAAGATAGTAACACGTTAGGGTGCAGACTATTGTGAGCTTTTCCAGAAAGTTCCATTGTCTTGGATTCAGTTTCATTATCCCCCAAAAAATCAATTTCTTGATTCCTTTTTCTGTGTCCCAGGCTGGCCCATCACTTCATCATAAACTCAGCGAACAGATTATTCTGCAGATGCTTGGCTTCCCACTTGCTCAATTACAATCTCATTCTAGTCTTGCCAACCTAATACCTTGAAGGCCCATTCCCTTGTGTGTGGATTTACTCATTTAACTCTCATGATGCAATGCTGTCGCGTCAGTTTAGATTCATAGTGACCCTTCATTGTTTTACCAATGCTGTTAATCTTTTTAAGAGGAGACTGCCCATCTTTTTCTTATGGAGACTCTGGTGGATTTGAACCATCAACCTTTATTTTACACATTATGCTGCCAGGGGTCAAAGCTTCAAGCTGTTAAAAGGCCATGTAAATGAAATACTACACCAAAGATTGCCCACATTCATTCCACTTCATACTGCTGCATAGTCCATGAAACTAGCAGCATAGAAATAGAGTGAATAATGAAATTGGATTAAAAACAACAGCAAACTACTAAGATATCAGGATGAAATTTAGTAAGGGTCAATGTCAGGACCTACATAATAATTCCTAAAACAAGTTGCACAAGTCCAGAGTACAAGATGCCAAAGAAAAGTAAACTCTTTTGTTTGTTGTCAGTAAACCCAGTTCAAGTCATGATTATGACTTTTCCCCTCATTGTGCTCCTCCAGAAACTTAGGTTTTCTTGAGCAATTCCAAATAGTGGAATTGCTTTCTTAATGATATTTTCAGAAGTCTCCACTGCTCTCACCCTTGCACCCCTCAGCTCAGTTAGGGTACTGTCCCCACGTCGGATCCAAGCCTCAAGCTGTACAGGTAAATAGTGGTGTGTTTGAGATATTTAAAGAATGTTTGAAAAGCCTGAGGATATTTAGCCTCGAAGAGAGGAGAATTCAGGGGTGGGGGAATAATAGCTTCCTTCTTGTATCTGAAGGAGACCCAAGAAGATGATGGATAGAAAGCAAGAACAAAGGAAAGAGGTTAAAGAGATCCTTTTATAAGAAAAACTTATTAGAAATAGAGCCAGTACAGGGGTTATGAATGTGATATCACAGACAAGGATTTAAAATCCCAGTTACACTTTGAACTACCGGTTTCCTCACACGTTAAATGGCTAACAAGGATAAACAAGAAATAGACTTAAAGTTCTTAGCATGACTCCAGACATAGTGTCATCAAAAGCTGAAGCATTTTATTTCTAGTTTGAGAACAAATTTTGGAAGATATGCAGCTGAAAACTACATCAGGGTTGAGGGAAGACAGAAAAGGAGGGGAGGAAT
>NW_006399885.1:1212205-1213004 GCF_000299155.1 Elephantulus edwardii | reverse complement strand
AAGGACTGCAGCCTTCAATATGGATTGAGGCTCAATGTCAAGAAGACAAAGATTCTCACCACTGGGCCAATTGGCAGCATCAGGATGGATGGTGATGGGATTGAAAATTGTTCACAGCTTTAGTCTGCTTGGCTACACAATCAACTCTCTTGGCATCAACAGCCAGGAAATTAAAAGATGTATTGCTATGGGAAAGTCTGCTGTTAGGGACCTCTCCAAAGTACTGAAGAGTAATGATGTCTCTCTGGTGACTAAGGTGCAGCTGAATATAGCCCATGGTATTTGCAATCACTTGTTATGCATCAGAGAGTTGGACAATGACTAGGGAGGATAGACGGAGAATTGCTGCCTTTGAGCTTTGGCGTTGGAGAATAGTATTGAATGTACCATGGACTGCTAAGAAAACAAACAGATTCATCCTAGAGAGAATTAAACCGGGCTGCTCCTCGGAGGCAAGGATTTTGAGGCTTTATCTGACATACTTTGGTCATGTTGTAAGGAGAGACTGGTCCTTGTTGAAGGACATCATGCTTGGGAGGGTAGAGGGTAGGCGCAGGAGGGAAAGCCCTCTAGGAGGTGGATTGGTTGGGTGACTGGGGTAATTGGGATGAGTGTGTCGGAGGCAATGAGATTGTCACAGGACAGAACAGAGTTTAGGGCTGTTGTACATAGGGTCACTATGAGCCGCAAAGGACTCGAGGGCACCTAACAATAACAACAACAGATGTAAGTCCCTTATTTCCCAGTCTGTGGCTTCCTTATTTACCCTGTTGGAGAAGTTTTTGGGTGTGCATAGGGA
>NW_006399885.1:1211021-1212105 GCF_000299155.1 Elephantulus edwardii | reverse complement strand
GGGATTGCATAACAATGAAAGAGTTTTTCTTTTTCTTTTCAAGGAGAAGAGTGAATTGAGTGGGAAGGGTGGGCCAGGAGAAAAGTGTAACAATGAATGACTGGAAACCCTAAGTCTCTGTAAACTTTCATTACAATTAATAATAAAAAAAAAAACCGAAAAAAATTTCTCTCTTACTAACAAGTACTTAGTACTGACTGAAGTCCTTGATGGCTACAGTGGGCTTTCTGCTTCCTAAATACTTTGCAATGAATAAATCATTGATTGTACTAAATTCAATCATTCCATCTCTTGCCTCATGTTGGACTCCAAGTTTTCTAACTACTAATCCTTTTTCCTTGTTCCCAACTACTGCATTCCAGTCACCAATAATTGTTAATGAATCTTGATTGCATGTTCAGTTGATTTCAGACTACAAAAATTGGTGGAAATCCACAACTTTCTCATCTTTGTCTTTAGTTGCTGGTGTGAATGTTTGACTAGTTGGCCAATAGGTAGCATTGTGATAGTTGGAGAAAAGATTAAAGTTTTCAATGACTTGATCTTGCTTGGATCCACAATCAATATCCTTTTTACCACCAGTCAAGAAATCAAAATACAAGTTTCATTGGGAAAATCTGCTGTCAAGGACCTTTCCAGAGCACTAAAGAACAATGATGTACAAATCTCATTGTGCCTTAGTTCTCATATTCTCAAGACACCAGTGTTCATAGCAGCATTATTCACCATTGCAAGAACATGGAAACAGTCCAAATGTTCAACCACAAAGGGATTGAGAAATTATGATACATTCACACAATGGAATACTATGCAGCACGCAGGAGCAATAACTTTGTAAATTATTACCGAACTTGGGAGGGACTGGAGAACATTATGCTGAGTGAACTAATTCAGTCACATAAGGATAAATATTGTTGTTGTTGTTATGTGCCGTCGAGTCGTTTGCAACTCATAGCGACCCTATGCACAACAGCCCTAAACCCTGCTCTGTCCTGCGCCAACCGCACTGCCTCTGACACACCCATTCCGATTACCCCAGTCACCGAATCAATCCATCTCATAGAGGGTCTTCCTCTCCTGCGCT
>NW_006399885.1:1209851-1210921 GCF_000299155.1 Elephantulus edwardii | reverse complement strand
CGGTGGGGGTTTGTATACCAATGAAGGAATTTTTCTTTTACTTTTCAAAGAGAAGAGCGAAGTGGGGGGAAGGGGTGGGCAGGGAGAAAAGTGCAACAATGAATGAATGGAAATCCAAAATCTCTATAAATGTTCATTAAAATGATAAAATAAAATTTTTGAAAAGGGAGAATTGAGTATTGAATATACTGTGAATTGCTAAGAGAATGAAGAGGTTCGGCCTGGAGAGGGTGAAACCAGGATTCTCCTTGGAGGCAAGAATTCTGAAGCTTCTTCTGACATTATTTGGACATGTTGCAAGGAGGGACCAGTCCTTGGAGAGAGACTGTGTGGGAGAGTGGAGGGACAGCACAGGAGAGAAAGATCCTCAATAAGATGGATTGATTCAATGACCGAGGTAATAGGGATAGGTGCGTCAGAGACAGTAAGATTGGCACAGGACAGAGATAGGGTCCTATGAGTTGCAGGCTACTTGACGGCATATAACAACAACAACACACATACGCACAAGAAGCTAAGTTTTACGGTACAATGACCTGTCTTACAGCATGCCACGCTCTTGCATATTTCAACTGTTCTGTTTTACTTAAATATTTAGAAAATTTTGGTTGTTGAATTTTTCAGAGTTGACTTTGTGTTTCACTGCTGAGCTGCAGGGAGTTTGAAAATATACCCTTCTGAGAATCAAGGGATCCGAGCACTCCCCTCCTGGCTGTTGCCTTTTGGGAAGCCCTCTGCCTTCCTGAATTTCTGTGGCTACAGGAACTTGTTTACCATCCAGACCTTTTCAACACAAATTTCCAAATAGTGCATTGTGATGTTGACAAATCACCTGGCACACTTTTGAGCCAGTAACTTAGATCATTGTAAGAAGTATTTCAAATGGGAAAGACCCAGTGTGAAAAACAATGTGTAGGTAAACCAGTATAAAATAAAAATTTAATTTAAGGGGAAAAAAAAGAATTCTTCACAAAGCAGGATCTAGGTTTCAGTTAATTATAAGATCTGCATATATGAAAATTTCAGATTTTAAAGTAGTGTCACTGCCTAGCTTTTCTTTATTTTTTTTT